>NC_033799.1:68882629-69029577 GCF_001876935.1 Asparagus officinalis | reverse complement strand
ATATATATATATTTCTTTTTTAATTAAATGAATTAAATATAAAATTCTTACTTAGTTACGAGTATGCCATGTGACTAAATGATATCACACAAACTGTTACACACAAACTATATCTCTCTCCGAAACACAACTAAAATTAATATATATATATTTCTTTTTTAATTAAATGAATTAAATATAAAATTCTTACTTAGTTACGAGTATGCCATGTGACTAAATGATATCACACAAACTGTTACACACAAACTATATCTCTCTCCGAAACACAACTAAAATTATATACTTAATGTTTTTATGTGATGGTGGTGTTGATGGTGCGTGCGTGCGTAGCGATGGTTGTATTGGCTAGTGAGTTGGTTAGTTGGTTGTTATTTTATTTTGTTGTGGGGCGTTCGTGCGTAGGGTCGTTGGTTATGTTGTTGGTTGGTGGGTGTTTTCGTCGTGGTGGTGGTGGTGGTGGTGATGATGATGGAGGGGGAGGGGGTGGGGGGTAGGAGTTTGGTTGGTTCGTGGGTGGGGGATTGTTATTGTAGTGGTGGTGGTGTTGTTATTGTTGTGTTGTGGTGTTGCATGTGTTGTATTGTCGTGATCGTTATGTGCGTGCTTGATGTTGGGTTTGGTCGTGGTGGGGGAGGGGGAAGTGTGGGGATTGGGTTGAGCTGGGTACTCGTGCGTGCGTGTGTGCGTGTCGGCGGAGATAGGTACGGGTGCGTGCGTTGTTAAAAACATGTGCGTGCTTGCGTATAATACATAAATATATGCCATGATACTCTCTCTGAATCATATAACATGTAAGAATATGCCATGATACTCTATTATTGCTATACTTGCATGTTATGCCTTGTTGTTTTACAATTTGTTACTTTACTGTAAAATTCAGTATTTGATGATGTACGTATTGCTTTATAACGTTTTATTTATTTTTTTAGGCTGGGACTTCTCGACAAGGTGGAGTTGGTGATGAGGATGAGGATGATGATGATCGGGACTGAGTTTATTTGTTTTAACATTAAAAACAATGGGTGTGCTGTATAAACATTTCTAATGTTGGGTGTGCTGTATAAACATTTCTAATGTTGGGATATTTATTATGTTTTTAGTGAAATAATTGTTATATATACGTGAAATATGTGTTATATGTGCTTGTGTTGGGTAAATTTATTGTACAGGTTATTGTTGTGAAATATATTGTACAGGAATTTCTTATTTACAAAAAATTTTTTAAAAAAATTCAGATTATTTTTAGCGACGGATATTCCGTCGCTAAAAGCTCTTTTAGCGACGGAAAACTGATACGCCAGATGTGCACTAAACAACTTTTAGCAACGGATTTTCCATCGCCAATAAATATTGGCGACGGAAAATTATATAGCGACGGAAAATCCGTCGCTATATATCCGTCGCCAAAAGTTTATTTTGGCGACGGAAAATCCGTCGCCAAAAAATAATTTTTTGGCGACGGATTTTCCGTCGCTATATATCCGTCGCTATAAATTAGCGACGGATTTGCCGTCGCTAAAGGTATATTTACCTACCCTTACAATAGTGACGGAGTTTTAGCGACGGAATTTCTTTTTTTCCGTCGCTAAAACTTTTAGCGACGGATTTTGGACTTTTAGCGACGGATTTTTCCGTCGCCAATAGTCCCCTTTGCAGTAGTGTATGTCTCATGTTGTAAATTTCTAATTATTAATTTTATTTAGATTGTTATCTCTAGTTCAGTATTAATGTTTAGGTATCTACAATTTGAGATATATGGTATATACATGAGGGTTTCCTTGTTTGGATTATTTTGCTCGACATACTATGTCTCGTATAGTAGGTTTTTAAATGTTAATTCCACTTAGATACGGGGAAAAATAATCTAGGTAGATTATGCTTAATAGATAGAGCATTCACTCCACCTAGTAGCTCTTCTCCTGTGTGCTGATGGAGGCAATCTTGCTGTAGCGCTCTGATACTTTTGTTGTTGTTCTTTTTGTTGTTCCTCTTCTTTCAGGTGGTACAGAGGTACGGAGAGTCATATGATGATGGAGTTCTTGCATAGTCACAGTCACATGAGTTTTAGAGACTCCACAGTAGATTTTTATTTATTTTATTCGGACATTAGAGTTTTTTATTCTCATATTGTAAAAGCAGTGTGCCTTAGTATGATTTTAGTTAATTCATGTTGACATTCTTATTATTTAAGTTATCAGATGGGTTACAGTGGAGACATGATTCTTTTTATTTATGAGATCTTTTCTATATCATGTCTATTGTGTTTATTTCCATATTTTGCTTGTTTTGTACCTGTACTTTTGTTTGATTCCCCTAGAGGATATTACTGTGATTGGTGAAACGTGTTTATGCACAGTGTGGGTGTATGATAGGTTTGACATCTCTGGGTTCACCTTGGACTGTAGCCTTATGTAAAATCAGGGTGTCACAGATAAACATGATATATATATATATATATGAGATCTCAGCCTACATTATTTGATAGACTTAAAATAATAAAAAGACAAAACTAAATATTAATGGTAACTACAATATAATTTTATGTGATAAAAGCAATCACATAAGCATACAAAAATAGTAAAAATTTTGCCTGAAAATTCATTCTAAAAATTCCTAATTTTACTCAAAAATTAAGTTATAGTACAAAATGTTCAAAAAATATTATCATTTATTATTTTTATTTTATATTTTAATTGAGCCGAGATCAATCTTTCTCCACCTTTATCTTTTTATTGGGCAATTCTAGAGTAGTGTCTTCATCATCTACATCAATTGTAATATCAGGTTTGAGTTGAATTTCTTAAAATTAATCTCTTTAAATAATAAAGTCCAACACCAAAATCAACCTATTTGTCTTCTGCTCCCCTCTCAAAACTTATAACTCTAATCCATGAAATGGGTTTGTACATAATGAAGAACAAAAGACAATGTCAACATACAAAAAAGAAAAAAGAAGGAATTGAATAAGAATTGCTAGGTTTGTACATGATAAAGAGAAAAAGACAAGATAAGAGTCTAGATATATATTAAGATATACTTAGATCAATTAAATTATATTATTACTCATAATTGATATGCATAAGAGATAAAATATGTTGACAATCTTAAACTATAAAACAAACTGTATGGGTCCTCTAACATAATTTTTTAATACAAGCAACCCCCAAGATTAACTTTGAACATCTCTTGGTTTTGTGGAAGAGTTTTGGTGTAAAGAACAAATGTTAAATTATCTAATCCAATTAAAGTAGGATTATATAAGTTAACCCCATACATAAAATTTATTTTAACTAAAACCCATATATAAGTTTTATAATTGGTATTGAGATCAAGGATACGTGTGAGATTCTCTTTAACTTTTATACAAACAGTATCTATTTAAATAATAATAGTATAATTAAACTTTATGATCTGAAAAGAAATCAAACATACAATATAATTAATTACTTTAAAATAATCTAATCTAATCTAATAAGAAGAAAATAGATGAAAGTATTATAAAAGTTGTTGCAATTTTATAATAAATAATTCTTAAACAATCTAGTCTATTCTAATATGAAGAAAATAACAAAGACACATACTTGTTGATAGAGATAAAAGTATTATGAAAATTATTATAATTTTTTGATTTGAAAAAAGATCAAATATACAATATAATTAATTATTTTAAAATAATCTAATCTAATCAAATAACAATGGCACATGCCTGTAGAAGGAGATAAAAGTGCTATAGAAATTATTGTAATTTCTTGGCTTATATATATTGGTATATGATATTGCATGTGAGAGGATCAAAATTATAAATAGAGTTCTATTTAAATAATAATAGTATAATTAAATTTTAAAACTAACTATGCAGTACATTGAACTACTTCACTTTTAGTCGGTGAGAGATTGCCACTTTGTGTTTAACTATTAATCATATAGCATGTGAATAATTGTTTGTAGATTAGCATCATTAATCATGTAGCACATGAATAATTATTTATAGTTTGATCATTGATCACATATAAGAGTGAGGGGGGTAAATTTGATATTTAATAAATTGTCTAATTAACCTAAGCATATTGTGAACGACTTGAATTTTAGTCGGTGAGAGATCGCCACATTGTGTGTAATTATTAATCATATAGCATGTGAATAATTGTTCTCAGTTTGGCATTATTAATTATGTAGCACATGAATAATTGTTTGCAGTTTGATCATTGATCACATATAAGAGCGAGGGGGGGGGGTCTAAGCTGCTCTTTCATTCAGGTTTATATTTCAATTTAAACTATATCCTTATCTTCATACTATGTATATCCAATAAGAATTCATCAATTTATCAACTTACTCTTACTTATGGATTTTGTACGGATGCTCTTATACCAAGAGTAGGATCTGCGGAAGCATACACTAAACACTAGAGGGCGGTGATTAGTGTTATTTAATAAGTTTGCAAGATGAGTTATAAATTTCAATGACAATGAACAACAATCATAGAAATTTAACAATCACAAACACAAGGATATATACTGGTTCTACTACCTCGGTGTACATCTAGTCCCCAAGCAAATCCAACTTGAGATTTTTACTATGATTTTAAAACCAAGTACAAAATCAAATCAAGCCTGACCAATTTGCAAGACCATACAAAGTAAAACACCAATTGACAAGACCATGCCAGTTGTAACCAATCTCTAAACTAAGAGATATTCTCTCACACACGAGAGAAATCTTCCTTTGATGAAAGAACACAATTTCTATAAACCTTGAATGTGTAGTGAAGTGCAGCAGTTGCTTAGGAACTCTTTTAATCTCTGATTAATGCCTAAACTCTTTGTATGTATGATGAAGATTACTGACAATCTCAGAAATCACTTTTATGAACACTTAGACTAAAAATCTGAATTTTTAACTCTTGAATTTGCACATATGTTTGATCTTATATGTATGGATGAATGATGCAAATTTCTGAACTTAGTACCTGTTTATAGCCCTTGAAAAGACAACTTTTTTAAACCTAAATAAGATGCACAAACGACTATAAACAATCATAAATTCAAATTCTGAAATCTAGAAAAACTGTATCTGTAGTCAACTATAATGCTTAGTAGTCGACTACACTGAGTTAAAACAGACTTTGTGAAGTCAGATTATTTCTCTGTAGTCCACTACTATAGTCATTAGTCAACTACACTATAAAGACAGAAGTTCTAGAATTCAGAATTGACTCTTTGTAGTCGACTATAACTCCTAATGATCGACTACACTGTAATTTTACAGAAACTAAAATTTTGTCTGAGTCTTTAGTAGTCGACTACAATATGTATTAGTCGACTACACTGTAAAATGACAAAAATTGATATCTTGACCAAGGCTTTAGTAGTCGACTACTAGTCTTATTGGTCAACTACTAAGGGGTAAAAATGAGATATATGAAGTATTTTGAGACTCATTCTTTATTTATAAACTCTAATGGATAACATAGGGGATTTCTATTGTTAACCACATACTAAGCATGTGTTAGTGTGTTCTAAATACTATATGCGTGTATGTGTTGTTAGTGATCAAGGCTTGTACAAAAATTCTAAGCAAAGAAAATATAAAAACACAAATCTACGAAGCGCATCTTCTTCTTTGCTTGTCTTGTTGCCTTGAACTCATCTTGTGTCTTGAGTATCTCTTTGAATATCATTGTTGATTTTGCTCTGATACTGCAAAACATAAATTAGCATATAATACACACAACATATAATATTTTTTATCATCAAAACAAACATATCTTGGGGTCAAGATATCCAACATTCTCCCCCTTTTTGATGATGACAAATATATTGTATTAGAAAATATATATATATAAAATATTTAATCCCCCTACATCAAAGCATTAGTTAAACTCTTTTACTCCCCCTACATCAGACCATTAGTAAATATAATAATTTATAATATATCTCCCCTTTGTCATTAGCAAAAATAATATAGACATATCTTGTATCCTTCCCCCTTTTGAGTACCTGAAATATAAACATGTAAGCATTGGTACCCTTTTCTGTTGGGTCATTTGGATTAGGCCTTAGGATTCCAAATCCACTTGGAATTTGGTTTCCCCTTATTAACACAAACATAATTAGTAGAATTACATATGTTTTCTTAAAATCTAAAATATAAATATCTCTTTCATGCAAGCATCTTTAGGCACCCAAATAAACATTGATTTTTTATGCGAAGTTACTTTATGACATGATACATAATGTGTTCTAGTAATATATTCATTCTTCTTATGAACATATCCTAATCCAAACTTTTGATTAGAAGACTTTTGAAAAGATAATAAATCAGTCAAGTCTTATTTCCCTTTGTTAAACTTGTTTACAATTAAAAATAACTCTTCATATTTGAGTTTAAGTGAAATCATTTATTTATCTAAATCTAAAACATGAGTTTTCATGATATCATATTCAGATTTGAGATAAATATTATTATTAGTCAATAATTTATTTTCATCAAATAACTTATCATTTAGTTCATTCAATTCTTTAACTTGTGAAGAACTTGAAGAGACTAATTCTAAGTTTAATCTTTCAATTTTATTTTTTAAAATCTTATAATTAGAATTCAAATCCTTAAATCTAATGTAAAGTTCATTGAATGCTTCTAATAACTCTTCATTATCTAAAGATTAACTTACTTCATTTTCTTGTGCCATGAAGCACATGTGAGTGGATTCTTCTTTTTGTTCTCCTTCTTCTTCGGAAGAGGATGCATCACTGTCATCCTATATCACTACCAAAGCCTTCTTCTTCTTCTTTTTAAAGTTGTTGAAGTTTGTAGACTTTGACTTTAGAAGAGGACAATCCTTTTTGATGTGTCCTGGCTTGTTACATCCATAACATATAATATTATCGTTAGTATCTTTAACATTTTTATACTTACTTTGTATAAGGAACTTTTTGAATTTCCTTGAAAGTGTGTCAATGTCTTCATCATCTTCATCTGATTCTTCGTTGTCGAAAGATTCATTGAAAGCATGTAATTTCTTCTCTGGTTGTTCTCTCTCCTTTCTATCTTGAAGTTGTACTTCATATGCCATTAGATTCCCAACGAGATCTTCTAGAGTGAGTGTTGAGTGATCATTGGCTTCTTCAATTGTTGTTGTCTTCTTCTCCTATTCCGGCGTGAGTGCACGAAGTACTTTTCTCACTCTCTCCAATTGTGTATATTCTTTTCCAAGAGCAATTAAAGGGTTGGTGATGTCGGTGAATCTTGTAATCATTTTCGAGATCGTCTCATGTTCCTTCATTTTGAATAATTCAAACATGTGCACAAGAACAGAGATTTTAAATTCTTTAACTTTATTTGTACCTTCGTGTGTTACCTCTATTGTATGCCAAATTTGATGGGCTGATGTTGAGGTAGACACGCGATTGAACTCGTTCTTGTCTGGGGCACAAAACAATACATTCATTGCCTTGTAGTCCAGAGTCACATTTGTCCTTTGTGCAAGTACCCATTCGGTGTATGGAGTGGTTAGCTTTGTGAATTCAGTCTCAACAATGTTCCAGAGATCATAACCAAGTGATTGGAGGTAGATCATCATCCAACATTTCCAGTAGTTATAATTTGATCCATTGAATGGTGGTGGTCGTTGTGTGGAATGACCCTCTTTGAATTGTGCTGTATTTATTGTCATTGTTGTCCCTTCTCTGATACCAAGTGTAAGGGTGCTCTTGTACCAAGAGTAGGATCTACGGAAGCATACACTAAACACTAGAGGGCAGTGATTAGTGTTATTTAATAAGTTTGCAAGATGAGTTATAAATTGTAATAACAACGAACAACAATCATAGAAATTTAACAATCACAAACATAAGGATATATATTGGTTCCATGACCCCGATGTACATCCAGTCCCCAAGAAAATCCAGCTTGAGATTTTCACTATGATTTTGAAACCAAGTACAAAATCAAACCAAACCTGACCAATTTGCAAGACCATGCAAATTGCAACACCAATTGACATGACCATGCCAATCGTAACCAATCTCTAAACCAAGAGATCTTCTCTCACACCCGAGAGGAATCTTTCTTTGACGAAAGAACACAATTCCTATAAGCCTTGAATGTGTAGTGAAGTGCAGCAGTGACTTAGGAACTCTTTTAATCTCTGATTAATTCCTAAACTCTTTGTATGTATGATGAAGATCAATGGAAATCTCAGAAATCACTTTTATGAACACTTAGACTGATAATCTGAATTTTTTAACTCTTGAATTTGCACAAATGCTTGATCTTATATGTATGAATGAATGATGCAAATTTCTGAACTTAGTACCTATTTATATCCATTGAAAAGACAACTTTTTTAAACCTAAATAACGTGCACAAACAGCTATAAACAATCATAAATTCAAATTCTAAAATTTGGAAAAACTGTATCTGGAAAGACAACTTTTTTAAACCTAAATAACGTGCACAAATGGCTATAAACAGTCATAAATTTAAATACTGAAATCTGGAAAAATTAGATATGAGGTATAATAAATATGTAAGTATTAGTTGTAAGTAATATTTAAAAATTAACTAAGAAAGAATTAAATATTATATGGCTTAGATATTTATTTTTAATTATTTAATATATTTCATATTTATTATTATTTAATTTTAAATGCTTTTTAATTAGATTTCTTAAATATATTTAATAAATTTAAAATGAAATATTCTTTAATATTAAGATTATTTTATAATTTATACTATTTAATCAATTGTAGCTTTAATAAATAAAATTACACAGTCAATAATCTAATATATTTGATACTAAATGTATTAATTATTTATCATATTTTAAATACATAATATAATTTTCTAAATATCAAATATATAATTAATATTATTCTCAATTTATATTTAATATTTTCACATTTATTATTTTTTTAAATATTAGATAGGAAATATAGCAAATAGGTAATATTAAATATTATAAATAAAAAATATTAAATTTTAAAATAATTTGATATGTATATTGAGTGATTGACAAAATTTTCTATTATATTTAATGTTTATATATTGAAATATACAAATTAGTAATAAAATTTTAATCTTGTTTGAAACACATACCTAGGCCAAAGGCCTATGATATATATTTATACTAGTCAATATGAATAGGTTGAGTACCCAAGAGTCACCCCCACTTAGTGGGGTGTTACACCACCATAATGGGGTGTGAATGGAGGGATAATGAGGGGGAGGCCAAAGGCCTCCCTCATCTCATAATACTCCCCCTTATCCATCCATTACCTTGGGTTTAGCTTATGAACACTTCAGAGTTCGTAAAGCTAATGGGGTGGATACTTCTGGATCCAGAGTAAACTTGTTTGCCTCGTTAAAACCTTAGCTGTGGAAAACCCAGTGGGAAAAAACCATCAGCCTAAGGAAAAAGAGTACAACCCATAGGTTACTCCCCCTGAACCATACAAGCTTCAGGCTTGTAGGTCTTTCAGATGTCTCATCCCTATTCCTTTTACAAGTTTTACAAAAGTACATCTAGGCAGAGCCTTAGTGAACAAGTCAGCTAAATTATTACATGATTGGATCTGCTGTACTTTAACTTGCTCCTCCTCTTGAAGATCGTGCGTCCAGAAAAACTTGGGAGATATGTGCTTCGTCTTGTCACCCTTGATGAAGCCAGACTGAAGTTGAGCAACGCAGGCTGCATTGTCTTCAAATATAGTAGTTGGCTCAAGGTCACCAGTCTTCAGGCCGGTAGACACTAAGATGTGCTGAATGACAGAACGAAGCCAAACACATTCTTTGCTGGTTTCATGGATCGCGAGGAGTTCGGAATGGTTGGATGAGATTGCTACAGTGGTTTGCTTGACAGACCTCCAGGAGATGGCCGTACCACCGAATGTAAACACAAATCCGGTTTGTGATTTCTCGGTGTGGGGATCAGACCTGTAACCTGCATCTGAATAACCAATTAAGGTGGGAGACCCACCCTTCGGGAAATATAATCCCAGGTCTATAGACCCTTGGAGGTAGCGCAGAAGATGCTTAACTCCATTCCAGTGGCGCTTTGTGGGCGCTGCACTGTATCTGGCTAGTAGGTTAACTGAAAACGCTATATCGGGACGCGTACAGTTAGCCAGATATAATAGTGCTCCAATGGCACTGAGGTAAGGTACTTCAGGACCTAGCATTTCCTCCCTCTCTTCCAGCGGACGGAAGGGGTCGTTCTTTACATCCAATGATCGAACAACCATTGGTGTACTAAGAGGATGACATTTATCCATTCGGAAATTTTTAAGTAATTTCCGTGTATATGTGGATTGGTGTAACAGGATACCACCCTTAAGGTGTTCGATCTGTAAGACAAGACAATACTTTGTTTTGCCTAGGTCTTTCATTTCAAAAGTATTTTTAAGGCTTTCAGATATCCTAGCTATATCTGCAGGAGATCCAATGAGATTTAAGTCGTCGACATAGACGGCGACTATAATGAATCCTGTTCCCGATCTTTTTATAAAGATACACGGGCAGACTTTATCATTTGTGAATCCTTGCGTAGCAAGGAACTCACTTAGTCTGTTATACCACATTTTCCCCGATTGCTTAAGACCATATAATGATCTTTGAAGCCTAACAGAATAGACGTCCCGAGGTCTATCTGCTATCTCTGGTGGAATTTTATATCCTTCAGGAAGTTTCATATAGATATCTTTATCTATATTGCCATATAGATATGCAGTCACAACGTCCATGAGCTGCATTTCTAGGCCTTCCAGAGATGAGAGGCTTATTAGGAATCAGAAGGTATTCCCATCCATAACCGGAGAATATGTTTTTTCATAGTCTATTCCCAGTCTTTGGGAAAAACCTTGTGCTACAAGCCGTGCTTTGTAGCGCACAACCTCGTTGTGTTCATTTCTTTTTCTGATGAAGACCCACTTATATCCCACAGGTTTTACACCTTCAGGTGTTTGGACAACTGGTCCAAAGACTTCGCGTTTCAAGAGTGAGTCCAGCTCTACTCCTATTGCATCGTTCCACTTTGGCCAATCATCTCTGCGTTTACATTCCGCTAGAGACCGTGGTTCGATGTCATCGTCGTATTCAGTGACGTGAACGGCAATATCGAACGCAAAGTCGTCGTCGACGACTGTGCTTTTTCTGTCCAATACCTCCTCCTCTTTAGGGGAATCTAGGAGGGGAGAGGAAGCTGGTCTGAGCTCAGTATCCTGTGTTGGGTTCATTTTTATTTCTTCAGGATTTTTTCTTTTACGAGGGACTTTGTCCTTCGAACCTGGTGGGCGTCCTCTTTTCAATTGAGGTACAGCTGTTTCTGCTGCCGGCGGATTGCATCTATCTTTGGGGAGGTCAATCCTAGCTGGCGTGTTGACAGCAGGGACGTGTGATCTGACAATCTTCTGGTTATCAGTGAATTTATCCGGAAGTAAATGTACTGTATTCTGAAGATGAAGAATCTTCAGGATCTCATCTTCACATTGACTAGTACGAGGATCATAATGAGACAAAGTCTTGGTGTTCCAAGAAATGGTCTTAGAAGCGTCAGGCTTCCTGGACTGTGTGCCAAGTTTAGGAAATGAATCCTCAACAAATTCACAATCATCAAGACGTGCTTTAAATGCGTCACCTGTTTGGGGTTCCAGGTATCTTATTATAGAGGGCGAATCAAACCCTATATAGATACCCAAACGACGCTGTGGACCCATTTTGGTCCTTTGTGGAGGAGCAATGGGGACGTAAACTGCACAACCAAACACTCTCAAATGTGAGATATTCGGAGGTGCACCATAAGCAAGCTGCATTGGTGACAAAATATGGCCACCAGAGGGCCGTATTCTGATAAGCGATGCGGCATGCAATATGGCATGACCCCAAGCCTCAACAGGCAACTGTGATTGCATCAACAATGGACGAGCAATCCATTGCAATCTCTTAATTAGAGATTCTGCTAACCCGTTCTGGGTGTGAACATGTGCTACAGGATGTTCAACTTCGATGCCAGTTGCTAGGCAATAGTCTTGAAAGACTTGTGAAGTGAATTCTCCCGCATTATCATAACGTAATTTCTTGATTTGATTATTGGGGAAATGAGCCCGCAACTTAATAATTTGTGCCAATAGCTTTGAAAAAGCTAAGTTGCGGGTGGACAAAAGGCACACATAAGACCACTTGGTTGATGCATCTATAAGTACCATAAAGTACCTAAATGGTCCACTTGCGGGGTGAATACCATAAATATCGCCATGTATTCTCTCCAAGAAGCTAGGAGACTCTAATCCCACTTTCAGAAGGGAAGGTCTCGTGATCAGTTTACCTTAGAAACAAGATAGACATGAGTAATCACCCTTCTGAAGAATCTTCAGGTTCTTCAGGTTGTGTCCACTTGATTGGCTCATGATGCGGTGCATCATTGCTGATCCTGGGTGACCCAGTCTGTTATGCCAAAGTTTAAATTTCGTCGAAGAATGGCACTTCTGGTGCACAATCATGTTAGCTTCTACTGGTTGAATATATGTATGATAGAGACCCGACGGGAGTCCCTTGAATCGTTCTAAGATAGTTTTTGAACCATCTTTTTGACGAGTTACATACAAATACTCATCCTCATTTATATCATTGGTTTCTAAGTGATATCCGTTTAAACGAATATCCTTGAAACTTATGAGGTTTCTATTAGATTTCGGAGAGAATAATGCATCTTTTATTATTAGTCTTGTTTTATTTGGGAGCAATATCATTGCTTCACCAAATCCTTCTATTATGTTAGATAGTCCCGAAATCGTAATTACGGGATCGTCATAATCATATAAGCTATTGAAATAGCTTCTTTCGCGAAGGATTGTGTGCGTCGAGGCACTGTCCACAAGGCACTCACACTTCATCTATAACATGAATGCAATATTTTAATCTAAAGAAAATAACTATCTTTATTGAAAAGTAAATTGCATTACATGGAAAGTAAAGAACTAAAGATGAAAGTACTATGAGAATTTAAATGCATATAAAGATAACATGGATCTAGTCGAGAAGATCATCCATTTCGAAGTCATCAGCAGTGAACTGAGTAGACGGCTGCTTTTCCACCAGATTTGTTTCAACAGGAGACTTCTGGCTCGCTAGATACAGATCTTGGAGGTGTCGCGGAGTGCGACAGTTTCTGGACCAATGTCCAGTCATGCCACATCTGTGGCATTTGTCCTCCCAAGTGTTCTTGGGAATGGACGACAGCTCAGTGGTCTTCTTCTTCCACTTCTTCTTTCCCTCACTATTGCTGCTCTGGGGCGGGTTGTTTTTCTGGGGTGGACATCTGGCCTGCCACTTAGGGGCTTTCCCCTTGTTGAATTTACCCTTATGCTTTTTCTTCTGCTTCTGGGAAGAAAACATGTGAGCTTCGGGTAGAGGAGCTGAGCCTGCAGGGCGTAGGTTATGAGTGGCCAAAAGCAATTCTCTGTTTTGCTCCGCCATCAGAAGGGTGGAGTGCAATTCAGAATACTTTTTGAACTTTCGTTCGCGGTACTGTTGCATGAGGATTGCATCCTTCTCGTGGAAGGATGTGTAAGTCTTCTCCAACATGCGTTCCTCCGAAACTTCTTCACCACACAACTTCAGGCGTGAGGTGATATTATGAAGTGCTGAGTTATACTCAGCTACGGACTTAAAGTCCTGAAGTCGGAGGTTTTCCCACTCATAACATGCATGTGGGAGGATTACATCTTTCTGATGTTTGTATCGGTCCTCAAGTGCAGTCCACAATTCCTTTGGGTCCTCTACAGTCAGGTATTCGGCCTTCAGGGTCCGATCAATATGTCTCCTGATGTAGATAATGGCTTTCGCCTTATCTATATCAGAGACGATCACTGTAGTAGCAACCTCAGCATTATTTACAGCATTACCCGTAACAGTGGCCGGAGCCGGTGGAGCAGGAGTTGAAATTGTGGCTAATAAGCCCTGGGCACGTAAGTGGAACTTCAGGTCCACATGCCAACTCAAATAATTCTTGCCAGCAGCGTCAAGGACTTCGAAATCAACGCTCGCTATTTTAGCCATTTTATCTATGCATTTGAAAGACATGAATTAATAATAAGGAATTAAAAATCCATGCAATAAACATGTTGCGTGGATCAGCCCGTCACCAAAAAAATAAAAAGTGTCCAAAGTCCGATTATACAGTCCAAAGATAACAAAAAACATAAAATTAAAATACAATTTGGAAAACCCTTGGGGGTCCCTGCATTTTGCAAAAATGCCGTCGTCTTCAATGGAATACACCGGTCTTTGACTTTTTACAATTATATCCTCACTACAGTTTCTCTCTCAGAAGGAAAAGAAAATTCAAGGAATTTAAATTTGGTGACAAAACAGGCTGATCCAAATACCACAACATTATTTATTTAAACATCCATTCAATTTAATAATAATATATGCAACAGGCATAACAAATTTGGTGAACAAATCTGCAAGATTATCTCAAATATTTTCTACTCTCTGATACCATTGACATACACTATAGTTAATGTATACTTGCAGACACACCTGCGAGACCATGTTATAAGAATGTGTGCTCGAGAATATCAGGGAGTAGAAAATGCAGGTTTTGTACCTATCGCTTTATGTTCTATTTTATTACCACATATTCTTCTAGCTTTGGGAAGGCATTTTTCCACTGTCATGAGCGATGAAGAGTATAGACAAACTATATACAGAAATGACTAATTACTAATATTATAATATCATTCAGTTTAGTGGTTGCAGTAACATCTAGTCATTTTATATGCACATACATATCAAATTGTATGACTAATACGTAGCTTTTCCCTTTCCAACTAATTGTCTGTTTGTTCATATTCATCAGATGATGTCTATATTGAACAATTTACTGTGGGAAAAAATATGACAGAAGATAAAACTGGACACAAAATACAACTGATAATCATAGCGAATCCAGCAAAATAAGTTGCTAACATGATTTTTTTTTTTGTTAATTTTCCAGCTGCCATATATTATTCTACGGATTATAGTAATTACCTCTAGATCAAAGATCTAGGGACGATCGATACTAAAGATCCGTAGAACGCTGCCTCCTTGCGATGATCCGTCGAACGCTCCCGCTGCAACGAACCAGATCTCAATGCGCAAAAGAGGAAGGAAATATTATTTTTTTATGGCTCAGGGATTCAAGAACACTTCGTGCTGATAACGTGTTTGAAACCCATACCTAGGCCAAAAGCCTATGATATATATTTATACTAGTCAATGTGAATAGGTTGAGTACCCAAGAGTCACCCCCACTTAGTGGGGTGTTACACCACCATAATGGGGTGTGAATGGAGGGATAATGAGGGGGAGGCCAAAGGCCTCCCTCATCTCATAATAAATCTTAAATTGTTCATAAAAATATTAATTGAATAATAACTATATTTTTTTAACTAAAAAGATGGTTATGTAATACTCGGTCTAAGAATCCACACGAAAGTTAAAAAAGCCTTTCAAAATAGTCCACCAATCTAATCAAAATATCTTAGTTTTAATCTGAATTATAGAATGCATATGGAATTTTTGGACAATAATCCTTAATTTATCAAACAAACCGGAATGAATAACACCTCTTCATCCGTATAGCTTTCTAACTGTTATCTTAATATAATCACTTGTTCAGTTTCGATTTGTAGCCGACGGTAGGTACCTAGCTCTTGATGCGCCAACTGCCCAATAATTGACGAGGTTTGTGAAACAGTTTGCCCATCAACCGACCCAAATCGCTCATCCGACCGCAACAGGTGTTATCAAGGAGGAGCCGCAGTCCGATCCTGTTCAAATCTGAGGAGCACGTGAATCCATGATGTTCGGATCCTGGAGGAAAAGGAGAAGGGGTTGTTTAGACATTAATCACCTAAATGTTTTATAATTGCGTAATAGTCACTCAAATCTTAAAAATTGCATACTAGTACCTCAAATCCTATATGGTTTTGCAAACTGGCCCTTCGAGTTAACACACGCTAGATTCGAGGGAAATATTTTGCCAAATCTAATGGTTGGAAGTAAAGTAACCATTTTACCCTCTATTATGTCTCCAAACTCATTTTTCAATAGGTTTAAAACTGATACCCGCTAAAAAAAATTCAAATTCCCTCGAGTTCTTCTTCTCTAATATATAGCTAGAAAAGAGCAATAATCCGAAGTTGAGATTAGGTTTGAAATATTAGAGAGATGGATAGCTTAGTGATCGCAGATGTTGGGTCAGGAGTTAACCCAACCTTGATTAGATTTTTCAACCGGATGCAAACAGACGGACCATTTTACCAAACCCGATAGGATTTAAGAGGCTAACATGCAATTATTGAATATGCAAGGGCCTAATTAATATTTGAAAATCCCAAATGAGAAGTGAGGGGCCCCACTTCACATGAAGGGCATATGGGAGGAGCAGCCGCGGATCATCGTTCAGGTTCCCATCAGAAAGCCACGTTCATTCCCCAACAAAAACCCAATTTAATAGAAGTAACAGCGCCCATGTGAGGGAGGTCGTTGCCGTAAAGCTCTGGGAAAGGGACATGAATACTTGATCGAGGTCAGGTTCACTGTATTTGTCACAGTGTTGCCTAGCATGCGAAGAGAGAGCCTTAATCGGTAACAGTTGGTAAATTATATTCGTTGCTGTTGTGGTCCTCGTAACCAGTACGCATGTACAAATTAGCAATCAGCATCTACTCATATAGGATAGTAGATACCAAACCCTAGCAAAATCATGTTGCATTCACTTGGCCAATTAATATGTTATATATGTTACCAGGGTTGGATGGTTAAATGCAAGTGCATCTTTCTTAGTCTTTCATATCTTTGCAGTTAGTTACGATGGGATTTTAATTTTTAAAGGAAAACTTTACATAATTATATGCCAAGGATATCTATCGTCAAATTGATAATATATGATTTTTATAAAAAGTTTAGCGACAAAGTTTTTTTATTAGTATTTACAGAGTGAATCTTCAAACCAGTCAACAAAATAATATATCAATTAGTAAGTTTTATCAATTTTCTTTAATAGAGCCAGGAGAGATTAATATATGTAAAATGTCTGACGAATGTTCAAATCATCATCTGCAAAAGAAGAGTTTAATATTCTGAATTAAACAGTGATTTTAAGATTTTGCTTTTAATAGTTAAAAAGCAATAGAATTGAGTTAGTCAAAAACGCTAGCTGTTTTTCAAACCGAACTATTAAGCCCCATAACTATTGGAAACCTAAACCGACTCGCTCGCTTTTCTCCCCAGCAATTATTTCCCTCCTAACCAATTTAATGACTGGTACTCTCTTCTCTCAAGCCACCATGTGTGCTTAATGTACTTGACTAATTGATGGTGGAAATATTATTTACCTTGCACAATTAATTACTTTATCATACCATGATTTACCAATCTTGATGGATAATTGAGAGAGACTAATTATTTTGAAATAATTAATAGGATTTGACGGAAAAAGTAGTAATTGTTGTAAATATAAATGAAATGAATGTGGACATTACTAGAAGAAGTCTCTTCACCTACTTGTGGCTTTTAGTATTCTCTTCCACATCTATATAATGTAAGCTATAGAAGACAAAATGTATGGAGAAATGAAGATGAATAAAAATGAGATGATCACTTTCTCCCTATCTCTTCTCTTCTCTATTTATTTACTCATACATTTCATATTTGATTCTTACATATTACTTATGATATGCAATGTATGTAGATATAACAACAAGATTACAACACGTTATCAACACGAAAGCTCTAGCTAGCCGGTTTTTAATCATCCGTTGGGGTAAGAGATATTTCGGCGTACACCTCTTACAAGGTAACATTACATAATACATTCGACCTTTGTCTATTTACAAAGCTTCATGTTTTCATTATCGGTTGATCGATTATGCCTCTGTAATAGTATGTTATGCGATTTTGAAGCAAGATTTTTTACTTTCTTTTGCCATAAGTATAATAAGAGTATTAAGGATGAAACACTTTATGAATTACATGGCAGATTAACTTTTATGTTGCATATTTACAAGTAGTTAAGTATATGATTGTGAAGACTGAATCTGGTGTATATTTTAATAGTCTTTGAAGTCTTTTTGTGCAAAATTTTGATGCACTTGCTTTGCTAGTATCTGTTCCTCTTATTCTTTGTTTGACCATCATGGTACATAAAATGATTATTTCTCCATGCTAATTGCCATGCATATTTCAGCGTAATGCTGGCTTATCTATTATTCTGGCACTCATAGTCAGATTCAGTGCATGGGCTTGGCCTATCTGCATAAATTTCGAGTTCCTCAACATATATTGGCAGAGTTGCTTACTAGAATTTCTAATAGAGACCTATTTCTATGTTAGTTTACTGTATAATAGATTCATAATCTATTAACATAGATGTTCTATACTCAAAGGATTGAATGATACATTTCCTATTTAGAACAGAGGATGGCTTATTGAGCTGAGACTTATCAGTAATATCAGACTAATACCAGACTAGTTTGCCAGAAGCAAACATTTGAAAGATAACCTTTATGAAGATCTTTAGAAAAAGGAGCTTAATGATTTTGGTAATTATGTGTGATCTTATTAAAATGTGAATATTTCTAATTTCTCATGCACTAATCTTTCGTCCCCATGATTTATTTCTAATTTCTCATGCACTAATCTTTCGTCCCCATGATTAGTGCACTGTGATATATGATAGTAATTGTTACTTGTCTTTGGCCTCGAAAATCTTTCGTCCCCATGATTAGTGCACTGTGATATATGATAGTAATTGTTACTTGTCTTTGGCCTCGAACGTTCATTTTTATTGAACACCCTTGTGATTTTTGCACGATTATATCTCTTGATTCTTTAAGTATCTTTGCTCAGAAGGCAAACACTTTAAATTTTCTCTGTATCAATTAAGACGTGAAAAATTAATGCCTCACTGAAAAAGTATTCATTTTTCTGGGCAATCCCTGAAGGATCGCTTTGATCTATAGAAGCTAATAATCTTCCCTCAAACACAACTGGCAGACTGAATCAGAACTTTTTGGATTTCAAATACAGATTCAGCTCTGTACCACATTATCTAGCAGCTGAAACTCTGTAAGCAGAACATTACAGACAGTGATGAAATTGATCGAAAAGTTCTTTTCTCCATTCCATGTAAATAATATGGTACTCCAGCAGTAGTACATGACCAAGAATTGCACTTTTCTGAATTAATATATACAGAGAACCACAACCAATTGATGATTAGAAATCACAATGTCAGACTAGTTGGCTTACGAGTTGTGTTTGTAGCACATGCTACAATTCAGAAAATTTCTTATATGTATGGATAAGGGGGAGCTATGAATATAGTAGGAGATCTTATCCTGTAGCCATTTTTGGATTTTAAACCCTCGACTGAATACAATTCAACAAGTAACCTTGTACAACTAAAAATTATATTAAGCATTATGAACTAATCCTTGCATTAGTAGTTGTTAAAAACACAACTAGCTTGTTGGCCTTCTTGTTTTGATGATGATTTACAAACAATTTACATCTAATATTGTTTTGTCTAGTGTTTGTGTTTTATATTTATTCTAGGCAAACAATATGTTGGAGGATGGATGGATTGCGCCATAACGATCATATCAAATGGAGGTTGGCGGAATTATGGAGTGAAGCATCGTACAATTCAAGTTCAAGATCTAAGTTTAGCTTCATCCGCAACGTGTACCAAGTTGAGCTCAATGAAGATCAAGATCAAGCTTGGGTAATTTAGTTTAGAATTTATATTATGTGTGTTAAGTACGTTAAGCTCAATATCTATACACACACATTTATTGGTTTCTTCGTATATATATATATAGTCATATATATATATATAAGTTTTGGTTTCTATGCATATATATAGTTATATATACATACATGTGTTTTGAGTTTTTATGATTATATATATGAAATTATATATTTCATATTTTCTATTGTGTTTTTGAAAACATTGCATAGAATATGCAATTTTGTGAAAATATTGTATTCTTAGTTTATAGACTTCAATATCAGTTTATACATGTTTTACTAAGTCTATAAAAACATTTCACAAAGTTTCAAAAGTTGGTTTATGTCAAAACATCAAAATTCAAGTATCTCATATTTTCATGTTTTGGACTAGTTTGTAAAATGATGATATTTCTCATTTGGGAAGTCTTTTTAGAAAACCAGTTTTTGTAGCATGTGTATTATCATGTCTACAATCATTCCCCAAAGTTTTACATTTTTTGGAATTTATTTGATATTTTTAAACAGTGTTTTAAATCAGCATATCAGTTTTCTGCTGTGTCAGTTTTCGGTCGACCGTACCGGTCGACCGCTCAATTGTTCTTTCATCAGCATGCAGCAGAGAGTTGGTCGATCGACCGATGTGGTCGACTGAGAGCTCCATCGGTCGACCGCACCGGTCGACCGACGATGGTCCAGAGCCATTCTTCGTGTTTTTGCTCTCTGTCGGTCGACCGACGAAATTTTCGGTCGACCGACTATATGACCGTTGCTTTTTTCAACGGCTATTTTCTGAGCGTTTGCTGGGGCTGTTTTGTCTTTTTGCTTGGGTTTTTTGTTGAGATCTTGAGTGGGTATAAATACCCAATTGCTGATCTCTTTTCAGGTGATCAAGAATGTTTTAAAAGAAGTTTTTGAACAAGGGTTTTAAAAAGAGTTTAAGCTTGTTTAAGCTTGTTTAAGGGTTTCGTTTAAGCTGTTTTGGTTTTCACAAGTGGAGGAGATTATCTTCTTGTTTGGGCTCCAATCTCCATCTCTCCATCTTGATCTAGAGAAGTGTTTCTAAACTCATCTAGCAATTTATTATTTTGATTATAATTTCTATAAGCTAGATTTATATTTAAGTTTAGTTTAAATGTTTTATTGATACTCTTTGTTCACACACAACCTATTGAGCTTATTGTATTTACATTCATAGTATAATTTAGGGTTGTGGGTTTGTGATATTGAGAGTGAGCTTAATTGAGTTCTCACCTTGTTTTGAGAACAATCATTTGTCATATTTATGCTTATTGTGAGAATCACTTTGTAATACACTTGTACACCAAGTGAGGAGTGTGTGGTGAAAGTCGGGGATCGTCCCAAGAGGAGTGGCGTCGGTTGACGTGCCTAGGGAGAGGTTGTAACCGGGCACTTGAGGGAGACACGGCTAGGTCCAACACTTAGTGGGTGTAGAGTGTGATTGCAAGAGTGTGAGTTGTAGAGTTTTCGGTTAGCTAGAAAACCGAGTGTGTAGAAGAAGTTCCGGCTTCCAAACCGGATTGTGTTAGTGGATTTCTCCCCGGGAGTGGGGAGCGGAGACGTAGGACGGAAGGTCCGAACTCCGTGATCATATTGCTTGTTTGAGTGTGCTTTGGCGTTCATTCATATTTATGTTCATATCGCATTGCTCATTCACTTTATCCACTATCTTGTTTAGATGGTTTATCCCTTGTGTTAATTTATATATCCTTGCATATATATATTCATCATATAGGATATATCTTATTGTTTACATTGCTTATCCTAGCTTACAAATATTGTTGTATTTCATACTTGCTAGGATAATATTTTAATTAATTTTAATTAGCATTTAATCGGATTAGATTAGCATAAGACCCTAATCACCCCCCTTCTAGGGTCTAACACAGCTGTTGTGAGAAACCATAATGTAAGTTTAATTGGTTCAAAAGTAGTGCATGAAGCATATGTCACAATTCAAACTAATATTCATAAGCTTGGACGATGGGGAGGTAGTGGACATTGAAGTGGATCTTATCGAGATGGTCAAGGTAAACTATTTGGTTTTTCTATATTTGGATTATATGCATTTGTCAGACAATTTTGATTCAACTTGAGTTTGCTTTAAACTCTTGTGAACCTATGTGATTTTTATTTATGCACTTTAGAATTTGTCTGAGATAAAATACACCATGTTGCGATGATTTTTGAGATTTAGGGACCCAAATTCTTTCAAATTTTGGCATGAGCTATTGGGTCATCTTGGTTAAAATATGATTTGTCAGATTTAATTAAATTAAATAGGTGTCACGCCCCGCTTCCCAAAATACCAGGGAATCGGGACGCGAGCAAGCCCGCGACGTATTAGACTGAGAAGAGATAAGTGCTAGACCCCGTCTTCTCAATCTAATACGCTAAGCGTCTGGAAATAAAACAATACGAAGTCACAGGTCCCCGATCACAATCAGCAAGAATATAATAGACAACTCAGAATAAAGAAATATCATATCACAAATGGGATAACATCCGAGACATAAAATTCGGGTCAACATGCCCTTATACAAAACTGAACAAAAGAATACTGGAGAGATACAAAAATACATCGATCAATAGAAAAAGAATGAACTACAAAAGTAAAGTGGGACCATCAAGAATAGGCTTCGACTCCTTCTTCTGCTCCATCTACAAGGCACTCCTGCTGAGAATTCCTCTGGCTCCTGATGAACCTGTTCTTCTCCTAAGTCTGACGTACACCAGAGAAAACAGGTGTACGTCAGGTGCATGGCGCACGGCAAGACCCGACCCCCACAAAGAAAAATAGAACGAACGGAAATCCAATGCGAAAAACGATACGATAATAGAAACAACAAAAGAACGTACAACTGAAATCCACAAATCAACATGAGAATACTACTAAATCATGATAACATAAAACATCCAGAATCGATCAGGTAACGGGATCATGTAGCTAGCGATCAGTCTAATCATCCAAGCAACAAGATCACACAATAGATAGAATTAATACTTAAAAATCTACAATAAGAGACGTAGTACGTCGAGCGAAATAATCCAAACAAGGAAACCCTCATGTATATACCATATGTCTCGAATTGTAAATAATTAAATATCAATCCCGATCTATGTATGAAAAGAACAACACTGATCTACATCTCAACAAAACTAACAAAGTCCACCATAAAGCACACAAGCAGATTATTCTTGTTTTACATGTTATTTGAATTGGGGAAGAATATTTTGATGTATATAATCGGGTCCCCGTAAAGTCGTCCGGGGGCCGCCTTCAAGTCAAGTATTGGCCCTCTGGCCCATGTACATAACACTCACGATATCACGATAACAAGAAAGCGCTGTGCCCATTTATATACATGCTATATTCTCCGTCCAATCCCCCTTTATAACCCCATGTTATCAAATTAATTAAGCAACTGTACATGAAATATTATGCACTAGCCACGGAGTTACCGTGGAACGACTTCTGTAAAACTATGAACATAACCGTGACTCGTAACACGTCCGATCAAGAGTGCATCGTCTAGTCAATGCTATAATAATAATAATAATCAAGGAAACCTCATACCGGGATATCGATATCGAGGGAACTCGGGACTCCTCACATCGGGATATCGATGTCGAGCGAGTATAGCCATGCCTTGAAGCACGCTTATAAATCATACTTTTAACGGAAGTCGTTTTCATGTACAGTCTCTCCTCCTATGTAACAACAACTAGGTGATAAAACAAGCTTCCACACAGCTATTCATGTCAAGCAATCCCACGCAGATAATAATATATCACAGACTAATCTAATTAATTAACTCATAACTAATCTAAAAATTTAATGACGAGTTACATAATAATTTACGATAAACTAATAATTAAAATAAAATAATCAAGGTTCGGGATCTTACACATAAATAATCTATGACAAATATAAGGATTGGAACGAAACTACATAAGGATCGGGATCTTGCCTGCGAGACCGTGGGGTCTGATGACGAGGCTAAGATGCCGATGCGGACGCGACGGAGCACGACACAGCGGGTCGTTGGAGGCAGCGGGTTCGTCGAAGGGCCGGCGGCGGAGAAGGAGCTCGCGACGACGGATCTGAGAAGAGGGGCAGCGAGCGGCGGACTGACGGCTCGCTGCTGGGCTGAACGTGACGGCGGCGGTGGCAGGCTGAGCGTGGGAGGCGGACGAGGGACGGGGGGGCGAGTGGCCCGCAGCATGGGTGAACGGTACGGCTCAGGCGGCGAGGAGGCTGGTTCGGCGGCGGTCAGCGATGCTCCGGATGTGGCAGCGGGGGCGCGGATTCGACGGAGGGGCGATACAGAGTGGACGTCGGGCGGTTTCGGCGTTGACGGGCGCGGAGCAGGGTGTACAGGGCGGTAGCGCTGTCGCGACAGGTGGAGCGGGGAGGTCGGCAGGAGAGTTTTGTGAAGAGAGAGGAAGAAGATGATGATAAGGGGGGCGTGGGGTTTGTAAATGAACACGAGAGGATGGAGAGAGAAAGGTGTGAGAGAGGCCGGTTGAAATTTGACAAGAGGAGGGTTAACATATGGATATATATATATTATTATATTAGGGTTAGGGTTTGGGTTTAAAACAAAAATAATTAAAATAAATAGTTACGGGTATTTAAAAATTAAACTAATTACAGAACAATTACCTACAAATAAAAACGTACCCGTTATGCTATTACAATAGTTGATACGAAATAGTTGAAAAATACTCATATTGTATAATCAAACAAGAATAATTAATTATAAAAATATATTTACTTACATTTAAAATTAAATAATTATGGGATAATTATCCACATAGAAAAACGTACTAGTTATACTAATACGATAGATAATATATAATAGTAGAAATAATACAATAAATTATACCAAAAACACGTAATTAATAATACAATGTATTATATGAAATAATTTGTAATAATATTAATAATACAATATATTATTTAAAATATTACGTAATAGTATCGGTAACACAACGGATTAATTCCAGAAATGTTTACCACACAAAATAAATTTATAAATATCAAAATCATTTAAATAAATATATAATCAGATTTTTAAATCATAGAAAATTGTAGAAAATCAAGAAAAATACAAATACTCTTTTGAAAATAATAATTAAATACTTTAAAATACCAGAAAATTATTTTAACTAGTATCAAAATTCACGGTCATTACAATAGGGCATTCAAACCAAATCCAACCAACTGCATGTCACAATTTTCCCCCTTTATCTAATACGTGGTGAAGAAACGAAACATTTCCCATTTGCGTATTCTTTATTTGTAGTCCATGTTTCTATATCACCACCATAGCGTACCTCTATGAGACCTCGGTGAAGGTACATACATTATTTATAAAAGTCCGTTAATAAATTAATACCTATGGCCCATGTTAGGGGATTAATTTACAATTTGGTACACTGACTGCATTTTTATTGAAGATTAATTCTCGATATTAGGGGGAGATTAGTACCCAAAATACAAAATAATGTTAAGAAATTCTATTGATAAAAAATATCTTCAATATTTATATTCACGTACTAGTCAAACTGAACCAGAAGTTCACATGATAATCTGCTAAGAAAAGAGTGACTAAGCCCCATATTCATATTGAGTAAATCATTAATGATTTGGTTCGCCAGAAGCGTACTATACCAGAGGCATAGAAAACTTATTAGTGAAAAAGATAAAAGTTCGTGACATACCAAATCTAATATAAAAAGGCAGTCACTCCCATAACCTCCGGAAGAGGCTTGTCCTGAAGACGAAATTTCTAGTAAACAGCACATGCACTTGATAATCATAATATTGGAGATGCGGAATGACCAAATCTAATTGTTAAGGGAAATGACGAGGATTTGGTTGACATAAAATAAGAATTGAAGTGACCACGAATTTGTAAAAAAGGAGAAATATATAATAGAAATATAAAAGTTTTGACAACATAGTTGCCTCTACAGTTGCTCTTACTATCTCCAAAAATAATCTGGATCCAGAACCTAAGTCGGTAGCAGAGTACTTAAAGCACTTAGACTAGGTGAGATGGAAAGTGGCAATTGAGGTTGAGCTGAACTCGCTAAAGTATTTTGAACTTGTAGTCCATATATCCCTACAGGATATAAATGGGTATTCGTAAGAAAAATAAATATGAATAGTAAGGTGGGGAGATATAAAGCGAGATTCATAGCTCAATGGGTTCACGCAGAGACCCGACATCAATTTAGATGTAAAATATTCTCCTATTAGTGATTGTATTACGTTCCGCAAGTTAATACCTATGGTAGAAACTATGAATTTATATATGCAGTATATGTACATCATGACCACATTTTTATGTGTCATTAGACGCTAATATTTTTATATGAAAGTCCCTGATGGACTTAAAATTCCTGAATTGAGAGAAAATGAGAATCGCAACATGTATAGCATTAAATTGCAAAGGTCATTATACGACTTGAAACAGTCAGATAGAATGTGGTATAACCGACTGAGTGAGTTTCTCCTGAAGAGGAGATATACAAATAATGATGTCTGCCCTTGTGTGTTTATAAAGAAATTCGAAAATGGCTTCTGTATTATCTCAGTCTATATTGATGATATAAATGTTATTGGAACATACAAGGAGCTTACAGAAGCTAGCTCATGCCTAAAGACAGAGTTTGAAACGAAAAAACTTAGGAAAAACCAAGTATTGTCTCGACCTACAGATCGAGCATATTCCTAAAGAAATATTGGTATACCAGTCAACATACCTAAAGAAGGTCATGGAGAGATTTTAAATGAATAAATCTCATGAATTTAGCACACCAATGGTTGTTAAATCTCTTGAAGTTGATAAAGACCCATACAAACCTAAAGAAGATAACGAGGATATTTTAGGACCCGAAGTCTCGTATTTGAGCACGCTATTAAAGCACTTATTTATCTTACAAATTGCACCATGCCTGATATTGCATTTGTGTTACACATGCTAGCAAGAATTAGTGCATCTCCTGAAAGGAGATATTGAAATAATGTTAAATATATCCTCTGGTATCTTCAAGAGATCTTTGTTTATTCTATAAAAGAAATTGAAATATGACATTAGTGGGCTATTTCTTATGTTGGTTATATGACTGATCCCTATATTACCAAATCTCTGAGTGGTTATATTTTTCTCTACAGTGGTACTGTTATTTCTTGGAGGTCTATTAAGCAGACAATGTTTACTAGTTGAAACCACTCAGAGATTGTTCCTCTATATGTGCCCCATGCGAACGTGTAAGGTTCAAATCGCTGATAAAACACATTCGATGATCGTGTGGTATATTAAATGAGGATATTACCCCCGCTGTCTTTTCTAAGGACAATGTAACTTGTGTTGTATAAATGAGACGTGGAAAATTTTTATCCACTTGCACTCGAAAATAACAATGAAATTAACATAGATAAGTTCTCTCTAAGTAATGACAATCTAGACGATTTGATCACAAAATCCCTTAATACATCAACTTTTAATTTTATGGTATCGTGCTTGGCCACCACGGTATGCATTGACTTGAATGTTTGTTATCTTGAGGGGGAGCAAATTATTTTTCAAAATAATCCTAAAGATCAAACCCTGAAGGCAGTGGCTGTACTCTTTTTTCCTTAGCTAAGTTTTTGTCCCACTGGGTTTTCTTAGCCAAAGGTTTTTAACGAGGCAGCTAATGCAACATAAGTTTGGATCTCGAAGATCTATAGTTGTACTCTTTTTCTTTTGCTAAGTTTTTGTCCTACATGGTTTTTCTTAGCGAAATGTTTTTAACAAGACAACTGATATAACAAAAATAATGTATGTATGTCATGTACTCTTTTCCTCGACTAGTTTTTCCCACTAGGTTTTTTCTAGCGAGGTTTTTAACGAGGCATTGACATCATGTAGTAATGTCTAAGGGGGAGTGTTGTAAATATAAATAAAATAAATGTAAACATTACTAGAAGAAATCTCTTCACCTACTTGTGACTTTTAGTATTCTCTTCCACATCTATATAATGTAAGCCATGGAAGATAAAATGTATGGAGAAATGAAGATGAATAAAAATGAGATGAATAAAAATGCAAGGATAAGTGATATGAACAAAGAGATATATATCCTAGGAAAGAGGTATATGGTAAAATATATGCAGGGATATATAAACTAACACAAGGGTGAAATAATCATAAACAAGATAGTGGGTAATATAAACAATAAGCAATTGACAAAGACGATATAATGATAAACATAAAAACAAGTGTGTCAATGCAATCATAAACAAATGATATATTCACAAGGTTCGGTCCCCACAATCTACGTCCCCGCTCCTCACCTCGAGGAGATCTCTACTATCACACTGGGTTTTCTACGCTTACCCGAAAAACATTTACACCTCACAATATAGTTTTCTAGCTAATCAAAAACTTTACAATCCACACTCACAATGTAACTACACTAACTACCACCTCAAGTGTTGGTCGCTAGCCCGTGTCTCCCTCAAGTGTTAGGAATTACCACCTCTCTCTAGGCATTACCACCTACCCCACTTCTCTTGGGATGACCCCGTCTCTCACCACACACTCCTCTTGGTGTACTAGTATATTACAAAGTGGTCCTCATAATTAAGCACAATAACAACAATTGATTTGTTCTCTAAACAAGATGAGAACTAAGTTAAGCACAACTCAAAGTTAATACTATGTATAAAAATACTAGCTTTAATGAAATAATGAGATTTATCAAATCTAAACTCAATATAAAAACTAACTTTAATGAATGATAATCAAACAAATATATAAAAGTAAAGCTAGATATGAGTTTAGAAAACTTCTCAATAGATCAAGAGAGTGAGGGAGAAGAGTTGGATGCTCAAACACCGATGGATGATCTTCCTCAAGCCCTTGTAAAATTGTTTTCACAAAACAAACTCTCAAACGCTTAAAAGCTTTTTAAACAAACACTAAACAAAACTTCAAACCCTTGTTAAACCTTCTTAAAACATCCTCTTAGTTATGTTGAAAGATGAGAGCAATGAGGTATTTATAGCCTTCCAAAACATCAGTAGAAACCCAAGCAAAATGACCAAAAAAATAAAATCCCACAAAATTTGGAAAGTGCAGAAATATAGCCGTTATTGATCGGCGGTCGACCACAGAGCCACTAGAGCCACTGGTGGTCGACCACGAGCCAAAACTAGCCGTTGGCAAACAGGTTGAAAAAGCCACGGTTGATCGCAGAGCCACATCCGGTCGACCGTGGGAAGTTCTAAAAAATAATCTCAAGTCTCTGGAAAATTGGCTGTCGACCGTAGCGCTAAAGGCGGTCGACCGTGAGCTGTTGAAAAATAGAGCATAGTCTCTGGACTATCGACGGTCGACCGCAGTGCCAAGGGCAGTCGACCGCGAACTGATATTTCAAATATCCAGGTTTGAAAAATAAAATGCTGATTTTTAAACTACCCTTAAAAATAGCAAATAAATTCAGAAAAATATAAAACTTTGGGAAATGATTATAAACATGATAATACACATGCTGGTTTTCAAAAAGTATTGGACCCTAGAGGGGGGTGATTAGGGTCTCAAGGCTAAAAATGTGCAATAAAAATTAAGACAAGCAACAAACCACAAAATGAACAACAGTAGAAATAGAGATAGAGTTAGGAATCGTTATCCTTATGACGCGCGATGTGTTAACGAGGTTCGGTCCGCTGACATACGTCCCCGCTCCCCACTCTCGAGGAGAAATCCACTACACAACCCGGTTTGGAAGCCGAAACTTCTTCTACATAACGATCTCCTCACGATCTCACAACTACACAGTTGATCTCCACAAGATCACACTCCCACACAAGTTGATCTCCACAAGATCAAGCTCTGAAAACAGTAGTAATGGTGTAAGAACTCTCTTTTTACAATGTTCCTATGACAAAAAGAAAGATTAAACTAAAGCTGGGATATGAACTTGAGAAAACACAAAAAAATAGGTTTTGAAAATTTTGGCTCTCAGTAAACAAAGTCTCTGGTTTTCCAAAAGCTTGGGCCACTTGAGGAAAAAGGAGTGTATAAGTTTAAATAGGAGAAACCAGTTGTTTAAACCCATACCCTAATCCCCCAAATCCAGAAAAATAATCGGCACTGAGATTGTGTACAATCGGCGCTGAGAATTGTACCAGAAGACCGTTTGAATTAAGCGGCGGTCGACCGTGTTAATTTCAAGGTCGACCGTGAGACAGTTCAGAAACTGAGAAAACATCCAGAGACTTCTGCGGTCGATCGTAGCGGTCGATCGTGGAAATCTCGAGCTCATGGTTGACCGCGGCGGTCGACCGTGAAAGTCTCTGCTGCCCACTGACGAATGAACTCAGACGCGGTCGACCGTGGCGGTCGACCGCAAACTGACACATTCAAAAAACCTGGTTTTGACTCTCTTAAAAATTCTATAAAATATTTAATTGACTTCTAAAAATTGTGAAACTCTATAAAATCTTTTTGACACTAAAAACAAATTGTTTGGAAAAGGAATTTTGCTAATAGATCCTCATACTTGTGAAAAGTAGTATTTTTGTGAAAACGCTCAAAACTGTAAGTATGAAAATGTGTGTGTGATATCCCAATAGCTTCAATTTAAATCTAACTACTTGCCTACATTTTAGTACTAGAGAGAAAATAAAAACTAGCTAATATCCTCACGTAGAATACAATTCTTTGAGTCTTGATATAGCTTGAGTTGGATGAAGCTTCTTATTGCATTTTGTGTTCTTGAATGAATGTTGCTTCATCACTATGCCTCCTCCTCCTCCTTTGGATATCATCGTTGTAGCACATATTCCATCCAATCCTCCATACTTGGCACTAACAAGCTTGATATACGTATTCACTATATTTTCACTCAACAAGCCATTAGTACCGATAATGGTGGTTGTAAAATATCATCAAAACATAAGGGCTAACAATCTCCTCCTTTTTGATGATAACAACCAACCATTATATAAGAGCAAAATAAATATGAATTATAGATAGAAGCTTCCCCTATCTATGAGCTCCCCCTTACTATGTGCACAAATGAGGAGATTTCTCTCCCCCTTTGTCACCATCAAAATGTGGTAAAAAAATAAACAAAATATGCATGTGAAATGCAACTAAACAAGCAAGCAAATAGAACTTTCACATAGTGCATAAGCCCAAACCATTTCTTATGCGACAAAAATCATCTTCACCAAGAGGCTTGGTAAATATATCCGCTAATTGAGATTTGGTGTCAACAAACACAAGGGATACATCTTGTCTCTCTACATGGTCGCGTAAGAAATAATGGCGCACATCAATATGCTTGGTTCTAGAATGCAAAACTGAATTTTTTGAAATATTAATAGCACTAGTGTTATCACAAAAGATTTTTATATTTTGAAAAATCAAATCATAATCAACTAAGCTTTGTTTCATCCACAAAACTTGGGCACAACATAAGCCGATGATAATGTATTCCGCTTTCGTAGTGGACAATGCAACACAATTTTGTTTCTTGGAAGCCCAAGAAACAAGAGAATTTCCCAAGAATTGGCATGTTCCACTCGTACTCCTGCGATCTACCTTACATCCGGCAAAGTCGGCATCACAAAAACCATATAAATTAAAAGATGTGCTTTTTGGATAAAATAAACCAAGATCAATAGTTCCATGCACATATTTAATAATTCTCTTAACGACAATCAAATGAGATGCTTTAGGAGAAGCTTGAAAACGTGCACAGGCACACACACTAAACATGATATCGGGTCTACTAGCGGTGAGATAAAGAAGACTACCTATCATACCTCGGTATAGTTTTTGGTCCACATCCTCACCACTATCATCCGCATCAAGCTTGACACTTGTACTCATGGGAGTGGTACATGCTTAGAATTCTCCAAATTGAATTTCTTCACCAATTCTCTAGCATACTTGCTTTAAGAAATAAATATCCCATCCTTAGTTTGCTTGACTTGGAGCCCGAGAAAGAATGTGAGCTCTCCCATCATACTCATCTCAAAATGATCTTGCATAACTTTAGAAAAATCCTTACAAAGAGATTCATTAGTAGCACCGAAAATGATATCATCAACATATATTTGCACTAAAATAAAATCATTTTTCCTTTTTCTCACAAAAAGAGTATTATCAATTTTTCCTTTAGAGAAACCATTTTCAAGAAGAAAACTAGAGAGGCGAGCATACCAAGCTCTAGGAGCTTGTTTCAACCCATACAAAGCTTTTTGAACCCGGTAAACATGATTAGGAAGAGCATGATCTATAAAACCGGAGGGTTGCTCAACATATACTTCTTCTTCTATGAAACCATTTAAAAAAGCACTTTTAACATCTATTTGAAATAATTTAAAATCTTTAAAGCTAGCAAATGCCAAAAACATCCTAATAGATTCCAACCTTACAACCGATGCAAAGGTTTCGTCATAGTCTATGCCCTCCTCTTGATTGTATCATTGGGCAACCAAACAAGCTTTATTTCTAGTAACAATGCCATGTTCATCAAGTTTGTTTCTAAAAACCCATTTAGTACCAATAACACTAGCATTGTTAGGTTTAGGAACTAATTTCCAAACATCATTTCCTAAAAACCCATTTAGTACCAATAACACTAGCATTGTTAGGTTTAGGAACTAATTTCCAAACATCATTTCTTCGAAAATTATTTAGTTTATCATGCATAGCTAAAACCCAAAATTCATCATTTAAAGCATCATTAACTTTCTTAGGTTCTAATTGAGATAGAAATGCAACATTACCACACTCACTCAAAGCCTTTGAGCGAGTAACAACCCCTTGTGAAGGACTCCCAATAATTTGCTCCTTTGGATGATTTGATGCAAATTTCCATGCTTTGGGGAGTTCTTCTTGAACATGAGTGTTGGTGCTTTCCACATCTTTTTGTGCTTCTATTGAGGGTGTATTTATAGGTTGCATAAGTTCAAATCCTCCCTCAACATCATCATCATCTTTCCTAGGCAAAATAACTTGTGAACCAATATTAGTCTCATCAAAAGTAACGTTTATAGATTCTTCAATAACAAGAGTTCGTTTGTTGAAGACCCTATAAGCCTTACTTCGAGGTGCATACCCTAAGAAAATGCCAACATTAATTTTTGAATCAAATTTATCATGGTGATCTTTTGTATTTAAAATAAAACATTTACAACCAAATATACGAAAATAACCAATAAAAAGAGTCTTCCCATAAAATAGTTCATAAGGAGTTTTCTTAAGCTTTGGTCTAATCAAAACACGATTTAAAACATGGCAAGCCGTATTGACGGCTTCCACCCAAAAATATTTAGGCAAATCAAAAGAGTTCAACATAGTTCGTGCCATCTCTTGTGTGGTTCGATTTTTTTGTTCAATAACACCATTTTGTTGTGGTGTTCTAGGAGCGGAAAACACATGAGTTATACCACGATGAGCACAAAAATCATAAAAAAAAATATTTTGAAACTCACCACCATGATCACTTCTAATTTTGACAACTTTCAAATCCTTTTTATTTTCAATTCTTTTAACATGATTTGAGAATTCATCAAAACATTCATCTTTGCTTGTAAGAAAAATTGTCCATGTAAAACGAGAGAAATCATCAATGATAACAAAAACATAGTGTTTGCCTCCAAGAGAGGTAACACGCATAGGACCAAACAAATCTAGATGAAGTAATTGCAAGGGTTTAGAAGTTGATACCTCATTGATAGGTTTGAAGGTAGACTTAGTTTGTTTACCTTTAGCACAATCTTCACATATGGTTGTTTGCGTCAAAAGTTGGTTCTGCTGTGGAATTCATTATATCTTCAGTCGATTACAATAAATTCAAAAAGAGATAGCCTTTTTATAAGACTTCTTTTACACAACAAAATAAAAATTACAACTTTTGGGAAACAAACGCAGGATCGTTGTTTGAATCGCTGCTTGCATGGGATCTTTGCCTGTGCCGGGAGCGCTTTGACTCGTGGACCACCAAATCACAGATTCTGATTGAATCATAAGGGGTTTAATGATTTTGACTTCGTTTATCGAAGTGAGAACTTGAAACGATATCTTATCAAAGTAAGATAGTCGTTCTTCTTGAAATCAAGTCAAAGCTCAATTTCAAGGAGTTGCCGGAAGCTCAAGAACTCTACTCTGTCTGCTCTGAAGTGCTCCAAATGATCAGCCCCTGTGACAAATGGCCTTCGGGGGGTATTTATAGCCCCTATCGGCTGCCGAGACAGTGTTTGCTTCTCGCAGCGACGAGACAGCTGTTTACTGTCTCGGCCCACGAGACAGTAACGCGCATTAGTCTCGGAAACGTAACCGCAGGTATTTTCGTTTTTAACTGCTGTCTCACCGTTTCAAACTTGTTGATTTTGGCAGTTCATCAGTGATTATCGCCCACGATCGTTTCCCACGCTCTTTGAAACAGTTAGTGGCCACGTGTCAGCGCAAGTTTACAAAGGTTGTTTTGAACCATCTTTAAAGCGTGGTCTCACCGTAGCGAAGACAGTAAATTACTGTCATCGCACGCGAGACAGTAAAGTCTGTACTCGCGTGGGCGAGACAGTAAAAGTCTTGTCTCTCCCGCGAGACAGAAAAGACTGTCTCGCACCGCGAAGACATCATAGTCGTGTCTCGTGTGCGAGACAGTAAGACTGGTCTGCACGGCGAGACAGTCAATCTGTCTCGCGTGCGAGACAGTAAAGACTGTCGCGGTGCGAGATTAGTCTGATACCTTGTGTTCTTCTGCCTTTTTTGGATGATTTCCTCTTGAGCTGTATTTGGATATCTTTCAGCATTTTTTGACGCCTACAGATACCCCCTCCAAAGTGTTCCAGACGTATTATTTTATAGAGGAGTCTGGGGCACTTTGGATAAGACAGGCCTTATTTGCAATCCCTTTAAGGCTTGATTGAGTAGATCATACGGAAGGACCCGTAAATGGCTTCAACTCTTGACTTCGTCATCTTTTAGCCTATTCAGTGCTTTGTAGAATAGCTAAAATTCCTCCGATGCTGCGTTTATCACGTGACCGTCGTCGAAGTCTTGAATTAGAACTGCTATTGAAGAATGTGGATATAGTTTATACTCATCTACTTTATTGGAGTGTTCGGGAAATAGTTTAACCTCATATACCTGTTAGGAGGCAATCAGGTTATTCTTAAGAATATTCTGAGTAATATTCTCCAGAAACTTCCTGTTGATGATAGGGAAATAGTTTAGACTCGTGTACCTATTGGAGTACTATGGTCTCTTTTTTGTTGGTAAAGATGAACCCGATGATGGAGAGGAAGAATTTTATATTCTATCTCCTGGTCTCTTGTTTGTTGGTAGAGATGAACCCGGAATCGGAGAGTAAGAATTTTATATTCTGTCTCCTGGTCTCTTGTTTGTTGGTAGAGATAAACCCGATGATGGAGAGGAAGAATTTTATATTCTATCTCCTGGTCTTTTTTTTGTTGGTAGAGATGAACCCAGAATCGGAGAGGAAGAATTTTATATTCTATCTCCTGGTACAAAGGAAGTGGGATTTCTATTCAGAGAATCTGAATAAGGTTTGATCAATTGAGATTGGAAGCAATCCTAACTTTTATAGGTTTGATTGCGCAAATCGAAGGTGGACCTCTTGTTCATGGAAGGAATCAAGAGGGGATTTTGGCTTTGGTCCTAACTGTTTAAAGGTTTGACTAAGATGGGAATTTGAGACGATCCTAACTGTTTAAAGGTTTGATCGTTCAATTTGTGGACCTCTCGTTCATGGAACGAATCGAGAGGGGATTTTGGCTTTGGTCTTAACTGTTTAAAGGTTTGACCAAGATGGGAATTTGAGACGATCCTAACTGTTTAAAGGTTTGATCGTTCAATTTGTGGACCTCTCGTTCATGGAACGAATCGAGAGGGAATTTTGGCTTTGGTCCTAACTGTTTAAAGGTTTGACCAAGATGAGAATTTTAGATGATCCTAACTGTTTAAAGGTTTGATCGTTCAATTTGTGGACCTCTCGTTCATGGAACGAATCGAGAGGGGATTTTGGCTTTGGTCCTAACTGTTTAAAGGTTTGACCAAGATGGGAATTTGAGACGATCCTAACTGTTTAAAGGTTTGATCGTTCAATTTGTGGACCTCTCGTTCATGGAACGAATCGAGAGGGGATTTTGGCTTTGGTCCTAACTGTTTAAAGGTTTGACCAAAATGGGAATTTTGTGAGGGAAGATTGATCTAAAGAGGTGATCGAATCTCATCTCAGCAAAAGAGTATTCGGAAGTCATAGTAGGAGTTTAGTGTTTATCACTTTGTTCATAATGATCGGGGTTATCCCTAAGAATATTACATTTAACATTCTTCCGGGAACTTCCCGTTACATGAATTATCCACCCCCAGCTTTCTTTGCAAAACTGGGTGTAACGAGGAGTACGTTATCCTCAGTCGCATGTTCGGGTTATCCTTAAGAATATAAGATTTTCCAGGAACTTCCCGTTATATAAATCATCCACCCCCAGCTTCCTTTGCGAAACCGGGTTTAACATTGTACTCAGTTGGATAATCGAGAAGCAGTTTATACTCATATACTCTTTGGAGTGTGAGAAAACAGTTTATACTCGTGCACCCACTGGAGTTGTATGGTCGTCTTTACTCGACCTCTTTCGTCATTATGACGCCGGAGTCAATTAAGGCTTGGATCTTATTTTTGAGTCCAAAGCAGATCTCGGTGGGATGAAGAACCCTTCTGTGGTACGCACAATAGTTTGGATCCGTAATCCTCTTAGCTCCATCCTGATCTTTAATAGGTGGTAGCTCGATTTTGTCATTAGCGAGGAGGTATTCCAATATGGCTGGAGCTTCATCATCTTCGAAAGAATATTCCTTTTGAAACCTCGGATCGAGAGTCGCATTCTCAATGATTGCAGATGTCATTGGTTGGCCTCTCTCAGCTTTCTTTCTTTTAAGAAAGTGCTCAGCTTGTTCACCCCGAGATTTTAACTCCTTCTAAGTTGTGGATGGCACGACCCCCAGAGCTTCCAGAACATCGATGGAGAGGTTATTGTGGCATGTTTGCAGGATAAACTCCTCTGTAATAGGATCTCTGTAATTCATTGCTTTGCCACGGAAGCGCTTGACAAAATCGTCGACTGACTCTCCGTCTTTTTGCTTCTCATCCAAAAGGGTTCCGATTGACACTTCGGTGTCATCATCAAAGAAATTGCTGAGGAACAAACTTTCCATGTCATCCCAGCAGTTGACGCTCTCTGGCTTGAGCCGTCGGTACTAATCGAAGGCGGGTCCGCGAAGGGTGCCAACGAATGACCGGACCATTAAAGCCTCGTTTTCAGAGATCATGCCCAAATGAGACTTGAAATAAATCAAGTGCTGAATCGGCGATCTCTTCCCCTCAAACGGTGTGAAGTTAATCAGATTGAATTTGGCCGGGTATGGTATTGAATCCCATTCTCTTGGATAGGGACACGGAATATCCATCCTCTTCACTTCTTGGGCCGTCATCAATGCGTTGACTTTGTTTTCAAGCTCTTTCATTTTCCGTCATCGTCTTCATCTCTTTCTGAATGATGTCGAGCAGAGATAATTGGGCCACCCCCAGTATTACTAAGCGGTGCAATTGAACCACCCCAATGTTGTTATTGGGAGGATCTGTTGAACCACCCCCAACTTTATTGTCATTGGAAGGTGTATCAGTCATAATGACTTCATCCACTTCTGGATCACTATCATCTACACCATTCTGAGTGTGGCGGCTGGATTCAGCTCACTGACTAGACTCAGGAGGTTGAGGTTGTTGCGTTAGCAACTCTCTCATTTGTTGAATAGCTAACTTCATCTCTGTCTTCATCTCAGCTCTGATTTCTTCATGTTGCTTTGCTAGAGCTTCTTGAAGCATTTGAGCAAATTGATCAGAAGTGATTGTGAACACTTCTTTGGTTTGTCCCGTGCTAGACATTGTATCATCAGAAGCAATGGTTGAACAAGTGTCTGAGAATTCATCCTCCGAGGACATTCCCTCTTGCATTCTTTTGTAATCTCTGCGTCTGATGGCTCCTAATTGTAGTCGAGACATCCTTTGAGCAATTCTTGGATTGACTTTTCCTCTCGGAGAAAAGTCGGGATTTGAGTCACTTCAATGCCGCTTAGACTTTCTTTTATCAGCCACGTTGATAGTGACTTCAAGGAATTCATCATCTTGGGCAGTTGATTTTCTCTTGCGGAAATGTCTCGGCTTAGGCTTCGACAATACAAAGACTCTTCGTGAGATGGCTTCTTGTTTAAAACAGTTACATTCTGATAATGCTGTTTTAACGAGTCACGCACAGGAACAACGAGAGTTTATTTCTCGAATAACTCTTTTTCAAAAATTATTCACAACCCCAACTTGATAATACGATTCATCGGTATGATTGCCAAAAAATCGTATCGTCTGTTGGCATGACCTCCTAGGTATGACGATATCATTTGGTGAATACGTCTTCTTCTGGGGGTATAAAACCTTGTTGGCATTCTCAGGACAATTTATCTTTGTCTTTGAGCGATCCAAGGTTATGTCGGGAGTCGCACGTCTAAAACCACCCCCTTGCGGGTATGGAGTCTTAACGGGCTCCGAATACTGATTTTGCATAAGTCCAGACTTCGGAATCCAAACTTGGCGGAGTTTCGGTGGTTCTTTGGTCACCGTTTCCTTCCTCCTTTCTCGTCTTTGTTGTGAGAGAGCACGGGCATGAGCAACGTTTGCACGACGTTTTTGTATACGTTCTTCGAGGGTCAAGCGAGCCCTTTTGACAAAAGTCCATTCATCTGTCGTTATTTTAGCAGAGATACGAGTGATTGGTTGTTGAGACAACTGAATCACTCGATATCTCCTCGACTCTAGGTCCGCGTGATAACGAACCCCGTCAGTTTGTTCCAAGGCCTTAGCCATTTGGCGAGCACGGCGTTGGCGTTGTCTCTGATGAGCTCTTTTCGTCAATGCCGGCGGACTTTGATTTGATGACTCTTTAACTAGATAAGAGCCACTGTGAGCAGAGGTGTTGCGAATGAAATCCTCAGCAACAATCAAGCTAGAGTCTTCATTTTGTGCCTTCTTTGGCATGTAAGTCTTCCTCAATTGTGAGATCCTCTTGTATTTGCGAGACAAAGAAGATCTTGAAGAGGATGATGAGAGATATTCCTCAAATTTGGTTTGGTCCAATTCGTATTCGACCATGGATTCAACTGGAATCTTGATCGGCTGCGACACGACGGTCTCGACAGCAAGACCGTTGGCTCCCACTGTGGTCGCCAGCTTGTTTGCGTCAAAAGTTGGTTATGCTGTGGAATTCATTATATCTTCAGTCGATTACAATAAATTCAAAAAGAGATAGCCTTTTTATAAGACTTCTTTTACACAACAAAATGAAAATTACAACTCTTGGGAAACAAACGCAGGATCGTTGTTTGGATCGCTGCTTGCGTGGGATCTTTGCCTGTGCCGGGGGTGCGTTAGCCCGTGGACCACCAAATCACAGATTCTGATCGAATCGTGAGGGGTTTATGATTCTGACTTCGTTTATCGAAGTGAGAAATTGAAACGATATCTTATCGATGTAAGATAGTCGTTCTTCTTGAAATCAAGTCAAAGCCTGAATATCAAGGAGTTGCCAGAAACTCAAGAACTCTGCTCTTTCTCTGCTCTGAAGTGCTCAAAATGATCAGCCTCTGTAAAAAATAGCCTTCGGGGGGGTATTTATAGCCCTAGGGAAACAGTTGGCAGAAAACAAAATCGGCGGGCCGAGACGCATTTGCTGTCTCGCCTGCCGGAGACAGTGTTTGCTGTCTTGGCGGGCGAGACACCGTGTTTTGCTGTCTCCGGGCCCGCGAGATGAGTAAACCACCTGTCTTGGAATAGTAAAAGGCAGGCAGTTTTCATTTTAACTGCCTTCCCTACCGTTTCAAACTCCGTTACTTGGCATTATTCAGCGTATTCCTTCGCCCCACAGAGACGTTTCCCACAGTTCTTCAGAAAGCAGTTTAGTGGCCTACGTGTTAGGGCAGTTACAAAGAGCGTTTTTGCAAAGCATCTGAAAGCTGGTCTCACGTGCGAGACAGTAAATTCGTCTCGTATGGGATGAGACAGTAAAGTCCTGTCTCGCACGGCGAGACAGTTAAAGGTGTCTTTCGCGTTGGCGAGACAGGTAAAAGTCTGTCTCGCCCGCGAGACAGTAAAGACTGTCTCGCACGGCGAGACAGTCAAGTCTGTCTCGCGTGCGAGACAGTAAAGACTGTCTCGCGTGTGAGATAGTCTATACTTGTGTTCTTTTGTTGATTTTTTGGATGATCTTCTCTTCAGCTGTATTTGGATATCTCTCAGCATTTTTTGACGCCTACAATGGTATCTTTGATGAAATGTAAATTTGGTAACCCTTTAACAAGATTCTTCTTGGACAATTTGGATATCAATTCCATGTTTGCATGTCCAAGCCTCTTATGCCAAATCCAAGGGTTTTCATCAATTGTCGCAAGACACTTCACATCTTGATTCACTAATTCATTCATCTCAAAAATGTACACATTAGATTTTCTATTTGCAATAAAAACAATCTTTTCATTCATACTAATAATGCATTTGTCCCGTTTAAAGGAAATATTAAAACCTTTATCACTCAATTGTCTAATGCTAAGAAGATTATGATTCAAGCCATTAACCAAATAAACATCTTCTATAACGGGAGAGGGTGTCTTACCAATACACCCAATACACTTGATTTTACCTTTCTCTCCACCAGCGAAGGAGACACTACCTCCTTCAATCATTGATAGGGTTGCAAATAGCTCTTTATTGCCTGTCATATGATGTGAGCAACCACTATCAAGGTACCACATCTCTCTACGTCGTTGCCGTGATGTTCCCTACAAGAGATGAAGGTGTAGTAACTTTAGGTACCCAAATCTTAGGTCCTTGGTGGTTAGTAAGCTTGGTACCTTTGGGTACCCATGTCATGACATAAAATTCTTGATTATCCTTGATCCTACAATGAGTAGAAATGTGTCCATGTTTCATATAATATGTGCACACAAAATTTCTCTTGTGTGTTTGAACATGATATCTATGAAATCTATTTCTACCATGGTGATGATGATTAACATAAGCATGAGTGGGTCTAATCCTACCACTCTCAATTTCTAGTCTTTCAATTTTAGATCTTAATTGCTTATTCTCAAAATCGGGATCTCCTAGCAATTCATCTTTTAAGGCAAGAAAGGTTTGTAGTTGTTCTAGTTTGACATCACAAGAAGCATGCAACTTTTTAAAAGAAGAAAATTCTTTTGACATTCTTTTAAATTCAATATTCAATTCTTCTAATGTCGTAGCTAGATCACATTGCATGTAAAAGGATTCACTCTTGGTGTCGAATATTACCTCTTGTTTATAGGCCATGAAGCAAATGTTGGGATCATGAAGAGCAAGTTTAGCTCCTTCTTCATTACTATCCGAATCACTTGGTTCGGATTCCTCCCATCCGGCATACATAGTCTTCTTCTTCTTGTACTTCATATATTTCTCCTTGAGCTTGGGGCAATCCTTAGCGATATGGCCCAGTTCATTGCACTCAAAATATTTTCCTACACATGAAGAAAATTTGTTGTTAGATCGGGGGTTAAACTTCTTGTTCATTTTTATGAGTCTAGAAATTCTTCTAGAGAGGTGAGCCACTTCTCTAGAAAAATTAACTTCACTCTCCGACGATGATGATGAGGAGTGGTCTCTAGCTCCTTTGAGAGCAATGGTCTTCATCTTTGGTGATGGCTCCTCAACTTCCCGTGGGGGCACTTCCTCCTTCTCCTTTCCCTTGAGCTTTTTCTCATGAACCTTAAGCTTACCGATGAGGTCATCGAGGGCTAGATTGGTGAGATCATGAGCTTCCTCTATGGCCGTAGCTTTGGGTTCCCATATTAGAGCATCGAGGGCTAGATTGGTGAGATCATGAGCTTCCTCTATGGCCGTAGCTTTGGGTTCCCATATTAGAGTCAATGAACGGAGGATCTTGTAGTTCGTCTCTTGGATAGTTAATTTCTTTTCAAGACCATGCAATTCATTGATTATGTTAGTGAAGCGAGAAAACATAGCATCAATGGATTCATTTGGAAGCATCTTAAATAACTCATATTCTTGCATAAGCCCACTAATCTTGGATTCCTTAACTTGTGGGGTTCCTTCATGTGTAATACACAATTTCACCCATATTTCGTATGCGGTTGCACACGTGGAAACCCTATTATACTCGTTGGGGGAAAAACCGCAAATTAAGGCATTCATAGCCTTTGCATTGAGATTGGCTTGGTGCCTTTCTCCATCGGTCATAGTCCTAACTTTGGGCTTTTCTACATATTTCTTCTCTATGAGTTCTAGGATGTCAAGATCAATGCAACGAAGGTAAATCCTCATCCTAGCCATCTAATAAGCAAAATTACTACCGGTGAAAAGTGGTGGTCAAGTGGTGGATTGTCCCTCTAACATATGCACATTCATTGAAACCTCCATAAGATCTTTTCTCTAAGGTGACTAAACCAAAAACTAATATAGAGACCAAGCTCTGATACCAATTGTTGGACCTTAGAGGGGGGGGGGTGATTAGGGTCTCAAGGCTAAAAATATGCAATAAAAATTGAGACAAGCAACAAACCACAAAATGAACAACAGTAGAAATAGAGATAGAGTTAAGAATCATTATCCTTGTGACGCGCGATGTGTTAACGAGGTTCGGTCCACTGACCTACGTCCCCGCTCCCCACTCTCGAGGAGAAATCCACTACACAACCCAGTTTGGAAGCTGGAACTTCTTCTACACAACGATCTCCTCACGATCTCACAACTACACAGTTAATCTCCACAAGATCACACTCCCACACAGTTGATATCCACAAGATCAAGCTCTCAAAACAGTAGTAATGGTGTAAGAACTCTCTCTTTATAATGTCCCTATGGCAAAGAGAAAGATTAAACTGAAGCTGAGATGTGAACTTGAGAAAACACAGAAAACAGGTTTTGAAAATTTTGGCTCTCAGTAAACAAAGTCTCTGGTTTTTCAAAAGCTTGGGACACTTGAGGAAGAAGGAGTGTATGAGTTTAAATAGGAGAAAGCAGCTGTTTAAACCCATACCCTAATCCCCCAAATCCAGGAAAATAATCGGCACTGAGATTGTGTACAATCGGCGCTGAGATTGTGTACAATCGGCACTGAGAATTGTACTAGAAGACCGTTTGAATTAAGCGGCGGTCAACCATGTTATTTTCGTGGTCGACCGCGAGACAGCTCAGAAACTAAGAAAACGTCCAGAGACTTCTGCGGTCGACCGTGGAGGTCGACCGTGGAAATCTCGAGCTCACGGTCGACCGTGGCGGTCGACCGTGAAAGTTTCTGCTGCCCACTGACGAATGAACTCAGGCGCGGTCGACCATGGGAGTTGACCGCAAACTGACACATTCAAAAAACCTGGTTTTGACTCTCTTAAAAATTCTGTAAAATATTTAATTGACTTCAAAAAATTGTGAAACTCTATAAAATCTTTTTGACATACAAACAAATTATTTGGAAAAGGAATTTTGCTAATAGATCCTTATACTTGTGAAAAGTAGTATTTTTGTGAAAACGCTCAAAACTATAAGTAGAAAATATGTGTGTGATATCCCAATAGCTTCAATTTAAATCTAAACTACTTGCCTATATTTTAGCACTAGAGAGAAAATAAAAACTAGCTAATATTCTCACGTAGAATACAATTCTTTGAGTCTTGATATAGCTTGAGTTGGATGAAGCTTCTTATTGCATTTTGTGTTCTTGAATGAACGTTGCTTCATCACTATGCCTCCTCCTCCTTTGGATATCATCGTTGTAGCACATATTCCATCCAATCCTCCATACTTGGCACTAACAAGCTTGATATACATATTCACTACATTTTCACTCAACAAGCCATTAGTACTGATAATGGTGGTTGTAAAACATCATCAAAACATAAGGGCTAACAAAAAGGACCTCCCAAATGAGAAATATAATTATTTTGCAAAATAGTCCAAAACATGAAAATGTAAACATATGAGTTTTGACATTTTAGCTTAACCATGTTTTGAAATATTATAAAATAATCATATAGACTTAATAAAAGATGTATATGATTGTTATTAAGTCCATAGTTCAAGAAAACAATATTTTCACAAAAATTGAATATTCTATGCAATATAAATTCAAACATAATAGAGTATGAAACATATGAGGATGTATATGAATATATATTTATTTCATATCTATGAAATTAAACCAAAACACAATAATAAATATGAAATATGTAATTTCATATTTATATAAACTTGGAATCTAAAACATGTATGTATATATATAACTATATATATATAGAAACCAAATATGTGTGTGTATGTATGATTGAGCTTAAAGTACCAGCACACATAATATAAATCTAAACTAATGTTACCCAAGCTTGATCTTGATCTTTAATAAGCTTGACTTGGTAAACTCGTGGATGAAGCTAGAACTTGGATCTTCAATTTGAATTGTATAGGCTTCACTCCACAATTCCGCCAACCTCCATTGGATTTGATCGTTGAAGCGCAATCCATCCAACCTCCAATATGTTGTTTGTCTATAATTGATACAAAAATATAAATACTAGACAAACAACATTAGAAGTAAATTGTTTGTAAATTATTATCAAAACAAGAAGGCCAACAATCTCCCCCTTTTTGATGATGACAAATAATTTACAAAAAGATATATGCATGAAAGGAAATTAATATTGTAAATTATAATTATCATGCATATAAACAAGAAAGGTTATACTCACAATATTTCTCCCCCTTTGACAACATCAAAAGGGGGACAAAAAGATGAAGAGAGCAAAAGCTCCCCCTACATATAAGCATGGTTGAGTATAACACATAGTATAGGGATTGCTCCCCCTATCGAAATACCTTAATAGATATATGAAATGAATGCTAAGGCAAAAACATGTGAGTAAGCATAAAAGAAGGATATGCTAAACATAACTCACATACAAACTAGACAATGAGAACACATATTGATATGTTATTATGAAATAATGTCTCATTACTCAAACATAAAAACCATGTATGAATAAATTTATGAAAATAAGTTTTCAAATAAAAACAAATCACTCAAATGAAATCAAAAATCAAGATTTGAGTCCAAAAACAATGTTTGATAAAAAAAAAATTTCTTTGTATAACTTGATCAAACCACTCATAGAATACATTATAAGGCACGAATAGATGAACTTGATCAAACCACTCATAGAATACATTATAAGGCACGAATAGATGATCCATAAGCACAAACATATAACTATCATCATATAAGGCACGAATAGATGATCCATAAGCACAAACATATAACTATCATCATATAAGTGAAATATAATGAATTCAATGCAACAAATCAAAAAAAATCTTTGACAAAAGAATTTCAAGAGAGACAATAATATATCAAGCTCTTAAGCTTGTTCCAACCCATATAATCATTCTAGCATTCGGTAAACCTGATTTGGGAATAAACACCCAATAAACCTGGGGGGTTACATAAATATAAACCTCTTATGAAAATTGAAACTCATAGTCATGAAAACAAAAGATTTTGATCAAAGAAAAATTGTTTTCATATTTAAAATTTTTCAAAGCAAATTTTAAAAACCAAGAAAAAAAACTAAGTTCTTGGTTAAAAAATTATTTTGGCACCCAAGTATTCTTGGTGCCGGATTGTTTAAGGACATAACGCCTATCAATAAAGCTCAAAGCCCTAGAATTATGAGCCCTATTGGGCACATGTGGTGTACTAACACGGTCATAACAATATTCGCTCAAATGACCCTTCCGATTATAATTTGTCCAATGAAAGAGATCCATTTATTTTTGTGAACCATTAGCTCGTGCATGGGAATCATTTACAAATAAAGATTGTTTTTTAAATTCATTTTGCAAATGAGAAGCATTCTTAAACAATGGCCTATTTGGAACATATTGTAACTTAGAAGATATTTGCATATCATAACAAAAGTTTGCAAGATGTCCAAACCTACCACAAACATCACATTTAAAAACATATAATCTACTAGAAACATTTGGCAAACATGATTTCTTTTTCAAATCAAAACAATATTCGGACAAATGACCAAAACGACCACAATGATCACACTTGAACACACTAGCATGCTTATGATAAATTTTGTGAGAATGAGCATGTGAATGTGTAAGTGTACAAGATGAAGAAGCTACATGAGATGCACAAGGAGCATTAGAATTCTTGTATTTGTGTGCATCATAGCAAAACTTAGCTAAATGACCTTGAGGGCCGCAAATAGAACACTTATAAGTTTTGCTATATATGTGTGCATAATGAGTGGATGATTTTGACTTAGTACACTTATAAGTTTTGCTATATATGTGTGCATAATGAGTGGATGATTTTGACTTAGTCTTGGCACACATATTCATAAGCTTCGTGTGCATAATGAGTGGATGATTTTGACTTAGTCTTGGCACACATATTCATAAGCTTCTTATGATTATTAATGCATGTATTAAGAGTTGAGTCAAAAGATGAAATGTGGTTTTTAATAACATTCAACTCATCATTTGGCACATATGCATTAACATTATAAGTAGAGCATAAATAATCATTTATAAAAGAAGCAGTGTTATTTTTTATGTTCTCTACTTCTAAGATAGCATTATTTTTGTCATGAGTCAAGTTAGCAATATCTAATTTTAAATTATTATTTTCCAAATTTAGCATATCATTGTTTTCTTTAAGAACATTATTTTCTTGAGAAATGATATCAAATTTGGAAGCTAACTTCTCATCATCGAATTTTAAACCTTCAAGCTTGCTTTGTAAATCAATAAAATCTTTATGCAATATGTTATAGGCATGCAGTACTTTTTCATTAGCACAAACAAGTTCATCACTAGATTGATCATTAATAGATTCGAACTCACAAAACTCACTAGGGCTATCGCCTAGTGGTCGTGTGCATGAAGAAGCTCTAATATCACTTGAAGAAGAATCCTCCAAACTATATCGGATTTCCACCAAGTTGCCTTGATGTGTTTCTATGAATTTTCATAAATTGTAAGCACTATCAAAATGAACAAACTTGTTAGACATAGATGAATCAAAAGCATTTAGCAAATATTCTAACAAAATCTTATTCATTGTAAGCATTCGATGATCATTTTTATTCCACTTGGCAAATATTCTAACAAAATCTTATTCATTGTAAGCATTCGATGATCATTTTTATTCCACTTGGATTTCTTCAAAGTGGGTATAATATAAGCATCATCAATAATTTCCCATAAATCAAAGTGTCTAGATCGAACAAAGAGTTTAAATCTAACACACCATTGAGCATAGAGAAAATTATCTAAACAAGGAGCAACATTAATAGCATAACCTAAACAAGGTGTATTGTGCATATCTATAATGTATATATGTGCAAGCAAGATAATCACAAAACTAGATTAGCATAAAAATAAGATAACTTGGATCTTTAACTCAAGGTGATTAGTCCTTAAATCAAAGAGCACCAAGCTCTGATACCAATTGTTAGACCCTAATACCACTAGGAAAAAACCCTAGAGGGAGGGGGGGGGGGGAATAGGGTTTATACTAATCTAATCTGATTTAAATATCAATTAAAACTTATTAACAAATTATCCTAGCAAGTACAATATACAACAAGATATATGCAAGGATAAGTGATATGAACAAAGAGATATATATCCTAGCAAAGAGGTATATGGTGAAATATATGCACGGATATATAAACTAACACAATGGTGAAATAATCATAAACAAGATAGTGGGCAATATAAACAATAAGCAATTGACAAAGGCGATATAATGATAAACATAAAAATAAGTGCGCCAATGCAATCACAAACAAACGATATGTTCACGAGGTTCCCCACGACCTACGTCCCCGCTCCTCACCTCAAGGAGATCTTTACTATCACACCGGGTTTTCTACGCTTACCTGAAAAACGTTTACACCTTATAATACAGTTTTCTAGCTAACCGAAAACTTTACAATCCACACTCACAATGTAACTACACTAACTACCACCTCAAGTGTTGGTCTCTAGTCCGTGTCTCTCTCAAGTGTTGGAAATTACAACCTCTCTCTAGGCATTACCACCTACCCCACTTCTCTTGGGATGATCTCGTCTCTCACCACACACTCCTCTTGGTGTACTAGTGCATTACAAAGTGATCCTCATAATTAAACACAATAACAACAATTGATTTGTTCTCTAAACAAGATGAGAACTAAGTTAAGCACAACTCAAAGTTACAATCTCTCACAACCTTAATAATACTATGTATGAAAATACTATAAGCTCAAAGTAGGTGTGTGTAACAATGAGATTTATCAAATCTAAACTCAATATAAAAACTGGCTTTAATGAATGATAATCAAACAAATATATAAAAGTAAAGCTAGATATGATTTTAGAAAACTTCTCAATAGATCAAGAGAGTGAGGGAGAATAGTTGGATGCTCAAACACTGATGGATGATCTTCCTCAAGCCCTTGTGAAATTGTTTTCATAAAACAAACTCTCAAATGCTTAAAATCTTTTTAAACAAACACTAAACAAAACTTCAAACTCTTGTTAAACATTCTCTTAGTTATGTTGAAAGATAAGAGCAAGGGGGTATTTATAGTCTCCCAAAACATCAGTAGAAACCCAAGAAAAATGACCAAAAAAACCAAATCCCACAAAATCCAAAAAGTATAGAAATATAGCCGTTATTGATCGGCAGTCGACCGCAGAGCCACTGGCGGTCGACCAAGAGCCAAAACTAGCCATAAGACGGCAAATAGGTTGAAAAAGTCGCCGCAGTCGACCGCGAGAGCCACATCCGGTCGACCATGGGAAGTTCTGAAAAATAATCTCAAGTCTCTGAAATATTGGCGGTCGACCGCAGCGCCAAAGGGCGGTCGAACTGCGAGCTATTGAAAAATAGAACACAGTCTCTAGACTATCAGCGGTCGATCGCAGTGCCAAGGGCGGTCGACCGCAGCGCCAAGGGCGGTCGACCGCGAACTGATAATTCAAATATCCAGGTTTGAAAATGAAATGCTGATTTTTAAACTACCTTTAAAAATAGCAAATAAATTCAGAAAAATATAAAACTTTGAAAAATGATTGTAGATATGATAATACACATGCTAAAAAATTTGGTTTTCAAAAAGGACCTCCCAAATAAAAAATATCATCAATTTGCAAAATATTCCAAAACATAAAAATGTAAACATATGAGTTTTGACATTTTAGCTTAACAATGTTTTGAAATATTACAAAATGATTATAAAGACTTAGTAAAAGATGTATATGATTATTGTTAAGTCCAAAAACCAATAAAACAATATTTTCACAAAATTGCATATTATATGCAATATAAATTCAAACATAATAAAGTATGAAACATATGAGGATGTATATGAATATATATTTGTTTCATAACTATGAAATTAAACTAAAACATAATAATAAATATGAAATATGTAATTTCATATTTATATAAACTTTGAAACCAAAACATGCATGTATATATATAACTATATATATACATAGAAACCAAATACGTGTGTGTATATATGATTGAGCTTAAAGTACCAATACACATAATATAAATCTAAACTAATGTTACCCAAGCTTAATCTTGATCTTCAATAAGCTTGACTTGGTAAACTCATGAATGAAGCTAGAACTTGGATCTTCAATTTGAATTGCATAGGCTTCACTCCACAATTCCGCCAACCTCCATTGGATTTGATCATTGAAGCGCAATCCATCCAACCTCCAATATGTTGTTTCACTATACAAAAATACAAACACTAGACAAACAACATTAGAAGTAAATTGTTTGTAAATCATCATCAAAACAAGAAGGCCAACAGTTAGGATATTGTCATTTGTTCATATTGCAAATTCTTGCTCATAACATATTGTATATCTATCTTGTAAGAATAATATTTGAATTAGTTTTAAATTAGTATAAAACCAGATTAGATTAGCATAAGACCCTAATCACCCCCCTCTAGGGTCAAACAATTGGTATCAAAGCTTGGTGCTCTTTGATTTAAGGTCTAATCACCTTGAGTTAAAGATCCAAGTTATCTTTAGTGCTAATATTGTTTTGATTTTATTTGTATCTTGCTTGCACATATATACATTATGGATATGCACGGTGTACCTAGTTTAGGTTATGCCATTAATATTACTCTTCGTTTGGATAATTTTCCCTATGCTTAATGGTGTGTTAGATTCAAACTTTTTGTTCGATCTAGACATTTTGTTTTATGGGAAATTATAGATTGCACTTGTATTGTACTCACTTTGGAGAAATCCAAGTGAAGTAAAGATGATCATAAAATATTTACCATTAACAAGCTTTTGTTAGAATATTTACATAATACGTTCGATTTATCTTTTTCTAACAAGCTTGATTCTTTTGATAGTGCTTACACATTGTGGAAACTTATAGAAGCACATCAATGATAGTGCTTACACATTGTGGAAACTTATAGAAGCACATCAAGGGAATTTGGAGGCGATCCGACAAGCTTTGGAGGATTCCGCTTCTAGTTCATGTGGAGCTTCATTTTCATGCATACGGCCACTAGGTGATAGCCCTAGTGAGGTTTGCGAGTTCGAATCCATTAATAATGTATCTAGTGATGAACTTGCTTGTTCTTCCGAAAAATTATTGCATGCCTATAACAAATTGCATAAAAATTTTATTGAATTAAAAAGCAAGCATGTAAATTTAGAATCCAATCATGAGTTGTTAGATTCCAAATTTAATATCATTATAAAAGAAAATACTATGCTTAAAGAAAACAATGACTTATTAAATTTGGAAAATGAAAAATTATCCTCATCTATTTCTAGCTTAACTCATGAAAGAGATAATACCATATTAGAAGTAGAGAACATAAAAAATGATACTGCTTACTTTATGAATGACTATATATGTTCTACTTTTAATAAAAATACATATGTGCCTAGTAATGAAGATTTGAATATTGTGAATAAACGTATTTCATCTTTAGATTCAACTTTAAAAATATACAATAATAATCATAAGAAGCTTATGGATATGTGTGCCAAGTCTAAGTTAAATCATCCACTCATTATGCACACATATATAGCAAAGTTTATAAGTATTGTATTTGCGGCCGAAAAGGCCACCTTGCTAAATTTTACTATGATGCACGCAAACCTAAGAATGCTAATACTCCTTGTGCATTTCATGTAGCTTCATCATCATGTACACATACACATTCACATTCTCATTCTCACAAAGTTCATCATAAGCATGCAATTGTGTTTAAATGTGATCTATGTGGTCGTTTTAGCCATTTGGCAAAATTTTGCTTTGATTTTAAAAAGACTTCACCTTTGCCAAATGATTTTATTAAGCCACAAAGGTTTAAATGTGACGTTTGTGGTCATTTTGGTATTTGACCAAATTTTGTTTTGATTTGAAGAGGGTTTCTCATTTGCAAAACAATTTAAAAGAAAAATCTTTGTTCGCAAATGGTTCCCGTGCATGAGCTAATGGTCCACAACAACAAATAGATTTCTTTTATTGTACATATTACAATTGGAAGGGTCATTTGAGTAAATATTGCTTTGATCATGTTAGTGCACCACATATGTCCAAGAGGGTTCATAACCCTAGGGCTTTGAGCTTTATTGATAGGGGTCATGTCCCTAAACAATCCGACACCAAGAATGCTTGGGTGCCAAAATGATTTTTAAACCAAGAATTTTAGTGTTTTTATTTATTTTTTTTCTTGATTTTGTAATATGTGCTTTGAAAACTTTTAATATGAAAACAATTTTTCTTGATCAATTCCTTTGTTTTCATGATTATTAGTTTCACTTTTGATGAGAGGTTTGTATTTATATAAACCCCTGGATTTATTAGGTGTTTATTCCCAAACCTTGTTTACCGAGTGCTAAAAATATTTATATGGGTTGAAACAAGCTCAAGAGCTTGATATGGTTGTCTCTCTCATTTGTGAAAATCAATGATGATTAGTTTTATACTTTTAAAGATGATTTTTTTCCATAGTTCATGATTCTTGTACGTTTTGTAATCTTATTTTTAAACTATGAAAATTTTGTTTTGATTTGTTCTTTTGAATTCAATATATAGCACAAATAGATGATTCAAATTTCAATTATGCCTTATAATGCATTCTATATGTGGTTTGATCAAGTTCTACAAAGAAAGCTTTCTTTATTGATCAAACATTGTTCTTGGACTTAAATCTTAATTTATGATTTTATTTGAGTGATTTGTTTTCATTTGAAAAATCTTTTTTCATGATCCTCATATTTACCGTTCTTTTGATTTCATAAATCTATTTTTATACATGATCTTTATGTTTATGTTTTGAGACACACCATTTCAATGATACATCCATACGTGTTCTCTTTATCTTGATATATGTGAGTAATTTTTAGCTTGTTTTTATCTATGCTAACTCATATGTGTGCGTTAGCCTTCATTTCATACATTCAATGGGGGAGAAATATTATGAGTATATTCTTTTGTTTATATGCATGATAATTATAATATTGTATATTCATTTCCTTTCATGCATATATGTTTTTTGTAAATTGTTTGTTATCATTAAAAAGGGGGAGATTGTTGGCCTCTTTATTTTGATGGTGTTTAACAAACAATTTACCACTAATGTTGTTTGTCTAGTTTTGTGTTTGTGTTTATCTATTTATTATAGACAAACAACATATTAGAGGATGGATGGAATCGAGCATTCACGATCATATCCAATGGGGGTTGGCGGAATTGTGGAGTGAAGCAATACAATTCAAGTTAAAGATTCAAGTTCAAGCTTCATCTACAAGTTTACCAAGAAGAGCTTCAATGAAGATCTATTAAGCTTGGGTAATTTAGTTTTAGGTTTATACTTGTGTGTAGATACTTTAAGCTCATATATTAATCACACACACGTATTTGTTGATTTTGTTGATTTTATCAAAATATAGGCGTTTTTGTAAAAATATTGTTTTCTTTGGTTATAGACTTCAATATCAATTTATACATACTTTGTTAAGCTTATAAAATCACTTTATGAAGTTTCAAAACATGGTTTAGTCAAAATGATAAAAAAAACAAGTGTTGTTGTATTTTCATGTTTTAGACTATTTTACAAAATGATGATATTTTACAAATATGAAGTGCAATTTCAAAAATTCTTTTTGTAACATGTTCACTTACATGTTTATAATCATTTCCCAAAGTTTTATAATTTTTAGAATTTATTTGCTATTTTTAAAGGCACTTCAAAAATCAGTTTTTCAGTTTTAAACAGTCTGATAGTGTGTTAACAGTCGATTGATCAGTCGACTGGTGATTTTAGTAAACAGATTAGTCGACTGATTTGTCTCTGCTTTGTTTCAGTCGACTAATCGGTTGACTGATGTGTCGACTGATGTGTCGACCAATGACCTGTTACAGTTTCCAGATTTTTAGTTTTTAACCAGTTTATAAAATAGTTTATTTCTCTGAAATGGGAGGTGATATTTACAAAATTCTTTCTCTAACATATTTATCTACATATCTAGAACCTTTTCTTAAAATTTCATGTTTTTTGGGGTTGATTTACTATATCAAATTGATTTTACAAAGTCGGGTGTTTCAGTAGTTTTGAGAAACTATAATATTGATGTTAAAACAATTATTTCTCTCAACTGGGCAGTGATATTTTAGAAATTCTTTCGCTAACATGTTTATCTACATGTATAGATACTTCTTTCAAACTTTCATGATTTTTAGATTTGATTTACTATTTTTAATTGATTTTACAAAACCAGATAAACAAAATTCCAGCACTCTAAAACTGTCTGTTTTTCTTCTGTTGAGGTCATCAGTCGACTGATGTACATTTTCAGTCGACCGATAACCTCATAATGGCTAGATTTTCTAGTTTTCTATATAGCTCTTATTTTATCCTTTTTCTTGGTTTTCTTGGGTTTTTGGGGGTTGTTTCTTCATCCTATATATACCCCTTGTCCTCTAACTTCTGAGAACCACCAAGAGAAAAGTTTTAAAGAGTTTTACAAGTTTGTTTAAGGGTTTCTATGTGTGTTTAAGAGTTTGTTTTGTGAAGATATTTTCACAAGGGCTTGAGGAGTTAATCTTTGGTAATTAAGCTTCAATTCATCTCCCTCTCTCTTGTCATCCATTGGAGAAGTTTTCTAAACTCTTTTCTAGCTATTTAATTGTTTTGATTATAATTTCCATTAGCTAGAATTACATTGAGTTTAGTTTTGATTTATCTTATTATTCACACACAACCTATTGAGCTTATAGTATTTCATACATAGTATAATTTAGGGTTGTGGGATTGTGACATTGAGAGTGAGCTTATACTTAGTTCTCATATTGTATTAGAGAACAAACATTGTATTTGTTCCTTTATTGTGAGATACACTTTGTAATACACTTGTACACTAAGTGGAGTGGTTGGTAAGAGACGGGGTCGATTCCAAGAGGAGTGGCATCGGTTGTAAAGCCTAGAGAGAGGTTGTAAATCCGAGTACTTGAGGAAGGGGACACCGGCTAGGCCAACACTTAGAGGGTGTAAAGTGTGATTATAAGAGTGTGAGATTATAGAGTTTTCGGTTAGCTAGAAAACTGCATTATGAGGTGTAAACATTTTTCGGGTAAGCATGGAAAACCCGATGTGATAGTGGATTTCTCCTCGGGAGTTGGGAGCGGAGACGTAGGACGAAAGATCTGAACTCCATGATCATCTTTGTGTGTTTGTGATTGCCTTGGCTTCTCACTTGTGCTTATTGTTCATTTCATTCTTGTCGCCATTATCTATTGCTCATAGTGATCACTATCTTGTTTATGTTTATATTACCCTTAGTTTCATATCCTCGCACATATATCTCATATATATATCATTGTTAGGATATTGCCATTTGTTCATTATGCATATTCTTTCTCATAACATATTGTATATCTATCTTGCAAGAATAATATTTGAATTAGTTTTAAATCGGCATAAAATCGGATTAGATTAGCATAAGACCCTAATCACCCCCCCTCTAGGGTCCAACATACTCTCCCTTCGTCTCCATCTCCAGAAGAGCATCAAGGCAATTAGCAAATTAGGAGGGGTAATGGAAGTGCTCAATATCAACCTTGAGCTCGTGAGGAATCTACGCTATGAGGAAGTCAAAGCTAGCCTTGCGGGCTAAGGCTACTCTACCCTCCGAGAGTGCTATGGTGGTAGTTTTCAACAATCTCAACCTGATAGGCCTCGGATTCTTGATGACTAAGGCAATCCTGTAGTGCCTGTATTTGGGCAAGAGACGACTCTCCTTGTCTCTCGACCGCTAGTGCTGCCCGGGCAACCTCCTTCCTTAATGACTCATGTACAGCCACCTCCTCCTTCAGCTGGTCCTACTGGGTCTTAGCGTTTTGACGAGCCAATTAAGCCTGTTCAAAAGTGACATTGCTCTCCCACCTCTCGACCTCAACCTCCTCCTTTAGGTACCTCATTGTGTCATCCCGCTCACGGTGCTCATGCCTAAGATGACCGATGTTCTCATAGAGCTTGCTGATCTTGGCTGACTTCTTATAAATCGACACATTCAGGCCCCTTGACCATGTTATCCCGTATCTCCACCTCTCGGCGCACTTGCCTTCACCTTGCCTCCAGGCAACCAACTCAACCTCCTTAGCAATGGCACTCTTCTCAGCCTCTTCCCGAGCTATCCTTTGGGCCTGTAACCTTTCCTGGAGCTTGAAGTTGAGGCCTTGCGTGTGCTCGAACTGAGAAAATAGCTCCTGCATGACCAAGGCCCCTCGTAGGAAATAACCTTTGAGGGCCTAGTGGAGGCCGACGTCTGGCGTAACCGAGAGGATCTCATCATCTCAAGGTAGGTAAAACTTCTCCAAAGCCCTGGACTGAGCAAGTCAGGACCTCATAACTAACCTTCTCTTGTCGAGATGCTGTCTAGGGGTGACTATTTCAACCGACTCAGCCAGATAGGCGATTAGAAGGAGGGTGGCCAAGATTTTGCCTTCCTTAGATTCTTTGGTAGGGGTAGCGATGGCTACTTCAGTTAACCCCCTTCCTATCCTGTGTTGGTTCAGCATGCCCAGAAGTACATCAGCTGCGCACTTTCCATAGCTTCCTCCTCTTCTTCTCAGACCTCTCGGCCTTAGCACTAGAAGCACTTGGTCGGTCAACCAAGCCCACCTATCTCAATAGTATTTTCTACAACCTCCTCGACCTCTTCTGGGGTTAGGTCAAATCTCAAGTGTTTTTGGGGCCTAATTGGGGCCCCTATCTGAGATGCATCTCGTTCTGCCAGTAGCAATTCTAGTACCGCCACTAGGGCCTTGTCCCCTTTTGTCGGGAGGATTGTAGAGATGCTGGCTACCTGCAGGACCCAAGGGTCGAATAGGTTCTTGATCCTATGAGATCCGACATAAGCCTAAATCCTCTTGAGCCCGTGCTTCTCCTCGGCCGTGAGCAAAACCCAGCTTCAGGATATCCTTCTTGATCTTGGGCCAAGCCAAGCAAGATAGAATTGGGTTGGCCTCGAAGACCCAGATGAACTACTCCTTCTAGTTCTTGTTTGACTCAAGAGGGTTCGAGACAACTTTGAATTCACCCAAATTCTGGTAGTAATAATGGCCTCATTTTTCCTAGTATTGACATTGAGGAGGTGACCAAGGATTTGGAGAGTCGGTTCGACTCCCACTTAGCGACATATGACCACGAACCCTAGTAGTGTGGTAATGGAGTACATCTTGATCTGAGAAGGAGAGACACTAGAGCCTCAAAAGTATGGTGAAGAAATGTGTGCAGTGGGAGGCAAAGGCCATACTCCAAATGTCTAATGTACACTAGAGGGATGACATCACTGTGATCATGCACCACCTAATTCTTCTCTAGCAATGACAACTAAACGCACAGGGAATGTCGAAGTGGTAATAGTGGCCTTTGAGCTCCATTGAGTACATCTTAGAGTGAAATTTCAACAATAGATTGATCCTTGCCTTGTTGCGGGCAACGACAACGGTAGCAGAAGAAGCCATGGGTGAAAAATTGCTGAAAGACGGAGAAGATGATCAAAACCACTCAAGCATCAAGAGTTCTAAGGTTCTAAAAATAGGTAAAGCAAACCCTTCAGAAGAGCATATATATATGTAGGCATGGAGGTAGGCATGTGGCGAGATCATAGCGGTTGACTTAGTTATCGATGAGCGATTGAGATCGCCTCTGAAATTCAAAGTGACTGCTTAAGAACCAAAGCATTACCCTTTAATTGCATGCACTACATGCTCGTAGAATGAGGCGATGCTGACGCATGATCTCCCATGATGTCAGAACATCATATTAGAAGTGACCAGTCAGTGTTCCCTCTTAAGCGCTCCTTGAATCCCTAAAAATGAATGTTTAATTTCACTCAAACTCGGCCACTCAAATTTGAGTAAAAGGGGCCATTGTTATTACAAGGAAATGGCATAGTGTTAATCCTCCCCCAGGAGCCGACATACATCCCATACTAACTAAGTAGAAAATGAATCTTACCCTATTAAGGACGACTCGAGCAACATTGACATTCTACCCTTCCTAAGAGAGGCCAAGTTCAAAGGCGTCATTAGTCAAGAACAACTATTATTGTCGACCCCTACTCCCTTTTATCTACAAGGCTAGGTCAAGAATTTTGGAATCCAAGAGGACCGAATAAAAAGGCATCATATATCGGCCCTCTCGCAAGGCCAAGACAAAATGCAGTTTGCCCTCAGATTCCCCGCTGACATTCGATCACTGTCATATTGAGTACATGGTCAGAATAATCATTGCTCTGGTCATGAAAGTCTTTATGACTCATCGGACTTTGTCAGCACCATGCTTTCCTCGTCACCATCAAATTAATCATATAGGTGACTCATCTCATTTGTAGCCGACACTTATAAAGTATCCGTCGACGAAGCCGCCTGCCTGGACTCGGCCAACGTTACATAGTTATCCTTGTGGGTCTGCTATGAATAGAGGCACTGTCTGCTACACTAGGATAAGCAATATCTTGTTAAAAACACACTATAATCATTCTTCTTCTCCACTCAAGCACTGACTTGATCGTAGGAGAAACCATCGGAGATCCCAGCTTTGACCCTCTCACGTGTTGTTCATGAGCAGGACTGGATCCTCTGCTCAAGAACCAACTATCTAAAGAAGATTGAAGAACACTAATACACTAAGAATCCATACTTAATCCCCTGTTTGATAACTAACTCCAACCAATAAAATGCTTACCTATTTAGTATTCACATCTAGAGAAGAGCCCTAAGTCTGTAATTACAAAATACATTCTTAATTATAAAAATACAAAAAACTAACAATTAAATATAGAATAATTAGAGATTCTCATTAGGTAGATATTCATTAATAATTAAAAATAAAATTTAGGAGAGTAAAAAATTAATAGGGATGAACCTAATTATTTGAAATTGATTAAAAAAGTTTCTTTCCCAAAATATTCTATTTTAATTACACAATAAAATTGGATAGTAGTTAATCTAAGTAACTTGAGAAATATTAGATTTTTGAAATAAAATAAATAAATAAATCATACCTAAATAGTAATCAAATTGAGGAATGATTAAATATGTAATATTTATCCACTTTATTATGCCCATCCATTTCCTATTAGAACATGCTACAACTTCACCTATTTGGTTGATAGAAATATCAAAAATAAGAAGTAACCAAAATCTATTACTATTAAAATTATGAATTAGGAAGTAGCGTAAGTACTATTTTTTTATTTGTTCATAAAACTTTAGAAGTAGAGAAAATAGTGTTTCTCCAATTTTATTAATTTTTTTATTTGATAAAAATTATAAATATTGTTGAGAAGAGAGAAAGATGATCTGTTAGGGTTTTATTTAGAATAAGAGAATACCCATGTAAAAAATTAATTTTGTTCCTAAATTGACTTAATTTTAACTACTTCCAATGTATATTTAAGCTTTCAGGGGAGGAAAAAGATTCAAGAAGTAGAGATGACATGTCAATGCTACATCACCTTTTAAGGAAGTGCTAGAAGTAGATTTTCTAGGGAAACAAACATTATTTTCTCCTGAAAAGTAGCATAAATAGCCCCTATTTCTTTTACTTCAGCTACTTCATAGCTATTCCCATGCAAACAAGCACACCCTTAATAAAAATAAAATAGTTGTATTTTAGTGTAAAAGCTTCAAATAAAGAAAAATAATAACAAATAAAGAATATGAAATTTTTTAAGTACAAGTCAAATCAAGTGAAGAGCTCAATCTGTAGTTCTAAAACACTATATGTTAATCCTAAAAAGACAAAATAAATAAACTAGAGAAAAATAAAACATTTACATAAAAATTAGAATAAAGGAAAAAAATATAGATAAACCTAATGAAGTGAAAAAAAATTGGAATCAAGTTCTACTTCTGATAAAAAAATAAACCTATAGTTGTTCAATTTTCCTCATCTAAAGACACAACTAAATTGTCAGAATTCACTAAAATCATACAAAAATATAATAATATCAAACTTAATCAAGAATGAAACTCTAATTAGGTAAAATCAAGAAAAAAATAGAATTTCCAAGAAATTTCAACAGTTACTTGTGATTTCAAGTGATCTTTGGCCCTTGAAAACTAGAACCTAGAATTTAAAATCGTGTTTTCATCATCCTGTAAAAAGAAACCAAATAGCACATAAAAAATTAAAAAATAGTAGAAAATTAAAAGATTAATAAACGTTGGAAAAAATCACAAGTCTATTGTCAAAATATTGTAACATTAAAGTATAATATCAAATCTCATAAATGAATGAAGTTACATTAAAGAGTGAAATATTGGATCTCGTAAATAAATTTTATAAAAAATAAAAAAACATTAAATTTTAAGGTTACATCTGTAATATCAAGAACAAAATGGATGAGTTTTTCATATTACCAAAAAGAAGATATAAAGGATTTATACACAATCATCAATGATAATTGTAAAATCCTTGAGGATCTTTTGCAATGAAATTGTTAACCAAAAAATTAAAAATTACCAAACATATCATTTCCCTCTGTTTTTTAAATTTTCTAATATTATATGAAATTTGTTAACTAAAAATAGGAAAGTATAGATTTGCAGAAGAATTACATATGATAATATAAAGTCCTAAGATTATTCAAAAAATTAAACCCTAATAAAGATCTCTGTGATCTTCAAGCATTGACTAAAAAGTAATGGTTAGAATTAACACTTGTAAAGATAAACATTGCATGCCAAAAAAGAAAAAGATGTAGTAAGATATTACTTTTTAATATTTTATTAATTAAGATATATTAGTTAAAAATATTTTTTCATATATAGTAGTTAAAAATATTTTCTGTATATATATAAATATAAATATTTAGTTAGATATTATCATTATTTAGTAAAGTTCTTTTTAAAAAGTTAAATGAATAATATGTAGAATCTTGTCATATATTTTTGACTTTTGTAAAATATATTCCAATTTATGCTTCCTAATATAATAGATATTATAATTATTGATAAATCTTGAATATTAGGTAGTATATTATAGAAATATTTTGAATAACTTGAAATAAATATGTCTTGAAAGAGGTAATACAATAGAAGTATATTTTGATTAATAGAATATGTTGAATATTATTTTATTTAGTGGATAAATAATGTTGAATATAAAGAATAAATTTGAAATAAAAAAAAGTAAAGTATGGATAAATAATGTAAAAAATAGACAAATGAGTTTTGTATTATAATATGCTAATCATATCAACAAAAAATATTCACATGTACCTAAAAATGCATTGAATGAATAAAAAAGTAAAATGAGAAACAAGCCTTTTTGAGCTTCTAGATGAATATAGGTGAAATCAAATAGCTTTAACCTAGCATCTCACAATAGCATAAAGGATATAACATCAAATCTCATAAATAACTATAAGCGAAAAATAAAAAACATAAAATGTCAAGGTTATTTCTACTATATTTAGAGTAAAATTGATGAGTTTTTTAGATTAATCAAGAGAAGACATAGAAGAGGATTAATATATTTTTGAGAATTAAGGATGATGCCTCGCACAAAAACCTTAGCTTGCTATATTAACCAAGAAGAGGATTAATATAAATTAAACCAGAATAATCATAAAGAAAATCTCTAGGATCTTTTGCACAGAAATTGTTAACTAAAAAATTACGAAGCATTTCATTTCCTTTTGGTTTTTAAAATATTTTTAATAATTTGTGTAATTAGATAATTGAAAATTAGAAAGGTATAGATTTTCATAAGAATCACATATGATAAAATAAAATCCCTGAATTTTATTTAAAAATTCCACCTTAATAAAAATCTACTCAATTTAGTATTAGATAAATGGTTAGGATTTACACTTGATAAAATAAACAATTGATTAAAAGTCCACGCGTCAAAAAATTAGACGAGCTAAAATGCTGATGTGTCAAGCTCTAGAGCGTTTGAGGTCATTTGGTTTTGCTTTAATATACACCCTAATATAAGATACTTTATTGGCTCACTATGGAGATTAATCTGAATAAAGACACACGATAAAAGCATTTAAACTCTCAAAAGATCAAAAAATTTAAGAGAAAAGAAGAGCTTTATTAAACATAGTACTTTCAACTTCTCTAGTAGAATCGTATCATCTTGGATACAAAATTTTTTCTGACTGGAATGTAAGCATCCTAGACAATTATTTTTTATCATGTAACTGATTATAAAATTCTCTTCATTACTGCTACCCTTAGCCACCCTAACAAGTTCTGTAAATCCTAACCTAGTTATGATTTCATAAAATGGATTTTCTTTTTGGAAATTATTAGCTCTTGTGAAAATTTTAAGGGGAAGTATAAGGTTAATTATTTGTTGAGACTTAAACTTAGTTTTAACCACCATATTAACTTTAAACCCAAGCTGGGATGCCCCTGGTTTAACACAAGGCTACAGTCCAAGGTGAACCCAAAGATATCAAACCTGCTATGGACCCAATACTGTGCAACAACATGTTTTACCATCACACTAATACCACTCTAGTGGAAATCAAACAAAAGAAGTGCGGGTACAAGCAAATAGATTAAAGATAATGATACAAGGAACACAATATAGAGAAGAGATATCAAATAATAAATGCAACCATGTTCCAATAAAAGAAAAGAAAATACAACTGATATTCTGAAGTAAGAGTAATAAATCTCTAAACACAAGAGTCAACTAAAAACAGTACTAAGGCACTTAGCCTCCAACATGTAATACATTTCTAAAGTCTGAAAACAAATAAGAAGCTATGGTGGAGCACTAATTAACTACTAAAATAAATAAATGACGGTGAGCTAGACTGAATCTCTGTCAACCTGCGACTCTCTAGACGCCTGACTCGCTACCTGAAAAAGATAGAAACAATGAGCGTTAAAGCGCTAGCAAGAACATCTCTACCGTCCCCAGGGGGAAGCGTGTTAGGTGTATAAAATACAAGTTGTAACATACATAGATATATGAGTCATATGCACTAAACTAAGAGGAAATTAATATTTAGAAATCCACAACATGAGAATGGATACGTCGAGCGAAATTATCCAAATAAGGAAACCCTCATATATATAACACGTATCTCAAATTGTGAACCGCTAAATATCAACTCCAAATCCTATGAATAAGAATAAGTAACAAAGAACAAACATTACCAAGCCTCATCCAAAACATGTCATAATCGTCGCATCATAATGTCTCATACTACCCTCGGGTAGTTGGCGCGGAAATAAGAATAAAATCCGGTAAAATACATCGTTTAGGATACGTCATGTATAATAAACCATAATCTTTACAATCTACCCTCAAGGTAGGTAACATGAGAGCAAAAATACAAGTTTATGTTCCTTTATAAATAAAATATTAATACTGAGTAAGCTGCTCACAATATCCTGTGGCTCATCATAATATTTTATGGCTCACTACCTTACTCGAATACCCTATGAAATATAGGCATGTCAACCTATTCTGGAAAATAATGATGCATACTAGAGTGTAGTTCACTGCGGTCTCATTACAGTATACCAACTAACACACTAAGAGTGTAGCTTATCTATGGTCTCATTACGGTGTACCAACTAACTAACCCCACTCAAACATTTAAAATTACCATAAAACAAAAAATATGTCACTCTATATCATAACTAACTCAAATATTAAATTACACACCTCCCAAAAGCTCGTACGTGCTCAAGCCAAATACGCACATCCTCATAGTCACGTACATGTATCTAAGCGCAACTTGTATTTCGTGGTTGTGATCTACGCACGTGAAGACATAACAATTTCAAAATAACTCATTATCAATCGACCAAAACATACATTCGGTCGACTGACAGCGTCATGCACAAACGTGCACATGCAAAATTGCCTTGATTGGTCGACCGATATCATCCTTCGGTCGACCGACTAGTGCAAACAACGAGCCTCTCAAGATCAGTTTGGTTAACTGGTTTTCTTGATCAGTCGACCGATACTGGGGTCGGGTCAAAGGGTTAGGTTTTTATCTACAATACATCAAAATTGAAAACTTTTGAATAAAACTCATGTGTTGAAACTTGCTTAAGGTGGTTAGTGTTGGATATCATGTTCCCATGATATAATTTTGATGATAACAATTTATTCATAACATGAATAACTATTGTAGGCGTATAAAACTGCTTATAGGTCCCTTAACATAGCTCGGCACGGTGATTCGACAAACCAACGAACCAACGGGTCGATGAAGCAACGAGTCATCCAACCGTAGAGTCCACCACATCAAACAAGACCGGGAGCGGACTCGAACTTGAACACCAAAGCGGATTTACTGCCAAATCAGGATCCGGATTGCTAAATCAGAGTCTAGATCAACACTAAAGATCGGATAAATCGCAAAATCGGGAAACGGGCGAAACAGTGAACACCCGGAGGGCTTGGCCAAAGCCGAGCCACCTAGGTAGCTCGGTGGCCGAGCCACCAAGTGGTGGTCGGCATGCCGCGCCACTTTTGGTGGCTCGGTGGCCGAGCCACCCAGGTGGCCGAGCCACCTGGCCGAGCCACGGATCTGGGCCCAGATCTGGACCCAGATCCGGTTTCAAATGCCTATAAATAGACATGAGGGCTCATTGTTTTGGAGGTTGGACTTTTTTGAGGCGAAACTCTGCTGGATTGAGAGCTCAACTTTGGAATCTTGAAGCTTTGAAGACTTAGACTTTTCAGATCTGGTTCTTGGCGATCATCCACGTCAAACAAGGTAGGAGTTCGAGAGAGAGATCAGATCTGAGATCCACACGGTTATCCTCCTGATCAAAACTTGGTTTTTGATCCTGAGAAGAGTATCGATTTCGCTTAGTCGATTTCGATTACTAAAGGCTATTATTTCCTTGGTGAAATAGTACCCCCAGCTGTTATTTCCTTCGTGAAATAACACCCGTCATACCTGATACGGGTGTATCTTCTCTTCGGAACTTAGCGATCCTCATGGGAGCTTGAGGATAGATGATTCTCATACTAGCATGAGAATAGGGGGTGTCAAACAGTATAAGGGAACACAGGAGGAAGCGTGGAACAAGACGACAAGCAGAAGAATCGAAGTATCCAGTTTTCAGCCTGTGAGTCGACTCATGACTGTTATGAGTCGACTCATCAGGTTGAGTCGACTCATGACTGTCATGAGTCGACTCATCGCTGGTTGTTAAGTTTTGTCTAGTTTCTGTCGAGTCGACTCATCTCAGTCATGAGTCGACTCATCGAGGGTTTCCTGGTTCGTTTGGGATTCTGTTCACACGAATTCCTGTTGGTTTTGGGTCTGGTTATTTACCAAATTGCCATCCCTGTTTGTACACCTATAAAGGGGATTGTTTTAGGATTTCTAAACAATCAGAGAGTTAAATCAAGAGAGATTAACTTGTAATTGAGATTTGGAGAGCTTGTTCTTCAATTCTAGAGTGAGATTGTGAGAGATTCTAAATTACATACTCATAATCTAGAGGAGGTATTTTTCTTCGCCCAAAATCTGAGTTATTCTTGTATTTTTATTATTTCTCCTCAACCCACCTTTGATAATTCCGCGATCAAAGGTGCTCGCACGGCAACTCGTATCAAGTTGGTATCAAAGCAATCAGATTCTACGAAGGGGGCATCCTGTGCATGGTCCTGACTCGTTCGCAATACAAGGAGCTTGGTGAGATCCTTACTTCCTTGGAAGGAGCCCAAGAGTTAAGGAAGGAGAAAATGTCTGAAACATATAACTCAACAAGACTTGATGCCATGGAGAAGCAGATCGAGATGATCGGTTCGACGCTCAGTCAGCTCGTGGGTCTCATTAACAAAGGGGACAAAAGAGAGGAATCTTCTTCGAAGGGTAAGAAGAAAATCATCGAGTCCGATGAAGAGAGCGAGAAGTCTGATTCGGACGGGGGAACCGAGGTTGTTAGGGCTGCTGGACATCAAGGGGGTAAAAATAATTACCAAAATTTAAAGATAGATTTCAAGGTGGAGATTCCTGTCTATGATGGGAGTGTCAATGTAGAAAAGCTCGATGATTGGATTGAGCGTATGGAGATGTACTTCACCCTCTACGGATATTCATCCAATGAGAAGATTGTGTTTGCGACATTGAAGCTTTCAGGATACGCGTTGACGTGGTGGAAATCCTATTGCAAACAGGAGAAGAAGGCAGCGTCGTGGAACAAATTCAAGGAGCTACTCAGGAAACAGTTCTATCCGGTGGGGTTCCTTGAGGAGCGTTGGTACAAGTGGTACAGCTTGCGCCAAAGATTCAATCAGACCGTTCAAGAGTACACGACGGAGTTCCAGCAGCAGGCGATGGTTCTAAACATCGCAACGGACGAGTACTCCATCTTCATGAAGTACATGGCGGGGCTGAATGATTACATCCGTAAGGAGATGAAGCTGTTCACGGTCGAGACGATTGCAGAAGCGAGCGTGAAGGCAATTGCCATTGAGGGAAAACAGAAGAAGGGCAGCGAAACAAAGGGTGACTCCAAACAATCGGGAAACAAGTCGAGTAGCTCTCAACATAAGGAAGAGAAGAAGAAGGGTGATTCAGGGAAGGCAGGATTGACATGCAATCACTGCAAGCAGACAGGGCACGTGGCTGATCGTTGCTGGGATAAGTACCCTCATCTGAAGCCGAAAGGGTTGAAGAAGAAGGAGGAGAAAAAGGCGTATGTGATAGCACAGGGTCCGAAAGAGGTTCCCGGGATGACAGAGCCCAACAACAGCCTCAACCTTATGGCAGGGAAACAGGCCACAAAAGAAGACAACGACCCGAGAGAGCAACTCTTTGTTCTGAAGTTGCAGGTCAAGACTAGCTTGGTGGATGCCATTGTAGACACAGGGAGTCAGAAGAACCTGATATCTGAAGCGTTGGTACAAAAGCTGGGATTGAAGACGGTGAGGCATCTGAAGCCCTATCTATTAGGGTGGATTTAGAAGGAAGCAGGATTGAGTGTGGTGAACCAGTGTACGTTCCGATTTGCACTCCATGAGTCGTATATTGATGAGGTCACATGCGACGTGGTTCCGTTGGATGTTTGCCAGGTTATTTTGGGCAGTCCTTACTTGTGGGATAGACACGCGGTATATGATCGGCGGGCCCAAAAGTATACGTTCACCAAAGATGACTCACAATTTATTTTTCGTTCGGCATCTCTTCCGCAAGAGTTCCTTGCCAAACATAGGCCTATACCGCACATCGATACAGGAGTCCGAAGAGATCAAGAAGCAAGTTCAGGAGCTCTTGGAGACGGGAGTGATAATGCCAAGTTGTTCACCTTGTGGGTCGCCGGTGTTATTGGTGCCCAAAAAGGATGGAGGTTGGCGCATGTGCGTGGATTACCGGGCGCTCAACAAGATAACTATCAAGAATCGTGACCCACTACCACGGATCGATGATCTTATGGACCAGTTAGAGGGAGCAAGGTTCTTTACGAAGTTGGATCTGAAGTCTGGCTATCATCAGGTAAGGATTCGGGAGGAAGACACTTGGAAGACGGCGTTCAAGACCAAACAGGGCCTGTTCGAGTGGTTGGTGATGCCGTTTGGATTATGCAATGCTCCGGCGACTGAAGTGACTGAAGTGACTGAAGTGAGAAGCTTCATGGGGGCTTGCTAGTATTTGCGCAAGTTCATTCGATATTTTTCGACTTATGCGGCACCGTTACATGGCCTCACAAAGGCTAAGGTTCAATTCGAGTGGGGAAGGACGCATGAGGAGGCTTTTCAGTTGCTAAAGAGGAAGATCTCGGAGGCACCAGTATTGGCGTTGCCGAATTTGCGGCAGACTTTAGAGGTGGAGACCGACACATCTAGTTATGCGATGGGCGCGGTGTTGATTCAGGATGGGAAGCCGGTGGAATATCATTCTGAGTTGTTTTCGGGTGCTATTGCGAACTACCCGACCTATGACAAGGAGTTCTATGCATTGTATCAAGCAATCAAATATTAGAGGCTGTACTTGTTAGGGAAGGAGGTGGTTGTGCACTCGGACCACAAGCCATTGGAGTTCTTACATTCCCAGACGAAGCTACAGCAGGCACGGCACATGAAGTGGATGTCGTATTTGATGGCTTTCAACATCATTATTAGGTACAAGAAGGGGGCGACAAACAAGTTGGCCGATATGTTATCTCGTCCGCCGGTAAGAGCTTTATTGGTGGCGACGCGTATTCAGCCCTTGGTTCCTTTGGAGTATGTACAGCTATATGCATCCAGTAGAGACTTCGGTAGTGTGTTCGAGCAGGCGAAGGACGGTCAAAAGGGGGAGTATGCACTTGGAGAAGATGGCTTGTTGTATCATGGAACATCACTATGTATTCCGGAGGATGGTGATAGGTTGCAATGAATTCGGGAAGCACATACCTCGCGTGTGCAAGGGCATTTTGGAATTCAGAAGACGCTTCTCAATCTACGGCGACATGTGTTTTGGCCACGGATGCTTGATGATGTGACCAAGTATGTTGGAGGGTGTAAGTTATGCTGTATTTCAAAGCCTTCTAACAGGTGAGCATATCTATGGACTTTCTTGGAGGATTGCCGACTACCAAGCGTGGGCATGACTATTTGTACGTTGTGGTGGACCGGTTCAGTAAGATGGTGTTTTTGATTCCTTGTAAGAAGACCGTGACGGGAGAAGGTGCAGCACAATTGTTCTTCGAGCATGTGTGGAAGCATTTTGGGTTGCCAAGTTCGATCATTTCGGATCGGGATAGCCGGTTTCTCAGGCATTTTTGGGATTCTTTGTGGAGTCTGATGGACACTAGATTAAAGAAGAGCACGGCTTTTCATCCACAAACAGACGGACAAACAGAGATAGTCAACCGGACTATGGTGCATATGTTGCGGGGGTATAATTCCAGGCATCCCAAGACTTGGGATGAGAGCTTACCATATTTGCAGTTTGCTTTTAATCGGGCGATTCATGGATCTTCGGGAAAGTCACCGTTTGAGACTTGTTATGGATTCTTACCACCGAGTCCGTTTGATCTCGTGTTTTCAAGTGAAGCTACGATGGACGGCAAGGAGGGGAATGAAAGACAACGGGCTCAGCGATTTCTGGAGAAGATTGCACAGATTCATGCCACGGTTGAAGCACAATTGAAGAAGTCACAAGCAAAATACAAGGCGAAGCATGATCAACATCGGGTTCCTTGTAACTTTGGCGTGGGCGATATGGTGTGGCTGAAATTGAGTAAGGAGAGGCTAAAAGGAGAAGGCAAGAAGTTGAAGCCTATTCGTTATGGTCCGTTTCGGATTCTCGATCAGATTGGCGACAACGCTTTTAGGCTGGATTTGCCGCCTTACTTAGGCATGTATTCGGTGATCAATGCTGAGTACTTGAAGTTGTTTGAGCCTCCATTACTGGATGATGAAGGTGATGACAAGGTGATCTTACCGCATGTTGATGACTTATGGTTTGATAGAGAGGAGCCGCTGAAGGAAGACTGCATTTTGGAGCGAAAGACGACCACGACAAGAAGGGGAATGAAGGAGTCGTTTCTCATCGGTCGTCATGGTCAAGTTCCTAGCAAGGCTATGTGGTTCAATAAGGAAGGAGGGGCTCGCGAGTTTCCTCAGTTGAAGTTCTAACTTGAACGGGACTTCAAGTTCTTAAAGAGGGGACACATGATACGGGTGTATCTTCTCTTCGGAACTTAGCGATCCTCATGGAAGCTTGAGGATAGATGATTCTCATACTAGCATGAGAATAGGGGGTGTCAAACAGTATAAGGGAACACAGGAGGAAGCGTGGAACAAGACGACGAGCAGAAGAATCGAAGTACCCAGTTTTCAGCCTGTGAGTCGACTCATGACTGTTATGAGTCGACTCATCAGGTTGAGTCGACTCATGACTGTCATGAGTCGACTCATCGCTGGTTATTGAGATTTCTCCAGTTTCTGTCGAGTCGACTCATCTCAGTCATGAGTCGACTCATCGAGGGTTTCCTGGTTCGTTTGGGATTCTGTTCACACGAATTTCTGTTGGTTTTGGGTCTGGTTATTTACCAAATTGCCATCCACGTTTGTACACCTATATAAGGGATTGTTTTAGGGTTTCTAAACAATCAGAGAGTTAAATCAAGAGAGATTAACTTGTAATTGAGATTTGGAGAGCTTGTTCTTCAATTCTAGAGTGAGATTGTGAGAGATTGTAAATTACATACTCATAATCTAGAGGAGGTATTTTCCTTCGCCCAAAATCTAAGTTATTCTTGTATTCTTATTATTTCTCCTAACCCACCTTTGATAATTCCACGATCAAAGGTGCTCGCACGGCAACTCGTATCAATAGCGTGTAGATCCGACCGAATCAAGATCGCGCAGTAGTCCACGGATTAACCCCGGCGCAGGCGAAGAACCCACACAAGCAAGAGACCGCAAAACAGGATCTTGCGATTTGTTCGAGAAAAGGAGAGTTGTAATTTTTCTTTTTTCTTTGATTTTATTGTAACCGGATCTTATAAAAAGACCGGATCTTTTGTAACCGATAAACTGTTGCATAAGGAAACAATGACTTCAATGAAAACGAATTTCACCGCGAACAATCTGGCGACCATAGTGGGAGCCACCGATCTCGCTATCGAGATCGTTGCGTCGCAGCTGCGTATCTCGATCCCGGTCGAGGAGGAGGTCGAGTATGAATTCGACCAACAAAAGTTCGAGGAGTATCTGTCATCCTCATCCGGATCCACCTCCCCCCTGAAAGTAATCATCTCCGAGGGTACCGAAACGCCAAAACCAAGGCATAGGCGTTTCCGATAAAGAAGAACGATGGTTGAAGATGGAGAATTTCCGAGGGTCACCACTAATATGACCAGCAAAGGGACATCGACACGGGATAATCCCAAGTCGATTCCAAAAGCATCCCGGCGTATAACACGTCTGCAGTCCGGAGCCATCATACGAGCAACTTATGGTAGGATTCGGACAAGATTACCTTCAGAAGATGAAGAATCGGATGCCGGCTCTACGGTCGCATCAGATAATATGGTATCCAGCGAGGGACAACCCCGCGAGTCACTTATGATAAGTGCGGAACAAGTAGCCAAGATGCTCGAAGAAGCCATGGCTAAGCAACAGGAGAGCTTCAGGTTCGAAATGCAGATGGCCATGCAGAATATGAGAGAAATGCATGACCAACAAATCCAAGCACTGACAAACCAGCAAGGCGAACCAAGTCGTCGTAACCAGGTTAATCAGGAAGATGAGGATACAAATGCGAATGAAGCTCATAATACCAATAATCCCCCCGTCAATGCAGGGGGTGGTAACGAGAATGCTAGCGAAAACACAGGTGAAAGCTTGAAGATTAAAAACCTCGAGAGCAAAATCAATACATTGATTTCCGCTCAAGAGATGAAGAAGACGGGCATTCCTTGTCCATACCCAAGAGAATGGGAATCGATCCCGTATCCGGCGAAGTTCAATCTAATTAACTTCACGCCGTTTAATGGGATGGGTTCACCCACTCAGCATTTGATTTACTTCAAATCACACCTAGGGGTTATCTATGGTAATGAGCCTCTGATGGTACGGTCCTTCGTTGGTACTCTTCGTGGAGCCGCCTTCGATTGGTACCGCCACCTCAAGCCAGGAAGCGTGAATAGCTGGGACGACATGGAGACTAAATTTCTCACTAACTTCTTCGATGACGACACCGAGATATCCATCGGGTCCTTGCTTGACGAGAAACAAAAAGATGGGGAATTGGTTGATACCTTCGTCAAAAGGTTCCGGAACAAGGCGATGAACTGTCGAGACCCGATCACCGAGGAGTTCATTCTTCAGACTTGCCACAACAACCTCGCATTGGACGTGCTGGAAGCACTGGGGACAGCACCGTCCAAAACATGGAAGGATTTGAAGGTCCGAGGAGAGCAAGCCGAGCGATTCCTCAGAAGGAAGAAAGCGGAAAGAGGCCAACAGGCGACGAATGCTCCGCAACAGAATTTCGTCCCACGAGGGAAAGGTAAGGCACATGCTAATGCAGTTGATGCTAATCAAACTTTCCAATTGCAACCTCAGCAACAGCCGCAGCAACGAGCACCACAACAATCGCAGTCGCAATGGCAACAACGGCCTCAGAAGCAGAAATCTTCGGAGCCATGATTTCCTAAAGTGTACTCCTTTAAACATGACGAAGTTCCCGGCATCTTTAAGCACCTGTTGGAAAATAACAAAATCCAGCTGCCGTCGATCGTGGATCAAGAAGGGGCTAGCAAAGTGACGGATCCGAAGTATTGCGCATACCATAAAGTGGTCCATCACCCTACAAAGTCATGCTACCATCTTAAGGATAAAATCCAGGCATTAATTGATGTAGGCGTCATAACCCCGAAGCCGTCCAAGAATGTCGGAGCAAATGCAGTATCAATCAGCTTTGGATCAGTGCCAAAAACGCATCACCAAAGTTGGAATGAGGATGGTGAATGACGACCCATATGGACAGCGCCAAAAAGGACTTGTGCCACACACAGCCCCAAACGGCGAAATCCTCTGGGTTCATCCCGATCTAATTGAAGACGATCAGTGGACGACTTCCTCGACCAAAAAGGGTAAAGGCAAGTCCTGCAATGCTACCTCCGCGATCTTCGAAGAGGATGGTAATGAAGCTCCTACCTTCCCGCTCTCCGAAGAAGAACAAGAAGTCTTTGCCACTAGGAGCGGAAATGAATATCACTTCAACTATCCATCACCTAGCGATTAGTTAGCTGAGCAGGGGGTGACTAAACTAGGACCAGCCAGAACTCTCACGAAGCTAGGTGTGATTACGAATCCTAAACCGGTTGAAGAAGCTCGACGGCAGCCGGTTAATAAACAGAAAGAGAAGAAGCCCCAGGAGGTTCAGAATCCGAAGCAGTCTCGTTTCAATCGTCCGATTGGAAGAGATAAACCGGAAAGCTCGAACACTCCGCACGTCTTCGATATTATGGCTCAACTAGCTAACATCCCAGCACAAATAACATTGTATGAGTTGCTACAGTTGTCTAAAGAAACCAGTGAAGCCTTGCAAGAAGCCTTGGCCAATTCAGAAGTGTTCCTTACTCAGATCAAGCCGGTACCTAAAAAGCCAGAACTGTTAATTCAACACTGCAACATAGCGGCTAAAAACCTTCCCTGCATTACCTTCACCAAAGAGGATATGTAAACGAAGAAATCGAACTATGATCGACCCCTATATTTCATTGGGTACATTGGCTCCAGCAAAGTCAACCGAATCCAAGTCGATTCGGGTTCTGCTGTGAGTATTATGCCGCTTTGCTTGATGCATAGCCTCGGTATTCCAGTTAGCAAGTTGACGTCCATAGACACTGTTATCTATGGATTCAATACTAGCGGGTCAAGACCCTTGGGTAAGATCCGGATAAAATGTCAAATGTATTGGGTCGACCTTGGATCCATAGTAACGTTATAATCCCCTCCACTCTCCATCAGTGTTTGAAATATGTCGACACTGATAATAAGGTTAGGACGGTGGTCGCGGATAAGCAACCATTCAAAGGGTATGAGAATTATTTCACTGATTCTCTCCTTTATGGTAACGAATCTGATACTGAATCATCGGCCCATGGCACGGACAGCGGAGAAGAAGCTGATACCGAAGCCAGATTTGATTACAACGAGGTTATGTTTTAAACGACATTGTACCCTTTGTAATCAACCTTGACGATGAACAATCGTCAGAGGGCAGTTGTAACTGGCAACTTGCCAATAATAAAATAAATAACGATTTAGAGTACTCCCTGTCTCTTGATGATGTGATAAAAGAATTGTATGATAATCCCGATTTATATATGCCGCTTCGATCGTCCTATATAGCAAAGGAACACCTCCAGCATTCTTTCGGAATAACCTTGGTCATCCCGACCAAAATAAGAGGCGAAAAAGAAGTGATTTACGGTAAAGAAAAAAGCTCTCCGTTACCAGATCATTTCTTAAGGGAAGATGAGAATGATGACAAACCTGGTCGGCATTTATCTAAGTATAGTCCAGAAGCGCGCAAGCTCATAGAAAAGCAGGGGTATGATTTCACACTCGGAGAAGGTTCCAGCCAAAGCGGCATATGTACCAAAAGGGAAACCCGATGATTATTATAAATACAGACGAGGGTTAGGGTATGAATCTTCTTCAGAAGACGAATGTTGTTGGTTAATCAATAACCAATCATCTGAGCAATACAAAGATGGATATCCGTCAGATTCCTCGGAATAAGATTCCGATACAAGTCTGGGGGAAGCATTCAAAGCCCTAATGGCGAACATGGCTACAGCTGATCCGTCCACAATGGAGAATGGTGATCAAATGCCAACATGGGAAGACCCATGGGTTCATCACCTGAACATGCAGTATGGTGATAGGTTTGAACAGAGGGAACCCCCCACTGAAGATAAAATAATCCAAATTAACATGGGCGACGAGGCCAACCCAAAGCCTATATTCATCAGTGATGGTCTTCCCTCAAATGAGAAGGAGGAATTAATTGTTCTTATCAGGGAATATATTGACATCTTCGCTTGGAACTATGAAGATATGCCAGGGCTCGACCCCAATGTGGCAATGCACCGCCTCGATATCAAGTCGGATGCTAAACCTATCAAACAATAGCGAAGACGGTTTCGTCCGGAGATTATGGAAGCCATTGAGGCAGAGGTTAAGAAATTGATCGAATCAGGATTTATCCGAGAGGAGCAACATCCAGACTAGCTAGCCAATATCGTTCCAGTCATGAAGAAGAACAGTAAAATTGTCTTTTATGGATGGTTTTTCAGGATATAACCAAATCAAGATGCACCCAGATGACGAGAAGCATACAGCGTTCAAAACGCCCCTCGGTGTCTTTTGCTACACGGTGATGCCTTTCGGTCTAAAGAATGCAGGCTCCACGTACCAGCGAGTAATGACTAAGATTTTCCAAGAACATATCAGGAAAATAGTCGAGTGCTACGTTGATGATTTGGTTGTAAAAAGCCGCAACAAAGAAGATCACATCAAGGACTTGAAGACGATGTTCGATCTCATGCGGAGTCATCAATTGAAGATGAACCCCACTAAATCCTTCCTTGGAATGTCCAGCGGAAAATTCCTTGGATTCGTCATCACCACTAAATGTATACATATCGATCCTGATAAGGTGAAGGCGATACATGAACTGCAACCCCTTAGAAATCTGAGAGAACTCAGAGGATTGCAAGGGCGTTTAGCTTACATCCGGCGGTTCATCTCGAATCTTTCTGGGAAATGCCAACCATTCTCTAAGCTAAACAAGAAAGGTGTGTCATTTATTTAGGATGACGCCTACCAAAAAGCACTCGAAGATATCAAAACGTATCTGACGAATCCTCCTGTTCTCGTTGCACCGAAATCAGGTAAACCGTTCTTGATTTATCTCAAGGCGATGAACCACTCGATAAGTGCTTTACTAGCACAAGACGATGATAACGGTCACGAACAGGCAATCTATTACCTAAGTCGGACCTTGGTAGGCGCCGAGTCTCGATATCCGATGATTGAGAAAGAATGCCTCGCATTGGTATTCGCAATGCAAAAGATGCGACATTACTTGGTTGGATAGACAATTTACGTCATTTCCAACGTTAATCCAGTGCGGGTATTTATGATGCAACCGGCCTCTATGAATTGGCGGTTAGCGAAGTGGGCCCTTCTCTTGTCCCAATATAATTTGCACTTCAAACAGCAGAAGTCGATCAAAGGACAAGCGATTTGTGATATTTTGGTGGCAAACCCGACAACGGATACGGCAGAAGTATATGATGATTTGCCGGATGAAACCCACGAGGTTAACACTACATCGCACCAACAAGTATGGCAATTATACTTCGATGGTGCCTAAAGAGCAGTTAATAAGGTAATAACCCCGGGAGGTGCACTGGCAGCACTAGCGGTATCACTTGCGCAGCCTCCCGAAACTGAACTATTAGTCACAGTAAGGACGCATCAACTCTGCATACCCATATACAATATGGATATTGAAGAGGAAGATGATGGAAACGTAAACGCCAATGAGGTGAATTCAACTCAAATTGGGTCTGAGTCCTGAGATTGGCGTTTTCCTATCATTGATTACGTCCAATATGGTATTTTGCTAGAGGATGTAAAAGAAAGGGAATCAATCCGCCGAAGAGCATCAAGATTCTTCTATAATACCGAGACCCATACATTATACCGTAGAGGGTACGATGGTTTGTTACTCCGATGTCTTTCGAACAAAGAAGCAGAAGAAGTTCTTAAGGAAGCACACGAAGGAGAATGTGGTGCGTATCAGCCCGGTCCCAAACTGTATGATCGCATCAGGAGAATGGGATATTTTTGGCCAAGAATGGTTCGTGATGCAATCGAATACGCCCGAGAATGTCATGCCTGTCAAGTATATGAAAACTATATGCACCAATCACCAGAGCGTTTACACACGTCAACCACGTCTTGGCCGTTCGAGACATGGGGTATGGACATTGTTGGTCCTATTGTTTCCCCTTCAGTCAAAGGTGATCGATTCATTCTCGCAATCATGGATTACTTTTTAAAGTGGGCTGAAGCGATTCCGCTTAGAGAAGTGAAGACGAACAACGTCATCAATTTCATCAAACATCATGTCATATACCGACACGGCGTGCCAAGACGGATCATTCATGACAACGGTCCATAGTTCATAAGCAACGCTTTCGTCAGGTTTTGTGACAAGTTCAAAATTCAAGATATTTCGTCAACAACTTATTATCCCGCTACGAATTGATTAGCTGAGGCGTTTAACAAGACTATCATTAAGATCCTGTCAAAGCTCGTGAAGACCAATAAACAAGATTGGGATGATAAACTCGGTGAAGCACTCTGGGCTTATCGTACCACCATACGCACACCTACAGGAGCTACCCTATATTCATTGGTATACGGATGTGAAGCTGTGTTACCATTGAAAATCCAAATCCCATCCCTTCGGATCGCTCTCGCGACTGAGATGACGACAGAAGAACAACATCAGAAACGTCTCGAAGAACTCGAAATGTTGGATGAAAAACGCTTGGAAGCTCAACAACACATTGAGTTTTATCAAGCCAGAATATCTAGGGCTTTTAACAAAAGAGTCCGACAGAGAAGCTTCAAGGAAGGAGATCTGGTTCTCGCTGCTCGCCGACCGATAATCCTCAATTCCAAGAAGAAAGGTAAATTTGAGCCCAAATGGGAAGGACCGTTTGTGATAGACACAGTCTACTCAAACGGCGCATATCGCCTGATTACTCAAGAGGACGCCAGGCAATTAATGCTAATAAATGGGAAGTTTTTGAAAAAGTACTATCCCTAGTACATTCAGGATAACCTATTTAACGGGAAGTTCCTTGAGGAATATTACACTTAATATTCTAGAGGATAACCCAAAATCATTTTCACCATATTACACTTAATATTCTAGAGGATAACCCAAAATCATTTTCACCACCAAAATCCCTCACTGATCAATCTCAATTGACAGTGAGTCCACCAAAAATGTCCCACCAAAATCCCTCACTGATCAATCTCAATTGACAGTGAGTCCACCAAAAATGTCTTTCTGGCCCAAACCACCAGCAAATTCCCCTCTTGAATCTTTCCATGAACAAAAGGTCCGCTTTCAGTTCAGAGTTCCGTTTCGATAAACGAAAGAACTCCTTTCTTTTTTTTCTCTTTGGTTAAGCCTTCTCATGGTTATAACCGAAGTTAAAATTTCACTTCGATAAACGAAGAACTCATCTTCAGATTAGATAATCAATCCTATAAAAGGTAAGTTTATCTAGATCTTCCAGATTCTCGGAGTAGAGATCCCACTTCTAGTTTCTTTTGCGCTGGAAATAGAATATAAAATTCTTCCTTTCCTGAATCAAGGAATAGAATATAAAATTCTTTCTTCCTTGTATTCGGGTTCGCTTCACCCTAAGAGAAGACCGGGAAATAGAATATAAATTCTTCCTTTCCCGCACCAACCTTTGCCAAGAATTTATCAATCTAGGATTCATCCTAGGAAGTTTATCCTAAATCCTAAGCAGGGATAAGTCTGCGCCTAACACGCGCTGCCGGTTTAGTCTTTTTCCCGTAGAAAAAGATACCAGAGTTTGATTCTGGGGTATTCTATCCTGAAACCTAAGCAAGGATAAGTCTGCGCTTAACCCGCAATATAAAATTCTTCCTTTCCCGCACCGATCTTTTCCAAAATTTGTCAATCTAGGGTTCATCCTAGGAAGTTTATCCCGAATCCTAAGCAGGGATAAGTCTGCGCCTAACACGCGCTGCCGGTTTAGTCTTTTTCCGTATAAAAAAAAAGACACCAGAGTTCGATTCTGGGGTATCCTATCCTAAAACCTAAGTAGGGATAAGTCAGCGTCTAATACACATTGTCGGGTAGCCTATTCCTGTAACAATGGCGAAGTCTACGTATTTGAAGTCGTAGCGGCGAGTCTCAGAGAATTCACTCTCTTAGCATAACATATTTAGACAATCCGCATGCTAGCCCGACTCAAACGGTAGTCGGTAAAGGCTAATCAAATCCGTTGAAGGCTGGGGGTTAGCCAAAAATCCTAACACGTGTTGCCGGGTAGCCTATTATCGTAACAAATGGTGAAGCCTATGTATTCGACATCATAGCACAAAGTCTTCAGAGAATTCACTCTCTTAGCACAACGTTACATGCGGAACGGATTTAGACAATCTGTAGGCTAGCCCGACTCAAACGGTAGTCGGTAAAGGCTAATCAAATCCGTTGAAGGCTGGGGGTTAGCCAAAAATCCTAACACGTGTTGCCGGGTAGCCTATTATCGTAACAAATGGTGAAGCCTATGTATTCGACATCATAGCACAAAGTCTTAGAGAATTCACTCTCTTAGCACAACGTTACATGCGGAACGGATTTAGACAATCCGCATGCTAGCCCGACTCAAACGGTAGTCGGTAAAGGCTAATCAAATCCGTTGAAGGCTGGGGGTTAGCCAAAAATCCTAAAGTCAATACCTAACACGTGTTGCTGGGTAGCCTATTCCCGTAACAAATGGTGAAGCCTATGTATTTGACATCATAGCACAAAGTCTCGGAGAATTCACTCTCTTAGCACAACGTTACATACGGAACGGATTTAGACAATCCGCATGCTAGCCCAACTCAAACGGTAATCGGTAAAGGCTTATCAAACCCGTTGAAGGCTGAGGGTTTACCAAAAATCCTATGAGTATTATGGTCAATCATTCCAAACAGAATGAGGAATCATAATAAAGATAAAGATAAAACCAGTTCCACTAAGAGGATCCAAAGTCAAAATATTCAGTAAATGAAATCATACATCAAGCCTATGGCTAAAAATCTGCTGACTAAACTTAGACAGCTTCTCATCATAAGCTTGCCTAAGCTCATCCTGCAATTCAGCTCTGAGGGATTCTTCAGTGGTGGCTAAAGTCTTCACAGCAATCTCCTCCGTCTCGGCCAGCTTCTGCTTCAAGGACTTCAACTCCTCGGATAAGGCAGTGTGGGCTTGCTGATCCTGTACCTTCGTTATCTGAAGGATACTCAAAGTCTCCTCTTCTTCACGAAGCTCTCTTCTGAACTGTTCTATCTTGGCCTCGCAAGAGGCAATAGAAAGGTCAAGATTGTCAAGTGAAGATGATCTAACAGCAAGGTTAGCCGCAACTCGGTCTACCCGATCCCGCTGCACCTGAATCTTGAACTCAGCAAGAATTCGAGTATCGCGCCATGTCTGTAAACGAGTATCCAAATGGGCAGCAACGAATGAAGATGCACCTGCATCCTGGAGCTCACATAACATCTGAAGCTCGTGCTCCAGGCAATCAAGGTCATCAACTATAGCCTTCGCCAGACCAGGATAAATCAGTTCAAATGAGGCTGAACCAGACCAGACCAGGCTGAACTAGACCAGACCTGGCTGAACCAGACCAAACCAGGTTGAACCAGGCTAAACCAGTCCTGAACCAGTCCTGAACCAGTCTTGAACCAGGTTGAACCAGTTCTGAACCAGTTTGAACCAGATTTGAACCATAATTCAAATTGTAGCTGAACCGAGTGTCGAAACGACTTCAAATCGACCGATGGTTCAGTCCTTTATTTATTCATTCCTCTCCCATATATTCGGAAGGGTCGGAGGATTTTTTGAGCCTAATTACTGCCTTTTTTGGGTCATTATCGGGCCGGTTCAACTCATTCTTAATACTCCAATAAGGTATACGAGTATAAACTATTCCCTATTTTCGTTGAGAAGTTTCTGGAGAGTATTTTTATAAAAATATTCTTAAGGATAACTCAACAACACTCCGACAGATGTATGAGTATAAACTGTGTCAAACGCCAGACAACGCGTTGCAAATGAAGACTCAACGCCAACAATCGATGGTCGGTTCTATGTTGAAATAACAAACAAGAGCTAAAAATCAGAAAATCAGGAATTGACTTCAAGTTCAAAATTCCGACAACGGTCAGACAATAAATGCAGCACCGGAACCCTTGCAGACATTCGACAAAGCACTGAATAGCCTAGAGGATTGAAGGAATCAAGAATAGAAGCCATTCCAAAGTCCCGTCATACCGATGGAAGGTTGGGACAATCATATCCAAAGTATTCCAGACTCTTCTATAAAAGAATGAGACTAAAATACTTTGGAGGGGGTATCTGTAGGCATATAAAACTGCTTATAAGTCCCTTAACACAGCTCGGCACGGTGATTCGACAAACCAACGAACCAACGGGTCGATGAAGCAACGAGTCATCCAACCGTAGAGTCCACCACATCAAACAAGACCGGGAGAGGACTCGAACTCGAACACCAAAGCGGATTTACTGCCAAATCAGGATTCGTACTGCCAAATCAGGATTCAGATCAACAAATCAATCAGAGTCCAGATCAACACTAAAGATCGGATAAACCGCAAAATCAAAAAACGGGTGAAGCGGCGAACACCCGGAGGACTTGGCCAAAGCCGAGCCACCTAGGTGGCTTGGTGGCCGAGCCACCTAGGTGGCTCGGTGGCCGAGCCACCTTGGTGGCTCACCGAGCCACCTAGGTGGCTGAGCCACCTGGCCGAGCCACGGATCTGGGCCCAGATCTGGACCCAGATCTGGTTTCAAATGCCTATAAATAGACATGAGGGCTCATTGTTTTGGAGATTGGACTTTTTTGAGGCGAAACTCTGCTGGATTGAGAGCTCAACTTCGGAATCTTAAAGCTTTGAAGACTTGGACTTTTTAGATCTGGTTCTTGGTGATCATCCACGTCAAACAAGGCAGGAGTTCGAGAGAGAGATCAGATATGAGATCCACACGGTTATCCTCCGGATCAAAACTTGGATTTTAATCGCGAGAAGAGTATCGATTTCGCTTGGTCGATTTCGATTACTAAAGGCTATTATTTCCTTGGTGAAATAGTACCCCCGGCTATTATTTCCTTCGTGAAATAACACCCGTCATACCGTGTAGATCCGACCGGATCAATATCGCGCGGTGGTCCTCGGATTAACCCTGACGCAGGCGAAGAACCCACACAAGCAAGAGACCGCAAAACAGGATCTTGCGATTTGTTCGAGAAAAGAAGAGTTGTAATTTTTCTTTTTTCTTTGATTTTGTTGTAACCGGGTCTTATAAAAAGACCGGATCTTTTATAACCGATAAACTGTTGCATAAGGAAATAATGACTTCAATGAAAACGACTTTCGCCGTGAACAACTATGTGTATTATTGTGCACTAATATTTGAGTACAGATTTTAATATGAACAAGTGCAAGATAAGTTCAAGGTATAATGAAGTAAAGAAGATGAAGAGCTTATGTATCAATGTAATTTTTACATTTTCTTTACTTAGAAATATTGTACAAGCCTTGATCACTCACATACACACACATAGAGATTAGAACACATTAACGCAGGCTTAATGTGTTGGTTAATAATAGAAATCCTCTATATTAACCATTAGAGTTTTTAGTTAAGCATTAAGTCAAAATATATTTCATACATAATTTTTTCATCCCTTAGTAGTCGACTAATTAGTTTTGTAGTTGACTACTGAAGTCTAAGATCAAAACATAAGTTTCTGTAAAATTACAGAGTAGTCGACTACTCAGGATTATAGTCGACTACTCAGCTTTGAATTTTGATTTACAAAACTTAAGTTTTACAGAGTAGTTGACTACAACTAACTATAGTTGACTACTGAGCTTTGAAATTTACTTTACAGAACATCTGTTTTACAGAGTAGTCGACTACTCAGGATTATAGTCGACTACTCAGCTTCAATTTTTGATTTACAGACTTTCTGTTTTACAGAGTAGTCGACTACTGAACATTATAATCGACTACTAAGATAGTTTTTCTGAAAAATTTTAAGTTTGAATTTAAAACCGTTTTTAGCCATTTATATCCGTTTAATGAGTTCAAAAATATGTCTTTTCAATGGATATAAATAGGTTAGAAGTTCAGAATTTTGGATCAAGAAAATATGCATATAAGATTAAATTTGTATGAAACTCAAGTGATAGAAAATCTAATTTTTACTTGAGTATTGAGAAAAACAAAATTCTGCAACAACTATTGTTCATCTTCATTTTTACAAGATTTAGAAAAGAATTCAGAGAACAAAAGATTCTATAAGCTACTGTTGCACATCACAAACTTATCAAGGCTTATAAGAGATTTGTATATTGATTCAAGGAAAGGATTCTCTCAAGTGTGAGAGGTGTAATCACTTGGTGAAGGGATTGGTTGCAATTTGCATGGTCTTACAAATTGGTCAGATTTGAGTTTTGATTTTGTAAGTTTATTCAAAATCATAGTGGAAACTCTTAAGTGGGATTTGCTTAGGAACTGGATATACACCTGGAAGGTAGAACCAGTATAAATCATTGTGTTTGTATTGTTGATTTTTTGTGTTTGTCATTTCTTCTTTGCAATTTATTATCTACTTTGCATAAAATTTTATAAAATACTATTCATCCCCCTCTAGTGTTTTTAGTATGATTAGATCAGATCCTACATTTGGTATCAGAGCGAGGTTGAAGAAATAACATCATCATCGGATTCAACTTCAAAATTTAAAGAAGGTCATCCTACAAATCGTCCTCCAATGTTCGATGGATTAAACTACAATTATTGGAAGTGTCGGATGAGAATTTATCTCCAATCAATTGGCTACGAACTTTAGAATATTGTGGAAACTAAATATGAGAAGCCAATCACTCCCTTCATGGAATGGACAACATCTCAAAGAAATAATGCAAACTTGGACTCCAAATCCATGAATGCACTATTTTGCTCTCTTGACAAGAATGAGTTCAATAGGGTGTCAACGACCACATCCGCTTATGATATTTGGCACACACTCGAGGTAACTCATAAAGGTACAAGTAAAGTTAAAGAATCTAAAATTACTATTCTTGTATACAGATTCGAATTATTTAGAATGAAGGAGAATGAGACCATTGGAGAAATATTTACAAGATTCACCGACATCATAAATTCTCTTATTGGTCTTAGAAAACAATTCACATAAGTGGAAATGGTGCGAAAGATTCTTCGTTCTCTTACTCCACAATGGGAAAAGAAAGTGACTACAATAGAAGAAGCAAATGACTTGTCAACACTTTCGGTAGAAAACATTATTGGAAATCTCATGGCTTATGAAGTCCAAATTGAAAATAGAAAGAATGAAGATGAAACTAAGAACAAGAAATTGCTTGCATTCAATACTACTTTGGATAAAGAAGATTCGGATGATGATGAAGAAATGAGCATGTTTGCATGCAAATTTAGAAAATTGGTAAGTTTAAATCAAAGAATTTAAATTCAAATAACTTACTTTGTTTCAAGTATAACAAACTAGGACATATGAAGAAAGATTGTCCATTGTTGAAAAATAACCAAAAGTCAAATTACCTCAACAACTTTAACAATATTCAAGGCAACAAGAAAAAAAAAGCTTTGGCGGCTACATGGGATGACAGTGATGATTCATCTTCAGATGAAGAAATTAAAGAAAAGAAATGTGCTCATATGTGTTTTATGGCACAAGATGAAGTAAGTGATAATGAAGAACTTTTAGATGCTTTCAATGAATTATATGAAACTTTTTTGAGATTAAAGGCTTCACATAATTTTCTTAAAGGTAAAAATAAAAGATTACATGAAGAAGTTTCTGATTTTAATTCTTCTACTTCTTTTAATTCTCAAATAATTGAATTAAAAGAAGAAAATGAGTCTTTACTTAAAGAAAATCATGTTTTGTCAAATGAGAATGTTTATCTAAAATCAGAATGTAATGATTTAAAAATTTGTATTAATGTTTTAGATAAAGATATTTCTACTATTAAATTAAAATATGATGATATATGTTTGAATGTAAGTAAATCTAATAAAGGTAAAGAAGATCTTAAGAGTTTACTTTCATTTCAAAAAGAATCTCAAAAGAAAAAAGGTTTGGGTTTTCATGTTAATAATAATAATTCTAAGAAAACTATTTTTGTAAAACCAATTTGTAATTTACATGAACATAATATTAAAAATAATGTTTTATATGAAAATAAATTAAAATATTTATCTATTTGGATTCCTAAGGAATTATCTCCTTTAAAGAAAAAGTGTTAAATTTCTAACTTTATTAAAGATGTTTGTTTATCAAATAATTTTATAGGCAAATCAAACTCTTCATGGGTTTGGTTTCCTAAAGACTAATTTTATGGACCCACATAGCATGGGTACCAAATTTGTAAATGTTTATTATTTCAAGTACCTAAGAAAAATAGGTGAATTTTGGATAGCGCTTGCTCTAAACATATGACCGATAATATACAATTGTTGTCATCTTGTCAAAATAAGGATGATGGTACCATCACTTTGGAGATAACAACAAAGGAAAGGTCATCGGTATTGGAATTATCGGTAATCCAAATAAACCTATTATTGATAATGTTTTGTTAGTTGATGGTCTTAAACATAATTTGCTTAGTATAAGTCAACTTTGTGATAAATGTTTTAAAATTATTTTTGAAAAAGAATCTTACTTAATTTAGGATATTGATATGATTACTATATTATTTAAAGATCATAAAAATAATAATATTTATGTTTTATCTATAAATGATATTTCTAATGAACATTGTCTTCTTGTATCTTCTAATGATTCTATTTTATGGCATAAATGTTTTGGTCATGTCAATTTTAAACATATTTCTAAAATTTTTAAGAATAATTTTATTAATGGTTTACCTAAGCTTTCTTATAAAAATAATTTTTGTAATGTATGTCAACAAGGTAAAATGCATAAATCATCTTTCAAATCTAAAGATGTAGTTTCTACAAGTAAACCACTAGAATTAATTCATATTGACCTTTTTGGTCCTTCTATAGTAGCTTTATTAAATAGATGTAGGTATGCATTTGTTTTTGTTGATGATTTTTTAAGATTTACATGGGTAATATTTCTTAAACATAAAAATAATGCTTTTAATAAATTTTCTATCTTTTGTAAAAGAATTAAAAAATAAAAGTCTCTTTCTATTATTACTATTCGTAGTGATTATTGAGGAGAATTTGAAAATAAACTTTTTGAAAATTTTTGTGATAAAAATGGTATTTCTCATACTTTTTCTTTTCCTCGTGCAGCTCCACAAAATAGAGTTGTAGAAATGAAGAATAGAACTTTACAAGAATATGCTACAACAATGTTATGTGATAGTAATTTATCAAAATATTTTTGGGCAGAAGCTGTATCTACAGTATGTTACGTTCAAAATAGAATTTTATTAAGACATATTCTAAAGAAAACTCCATATGAATTATTTTATGATAAAATTCCTAAAGTTTCTTATTTTAAAATTTTTGGTTGTAAATGTTTATAAAAGATAATTTGGATAAATTTGATTCAAAATCCGATGAATAAATTTTTGTTGGATATTCAAATCATAGTAAAGTATATAGAATATATAACAAAAAAATCTTAGTCATTGAAGAATCTATGCATGTTTCTTTTGATGAATTTTTTTACAAAACCACCCGTTATTTTAAATAATGATAATGATATAGTTGATACTATTCATGATACTCCAATGTTAGATATTTCAAAAGATTATTTTAAATAATGATAATGATATAGTTGATACTATTCATGATACTCCAATGTTAGATATTTCAAAAGATGATAATTTACAAAATGAATTCATGATACTCCAATGTTAGATATTTCAAAAGATGATAATTTACAAAATGATTTACCTAAAGATTTTATAAAAGTTAAAAATCATCCACATGATTTAGTTATTGGAAATATTTCAGATAAAGTTACTACTAGATCTTATTTTAATTTAATTGCTCATTCAGTTTTTATATTTATAATTGAACCTAAAAATATTAAAGAAGCATTAATTGATGATTTTTGGATAATTGCAATGCAAGATGAATTAAACCAATTTACAAGAAATAATGTTTGAGATCTAGTTCCAAGACAAAAAGATAAGTCCATTATTGGAACTAAATGGATTTTTAGAAATAAATTGGATGAATCTCGACAAGTTATTAGAAATAAAGCTAGATTAGTTGCACAATATTATGATCAAGAAGAAGGCATTGATTATGATGAAACATATGCACTTGTAGCACGTTTAGAATCTATAAGAATTTTACTTGCATTTGCATATTTTATAAAATTTAAATTATATCAAATGGATGTTAAAAGTACTTTTTTAAATGAGTTTATTAAAGAAGAAGTTTTTGTAGAACAACCTCTAAGTTTTGAAAATGAAAGTTTTCCAAACCATGTTTTTAAACTTAAAGAGGCTTTGTATGGTTTAAAACAAGCACCCTGTGCTTGGTATGATAGATTAAAAAGTTTTCTTATAACTTCTGGTTTTATAATAGGAAAAGTTGATTCTACACTTTTTATAAAGAAAATAAAGAAATGTTTATTATTAATTCAAATATATGCAGATGATATAATTTTTGGTTCTACTAACGATAATCTTTGTCAAGAGTTTGCAAAGAATATACAGGATGAATTTTAAATGAGTCACATGGGTAACCTCAATTTCTTTCTTGACTTTAAATCAAACAATTAAAGGAAGAAATTTTCATCAACCAAGGCAAGTATGCTAAAGAATTACTCAAACACTTTGGAACAGAAAATACAACAAGCAAACCAACTCCAATAAGTACAACCATATCACTTGACAAAGATAAAAATAGTAAGAATGTTGATCAAAAGTTATATCGAGGTATGATTGGATCACTTCTTGACATTACATCAAGTAGACCTGATATTATGTTTAGTGTATGTTTATGTGCTAGATTTTAGTCTAATCCTAAAGAATCACATCTTAAAGTTGTAAAAAGAATTTTAAGATATTTAAAAAATACTACAGATTATGGTTTATTTTATCCAAAGAATAGCACATTTGATTTAATATTATATAGTGATGTAGATTTTGTAGGATGTAAATCTGATAGAAAAAGTACAAGTGGTACATGTCATTTTCTTGGACATTCACTTGTATCTTGGTTTAGTAAAAAGCAAAATTCAGTATCATTATCAACCACTAAAGCATAATATATTGCTACTAGTCTTGTATGTGCACAAGTTCTTTGGATGAAACAAACGTTATTTGATGATGGTATAGTTTGTCCCACATCATCAATCATGTGTGATAATACAAGTGCAATTAATTTATCTAAAAATCCTATTCAATATTCACGTACAAAATATATTGATATAAGACACCATTTTCTACGTGATAATGTACTAAAAGATGTTATTTTTTTAGATTTTATTTCAACAAATAAACAAATTGCTGATATATTAACAAAACCTTTAAAAGAAGAATCATATGTTAAACTAAGAAGAGAATTAGGTATATGTTCTTTGGAAGATTTAAATTAAGTTATAAAATCAATATATATATATATAAATTTCCAGTCTGAGTAGTCGACTAATCAAGTTTGTAGTCCACTACATGCACAAGCACTTCATATAAATCATTCTATTAATTACAGTGTAGTCGACTAATTTGTTTTGTAGTCGACTAATCTGAGTTTAAACTGAAATCCAGAGTTCTGTCAATTAGAGTGTAGTCGACTATTCTTCTTAGTAGTTGACTACATCCACAGATTTTTCCAAACTTATTTTTAGCATATTGGATTTTAACCCATTATACCCAGAATCCAATACCCGTTTCACTTAAGTAAAATTCATCTCAACCACTTATTTTTAACCCTATCAATCCTAGCCACATATTTAAGAGCAAATCTTCACCATTCATGTGTTTCTTAATTTAATCTTAACCATACAAATTATATTTTTTCTCTAAAGAAAAATCAAAGAAACTAAACCCACTTTCTTCTTCTCATAACCGAACCCTTTCCTTCCCTACTTCTGAACCCAACAAATCCAGGTTAGGACATCTTCATTTTCCTCCTTTTTTTCAAATTTATGTTATTCTTGAGTTTGTCAAGTTCTGTAGTCGACTACAACAGATTCTAGTCGACTATTCCTAGGGTTGTCTGCTGTTTGTTAAGTTTCTCAATCTGTCTTTTTCTTAGCTTTTGGTTCTTTTGTGATTTATCATATCTAAAGCTAAGAAGGCTAAGCAAGTTCATAGCAATGTTAATGATGAAATCATTGTTTACTTAAAAGTCCTAATTTGCTTGAAGAATTTAACAATATATGTACATTTGAAGTTCTTCCAGGACGCTTCGTGAAATTTGATGAGTTCATCCCTTGGAACTTTAGTTCTTAGTTTGAAAATGTGGGGTTGCTTGAATTATTCTCTGCTGAAAATAGAAAAACCACATATCCATTTCTAGTTCAACTATTCTATACAAACATAGACGTGTAAGAACTATAAGTGGAACTTAAAAATTAAAAACACTTGTTAAAGGAATGGAAATTGAATTGACTTCTAAGTCAATTGTATTTAACATTCCTTTCAGAGGTGTTTCTCTTAGGTCAATCAGAATGAATGATGCAAATTTACTATCAAATCATAGTTTTCTTTCGGGTTATGGTAAACCATTAAATAATTCAAACAAGCTTCGTCCAATTCCTTGTTTCATTGCCAGAATCTTAGCATATAACTTGTTCCCAAAAACTGGGAGTTTCCATTTCATTTCCTTAGATTTAGCAAAACCATTATATGCTATAATGGGGAATATCCAAGTTAATTAGGCTGAAGTTTATTTTGACAATCTCTTGACAATAAAAAAATGATTTCTTCCTTATGGTACATTTTTAACGAAAATCTTTGATAAATTTCATGTTTATCTTGAGTCTAAAATTTTTGTCGTTCGTTCCATTGAGTTCTTTGATTCTAATGCCCTAACTAGGATGAAGTTAACTAATTTTGAAATTAACCAAGATGAACCTCAACCTCAACCAGAACAACAACCCTAACATATACCACAAACCACTGATGAAGCTGGACCCTCCTCTTCTCATATTCCACCACCAATACCACCAATGCATGAATCTTCTTGTTTCTCTGTTGCACAATACAATACAATGTCTGCTAGAATACTTGATTTGAAAGCGGGTGAAAAAGCCTTGTATGATCAAAATGTGCTTATGCTGAAAAGTCAAGAAGCTTTAACCAACAAATTTGATATTCTGGAAATAAAGTTTGACACAATGAATATGAAGATTGATACCTTGGACATGAAGCTCAGTGCCTACTTCCAAGGAAATCAACCTCCTCCAGGACCTTCATGTTAGAAAAACATGCATCATGTAGTGTTTGGTTTTAGTGTTTGGTTTTAGTTTCATGTTTATGTTAAAAACAATGTGTTAACTTGGTTTGTTTTAAGTTTATGTGTGAAAAACCATGTGTTAGTTATTTGCTTTAAGACTTATGTAATATGTTGTTTGTTGATATTATGTTTATGTGGCTTATGACTATGTATGAATTTAGTGTTAGTTTATATTTTCTGTTCATGAGATAGTTTTATTACAAACAGATTGTGAAGATAGAAATTGTCGAAATATTAATATTTATGGGAAGTCTTTGCCTACCCATATGGATGGGTGAAGTGATGGACTATGTTCACAATTTGGAAGATCTTTTTGAAGTATTAGCTCATGAAGAGGAAATTATGACATGTTTTTGATGTGTTTTTCTTTTTGTTAATGACAAAGGGGGAGAATGATTATGTTATTATTTTATATAAACTCAAAAGTATGAATTGTAGACTCTAATATGCTTTTATGTAGGGGGAGTAAGTATATTTATTTATTAATGTCTATTTTTAAAAATATACTTACATATGCATAAATTATTTGTCATCATCAAAAAGGGGAAGAATGTTGGATATCATGTTCCCATGATATAATTTTGATGATAACAATTTATTCATAACATGAATAACTATGTGTATTATTGAGCACTAACATTTCAGTACAGATTTCAATATGAACAAGTACAAGATGAGTTCAAGGCATAATGATGTAAAGAAGATAAAGAGCTTATGTATCAATGTAATTTTTACATTTTTTTACTTAGAAATATTGTACAAGCCTTGATCACTCACATACACACACATAGAGATTAGAACACATTAACACAGGATTAATGTGTTGGTTAACAATAGAAATTCCCTATGTTAACCATTAGAGTTTTTAGTTAATCATTGAGTCAAAATATATTTCATACATAATTTTTTTCATCCCTAAGTAGTCGACTAATTAGTTTTGTAGTCGACTACTGAAGTCTAAGATCAAAACATAAGTTTTTGTAAAATTACAGAGTAGTCGACTACTCAGCTTTGAATTTTGATTTACAGAACCCAAGTTTTACAGAGTAATCGACTACAACTAACTATAGTTGACTACTGAGCTTTGAAATTTACTTTACAGAACATCTGTTTTATAGAGTAGTTGACTATTATAGTCGACTACTCAGCTTTAATTTTTGATTTACAGACTTTCTGTTTTACAGAGTAGTCGACTACTGAACATTATAGTCGACTACTAAGATAGTTTTTCTGAACATTTCAAGTTTGAATTTGAAATAGTTTTTAGCCATTTATATCTGTTTAATGAGTTCAAAAATATGTCTTTTCAAGGGATATAAATAGCTTAGAAGTTCAAAATTTTTGATCACGAAAATATACATATAAGATTGAATTTGTATGAAACTCAAGTGATAGAAAATATCATTTTTACTTGAGTATTTAGAAAAAAAATTCTGCAACAACTATTGTTCATCCTCATTTTTACAAGATTTAGAAAATAATTCAGAGAACAAAATATTCTATAAGCCACTGTTGCACATCACAAACTTATCAAGACTTATAGGAGATTTGTACATTGATTCAAGGACAGGATTCTCTCAAGTGTGAGAGGTGTAATCTCTTGGTGAAGAGATTGGTTGCAATTTGCGTAGTCTTACAAATTGGTCAGGTTTGAGTTTTGATTTTGTAAGTTTATTCAAAATCATAGTGGAAACTCTCAAGCAGGATTTGCTTGGGGACTGGATGTACACCTGGAAGGTGGAACCAGTATAAATCATTTTGTTTGTATTGTTGATTTTCTGTGTTTGTCATTTCTTCTTTGCAATTTATTATCTACTTTGCATAAAATTTTATAAAACACTATTCACCCCCCTCTAGTGTTTTTAGAGTGATTAGATCAGATCTTACAGTTAGGGTTTATTCTATTGCGTGAAAACAAACTTATGAATATTTGAGGGGAATTCTAAGACCCTAACTTGTAATATTTGTAAATTCATCTTGAAAACAATTCAAATTAGTAAAAATCTTGTGTTTACTTTACTTCAAATAAAAAATCCAACTCAAGGTTCTGTTTCAAAACTTTTTAAATCAAAAAGGTCAGATCCTTAAATCACCTAGGAAAAAGGGGTGATCTCTACTCATCAAAAAAGGCTTTAAAAATCCAATAAAACCAAATAAAACTAAGAAAAACAGGGGATGAGTTTGGAGGAGATGAAACTCCTCTCAAAATCGTGTTGAACTCCCCAAACACGCAAAGATATTGATCCTCCCTCATAGAATCTGCAGTCTTGCCCAATATATGACCATGCCTTTTTCTTTAAGTAGTTTTCAAATTATGATCAAACATGCCCAAAACTAACCCGACTTGAAATCCATTTTTTGCGCACCTATCGTTCGACCGATGCCAATAATTAGTCGACCGACCAGTGTCCATCGGCCAACCAATTACTTGGGTTAGTCGATCGACCAGAGGTGGTTTTACCCGACAGTTTCTCCTGTATGCATGCATGTTTATACTTATATATCTTCATTATATGTACCTAATTGATCTCAAATAGATTTTAAACATACTCTTTCATCCAAAATTAGTATAATCACAATAATACTTATTTAATATTATTTTCTTTATTATTTTCAAATTTATGGGGTTTTACACAAGCCTCACTAATACCTAACCTAATTTACCTAACTTTACCCCAAATAACCCAAAACGTAATTACCCTACTTATCCTGGTAACCCTAAATCTAATAATAATCTTAAATTACCCTAACTTTAATAACACTAAAAATGCTAATGCTAATACTGAATTTAACCTGAAAACTCCAAGCCTAGTTATTTTAGTCTTAATAACCTTAAAATTAGGTACCTGAACACTAACCCTAATAGCCCTATAAATAATCCTAGTTACCCTAACCCAAACTACATATTCAAATTACCCCCAACAACACTGACTCTAACAACGTCAACAACACTAACTTTAACTGTAAAAAAATAATAAGCTATTTACCTGAGTTCTGGTAATCCAAATAACACTACTAACATCAACTTTAACCCTTGCAACTCTAACACTGACTACCTTATAATATATAACCCTAATGTTTTAAAATTACAAGTCGCATTTGTTATATGTTTGGCTTATAAGTTTGTTTACACACCCAAAATGTGTGATTTAATCAACTAATTCTCCATTTCTAAAATTAATGTGGTATAAAAAACTATATTACGCTACATATCCAATTTAGATAAAAAAAGTTAATTAGCCTTGTAAGGACCCTACTACTACACTCGTGAGTGAATTTCAATCGTAGATCCTGATCGAGTTATTTTTAGCCATTAGATTTTATCGAGTTCTCAGATTATGACTAGTGTAACCATGCCTTTTTCTTCAAGTTGTTTTCAAATTACTTTTATGAATTTTTAAACTGGGTTTTTAATTTAAGAAATGTGAATTTTGGTTTTCATAATGTTTTAGCGCTTAAGAGAGAGAGAGAGAGAGAGAGAGAGAGAGAGATTAATGGGTTTTTCTATGCCAGTTAAGCTTAATGGGTTGGATCCATTTGAATGGTGACCAATTAGACCCAAACCATTATGTAAACCCTCATATGAAAATCTTAAATCTCTTACTCAGTTAGTTAGGGTTAAGATTATTGAGCTTGGAGGCCAAAGAGAGTGCATTATCAACCGAAGACAAGTATTTCCTTGCTCAAATATTTGCCCTTTGAACTTTTCAATATATGAGTTTTGAAACTCACATTTTCCTCTTTCTTTTGATTTAAATAAGTTTTTAAAATATTGAGTTTTCCATTTTTGTAGGGTTTTATCAAGGGGGAGGATATCTTTAAGTGATAGATCTCACTCGATAATCTCTTTCAAGCAAAAGGATGTATAATGATATCTTTACAAACTTTTGAGTCTTTGATCAATATTTTGATTAGATTTTAGGTTTTGAGTAGATCTTGTTGTCTACAATCTTCGATTGATTTTGGACATATCCAAGTAGTTTTGATGAGGGTTGGCCCCATTTTTTATTTGAAATGCAAGCACGAGACCTCTATTAGTGATTTTGAATATACTTGGTCATTTAATGTGAAAGTTGATAGGATAGATTCTCCTTAATAGTAGAAAACTTTGGTTAAAGTTAGTTTTTAATTTGGTTTTGTATTGAGAAAGTTTTAGATTAAAAATATTTTGAATTTCACGGATTTTAGAATAAGCGCATGTGCTCAATCTATCCATCAAACGTACTTAGTGAGATCTCCTAAAATAGTTTAATTAGTATTTGAGCACATGTTCCCAAGAGGGGTTTTCAATGATAATTTTTAATTTTATTTTTCAATCTACGATCAGAATTTAGCTTATGTAGTATCGGGGAGAGCGCATACCTCTAACTACTAAGCACATATGCTTAGCTCAGAATAATAGATTCTTCCAAGTTTTGATTTTTGAATTTGTTTGAGCTTTTTCTCGTGTTCTATGGATTTCATTCATTTGTTGGTGATACTAGAATTGCAAAAATGTTTGTTCTTGCTATCTTAAGATAAAATAGCTGATAAAGTAATGGTTTACTTAAAGTTCTTTTGGCTTATGTTTAGTTTATAACAAAGCATGCTATAGTCATGTTTACATTCAAGTAAAGCTAGTTGTGCAATATTGTCGCATAGTGATATATTGTATGTTCTAACAGGCTTTGGATGTTATGCTACGACTTTGAAGTTATGGATATTATGCATGTTGGCCTAGGTGATATCTTGGACTTTTGTTTTGGTAGGTTGGTTATCATGAGACATGACCCTAGGGGTATGCATTATTAGGCACCATTGTGTGGTATATACATGATGACTATTTATGTTTGGATTTTGAGCATGTTTGTTGTGACTTTAAATCAAGAACGAATTCTATTTGAATTAAGAAAGTTCTTGAATTGATACATTGCGATTATGAGTCAAGGATCATGATTCTTCAACATCAGAAACTTGATCAAGTATAAAGTACGATAAATCAAGAAAGAGAACAAGTACATGTGTGTATCAAGTTATGATTGACTTGCTTTGATATTTAATAGGCATGTTTCATTACTTTGGAAACCCAGTTGGAGATGATACTCACATGATGAATATTTTCTATGGATTAAGTTATCGAGCCTAGTGCATTATATATCATGTATAACCAAGTAATGAAAAAGTTCAAGTAGGTTAATTAATGTGATGAAATTTAACATCCCATAGATAATGTCTAGCCTGAGGTTGTATTTGAGAGCTAGTGCCAGATGAGTCTGTGTATAAAAATTAAATAAAGTAAGAATCTAACTAACATTTCTAGAGGGTGCATCAAACACACATTATTCATGTAGATGGTTAAAATATACTCTATTGGACCAATGCTGAGTCCGAGATCATGTAAAACCACGTGAATTTTAGAAGAATAATGTGATTTATATATTGATAAATGAGATTTAATCATGATAAATATCAATTATAGATGAATGATTATGCTAACAATTGATTTGAGATCAATTAAGAGCATATATGAGAGTATATAAAGTTTAAACATGCACGAAACGAGTAAAACATGCACAAAGAAGAAATCTGGAAAAACAACCAGTTAAGAGTGTATATGCATTACACACCGATGCAGTTCGAATATAGAAAAACTCAAAAAACAAATATTGAAGGTCTCTTCAATATATTTCCAAATCATCTTAAATTACCTCATTCTGAGATTAGAAGAAAACGTTACAGCTAAAATACCGAAGAGTGTTTTCCTAGTCCTATTTGGATTTGAGTCTGTTTGGTTTGTTTCGGGTTTACCTGTATATAAATATGGAACACACTCGAAAATTCTCTTTTACATCAGATTTGTGAACCCTAGCAGCCATCATCTCACCTCAAAAACCCTAGAGTATATTATGGTGAATTTTGAGAGCTTTGTGAAGCAAATACCGAGAAGAGGGTGGGATTGTTGGCGTTTGGCGAGGGAGGACTTGTATTCTTACACTCTTGGATTGGATTTTATTGCAGTAATTTGTGGTAAGATCATCTTCTTCCAAAGCTATCCCCTGTAGTAATTCATGTTGTTAATATGTTTAATTAGCTAATCTAATGTTTAGAGCTTATTTTGATGATTTAAATCTTAGTTTTGATGTTAGATCTTAAAACGACAAAGAGATCAGAAGGAGTAATATTTAATTGATGAAAATAGATGATCAAGATTATTAGAGTTGTAATTAATTGATAATTTTCATTTTACATGATTTAAAACCTAATTATAGATGAATAGAATTTGAGTTTTAAACATGAAATAATGTAATGATATGAGCTTGTGGACCTCTTCATTACCCTAGCTTATTTGAAAGCATAGTTTGAAGATTTGTAAACTGATAATGCTTAGTTATGTGATTAGTGATGGTTTATCCCAATGTTTACACCTTAAACAATGCTAGCTAGAGTGCTACTACATGTTATTGATTTTACTAGTGCATCATGTATGTGGCAGTAAGTTATTGCAACTTAACATTTTAATATTTTGATTCTTAATAATTGTTGATAGAGTTGTGCTGGCCATACTTGGTGAGTTGAGATGAAAGATTGGATGAGTAGATCACTGTGAATTTAGAAATTGGTCAATGGGTAAATGTATACTTGTTGTGTTTTCTTATGGCATTCGGGCCTTGACTTGTTAAACCCAACAAAAAATTAAATTTTTTTTAAAAGTTTTCAGTCGACTAATGGGCTCGGCTATGTGTGTGATTTGTGTGACCTCAGCTTATCAGTCAACCGAAGATTTTGTCGGTCGACTGATGAAGCTAAATTTTGTGAGTTCAACCCTTTTACATGTGGGTTTGATGTACGAGTGCGTAGTGCAAGTCGTGCAATGTTCTATGCATGTATTTTGAGGAGTACACGTATGGAGATTGAGTACATACAAATTCATTGTTTAGGATAGACAAATAGTTTGTAATCGTTACGAGTAGTGACGATTATAGTTCATTATAATTACAAATTGTTGGGTGAGGTGAGTTGGGTCCTGCAATGAGACCGCGGATGGATTACACTCAGAGTGCGTTAGTCAGGACCACAATAGACCATGATGGACGTCACTCCTTTATGTACTTTTGATCCGTACGAGCGTGCGCAGAGGTTGTTGAACCTATTTATCAGTCTTCCCTACAAAACACTAAAATCTTTTACCTTTGTAGGTTTCTACAATTGGCATTCCGCTGCCTCCCGGAATTCGTAATACAACTTGAATATGTCTTTTCTAAAGGAGATCAGACGTATGTATGCTTCGAGGAGGGGGTCTAAGACATCTCGCCTGAGAGGGATTGACGAGTACTTGTCTTTTGAGGACCCGTCTGCTGAATCAGAGATAGAACAAGCAACCGAGCCTATTTGGGTGGAAGAACCGCAAGTGGCTGATGCTCCTACGACAAGAGCTACTAAGAAAAGAGCTCTAACGGCAAAAGAGGTTAGCCAATATGTGAAACGGACTCGCCGAAAGCTAATGGTCAAGTCCCTTCCTGCTAAAGGTCAGCGGAAGCCAAAGTTGATGGCCAATGCTTTCAAGGCTCTGGAAGAAGAAGAACATCAAGAGCATTCTATTGCGGGACTTCCACATAAGCCTAGGCTTTGTTCAAGTGACCCTGCTTTGTCTAGGTAAGCTTCTTCTTATCATCCTCCTGAAGAGGAAGAAGAAGAATTGATGGCTACGGATGATGAATCGAGGCCGGTAATAGGCTCTCCCCAAGCTTCAGTATCAGCACCAAGGGAGCACAAGGAGCAACACTCTCCCTCTCCTTCTATATTAATACTGTAGGTTAGTGAGTCATGGCTTAGCCTAACAACAAGGCTCTTAGTTAGACTGGCTGCGACCATTAGTTCCTCTGAGCATGATGACAAGGAAAGGGTAGATTATGAAGCTTCTTCTACTGAGGATAGGGATGACAATGCTGAGATTGACATAGGTGGTGGTGATGGGAATGAAGAACATGATTTTATAGACGATATCACCACTTTTGATGACAGCCCCAAGACTACATCAAATAAAGCGTCCACTCTTGTGCCTTTTTCTATCACCGATAATGTTAGTTTATTTTGAATTTATCTACATCTCCCTTCCGCATTCTGACCATTTTTGAATGCAGGTTACCCCACTCTCGAGACTGTTGCTGAAACTCCTCCCACTGAGCAGTCACTTATACAAGCAGTGACTCCTCAACAAGAACAACCATAGTCGAGCTTAGCAATGACCCCCGCCAGCAACATTGATGAGGATTTCACTTGTACTAACAGGGATCGTTAGTATGCCGGATCCATCTCAAGCGGGGACCATGATGGCTTTGACATCAAGTCCTTACCACTTAGATGTTTCTGTTGCTTCTGCAACTTCTACACCTAGGTTACCTGCCAGCCCTCACTTTGACATGCCTATCTCAAGAGCTAAGGGACCATCTCCACTAATTGTTTCAAGCCCCGTAGATGCACCTGGCTTCCTCCACATTTCTTTAAGGTACTTGAACAGTCTTGCAAAGAAGGTAATTGAAGTTGTAATGGGTGGTCGGGGCACTTTTGGCTCCTTCAAGCCCCTTCTAGAGGTGGGCTTGAACAGAGTTAAGAGTGTGGGTGACACTCAATGCTTTGAACGTTGCTCAGAGGCTATTTCTCATTTGGAAGCACAACTGTAGCACTTTGAAGCCCTGGGTCGTACAGATATTCAGGTGCAAATCATGTCTACCTTTGCTAACCTTCAAGTTGAAGAAGTAGCTCGCCGTGAGGTGATGGAGCGGGGTCTGGTCAAGAGAGAGTGTCGGGTCTTACACCTATGGGAGAAAACCACCCAGAAGGAGATGTAGAGAAGCTCTCGACTGCTTCTTTGGGCTTCATTCGTATAAAGCTTGTTGAAGCTGAAGCTGAAGTGCTATGATTGAAGGCTGAACTCTCTCGTGAAGAAGATATCGTTAAGACCCTTAGTGCTAAGAATACGGGCACTCTTTTGAGTTATCGTAAGGTGGCTCAGGCCCTGGAGCAGGCCAAGAAGGAGATAGCTGCCATCATCGCCCACCGAAGGTGAATTGCGGGAGAAGGTTGAGGCTATAGTGCAAGCTAATAAAGAAGAGAAGCTATCTGAAGTTAAGGCTCAACTTACTTCTTTTGAATTGATGAGCGAGTGAATCCTAACTTTGTAATATCCTTTTAATAAGAACAAGTTCGTTGTATCATTTCCTTTTAATTTATATTTATATAAAAGAAAATGATATGGGTTTTCCATTATTCCGTGTGTTTGTAATGAAATTACCCGAGAGATACCAGAGGTGAAATATTAACTTAGCATGAATTTTCACATAGAGTGAAATTTTCCTTATTATCCTTAAGGATAATTCAGGAAAAGGTTTACCCCGTTAGGGATTTTATAATGAGAACTTGCTATTCTTGCTAAAAAATGATTAACAAGTTCATTGGAGGAGGTGGGCTAACTGTTAGAGGTATATTGTTAACATAACAGAGATTTGTGGACCTACCGCTCTATTGAAAAGAGTCGATAAGTTAATTTTGTCAGAGGTGTGATATTAACGTGACAGGAAGAATATTACGATCGGGGCAATTTTGAGGACCTATCGCTCTATTGGGGAGAGTTGATAAGTTAATTTTATCAGAGGTGTGATATAAACATGACAGGAAGAATATTGTGATCGGAGTAATTTTGAGGACCTATCGCTCTATTGGGGAGAGTCGATAAGTTTATTTTATCAGAGGTGTGATATTAACGTGAAAAGAAGAATATTGCGATTGAGGTAATTTTGAGGACTCATTGCTCTATTGGGGAGAGTCGATAAGTTGGTTTTGTCAGAGGTGACAGAAAAATATCGAACAAGATTTTTGAGGACTTAACGTCTCGCTAGGGAGAATTGCCAAGTGGTTTATCATTAGAGCGATGACTTATGATACTTGTGATTTGAACAAGATTTTAAGAATTAGCGTCTCGCTGTGGAGAATTGCTAAGTATGCTTATCACCAAAGGAGAAAAATTTTGGTACTCGTGACTTAAGCAAGGTTTGGGAATTTTATCACTTTGTTGAAGAGAATTGATAAATTGGTTATTTAGTACTCTGTTAGGGAGAGTTAGTAAATTAATCATGATTTAAGTGATTTTGAGGACTTATCGTTCTATTGATGAGAATCAATAAGTTGATTTTAACAGAGGAATTGTCATCACATTGGGTGTGATGCAAGCAAAATTCAAACTCTGTGGGGGAGGGGATGATGATTGTCAGAATTCCTGAAAGAAATACAACTGAGGAAATACAGAGATTTTGATCAACACTCTGTTAAAAGAATTCCTGAACGCAAGGGTGGACCTTTCGTTTAGAATAATTGTAACACAAAGGTGACCTTTGCGTTTATGTTTCAAAACGCAAAGTTAAGGACTCTCATAACTCAGGTCTGGGCCTAGCGTTTGGAAATTGAACGCAGAGGTGAGATTTGTGTTAAGGTTAAGGTCTAACTGATTTTATCCATTAACGCTGTAGTTTGCATTTTAAAATGGTTAGGATTCTCTCCTAGAATCCCGTACCGTTTTAAAAGTTTGATGGCTGTTATAAATATACCTGTGTGGTAAAATCAAGAGTCATTCGACTCTTTCAACTTCTATCTTGATTCTGTGAACGAGAACTTCTCATTAATTTCGCTAGAGCCTTCGACTATCTCTACCCTCCGACCAGCAACATCAATGGTGCTATAGAGGTTGAGTTCGGGCTCCAACAAGGTCGTGGGAACGATTCTAACAACGCCGTCGGTTAAGGACGCCGATGGTGTTCTTGTTTCTGTGGGCACCTCGTTATTGTTGTTGCCGCCGCGCGGGCCTTCCTGTCATGGTAGGTGGTGGCCGTGATAACTTGTTTTGACAAGTTTTTCTTAAAACGCTAGATGGGTTCTTGATAACGAGGAAGATGATTCATTTCTGTTTGATGGAAACGCAGAGTTGTGACTTTGTGTTTATTATGAAACGCGGTATTGATTCCTACATTTGAACTCTAAACGTGGGTCTTGACCTCTGCATTCACATTTTATAACACATGTCTCATGTCTTTACATCTGTGTTCATATTTTATAACGCATGTCTAGACCTCTGCGTTTAAGTGTTATAACACAAGGTTGGCTCTTGTGTTTACGACTTAAAACATGAGATTTGACCTCTGTGTTTTTAATCTATCCTTTTAGATTTACGTCAGCAACCTGCTTCGGCTACTAATATTTGTTTTTGGTTTTGCAGTGTTCTTTTCAAACGTGCCACTTTCTTAAGAGCATCATTTTGGATATATTAGCGGTCCAGACAAGGGTGAAGTTTTTGGACTACGTAGAAGAATTCCACTGTGTACTTTCCCTGATTCAGAGCAGACACACTTAATTAAGTTTGCCCGATGTTCTACCCTTAGGACTCTGATCACCAACCTAGATATGGAAACACCTATAGGTCATGAGAAGTTCCCAACACCAGGGTTCTTATTTCCTGAGCGTCAGCTATCGTAGGGACTTGGCTTTCGACCTTGTCGAAGAGAGAGAAAATGTATCACTTGGATCTAATCGACGATGTCATGTACAAATTGATGGGTAAACCAAAGGTCTAAGGACTGCCAGGTTTGAGAAAAAAGATCTTACTCTAGAGACGTCACTTCCGATGAATGTCTTCATACGCCAGTTCATTGCTGCTCGGGGTGAATCTCCTGGTTAGGTGTAATTTGAAGAGGGTGGTTGGTGGCCTCGTATGATGGACTTTGTTCTAAAAGACCTTAAGGAACCACTTGCTCAATCGGATCTCACAGTCCCGGTGTTGGCTACCAGATGTGGACTTATTCAAAGCTATCCCAATTTCTTCACCATGGTAGAAAGGTACAATCCGGATAGTTGCACATTCTTTACACCCGTCGGGGAGTTAGGCTTTACTCTCCATGAGATGCTAACAGTATCAGGGTTGCCATTCGGTCAGATGCCTTATGAAGAGTTTATCCCCACTACCGAAGAACTCTCTATTTTGAGGTTGGCGCATCCAGAAGTATATGCAACTTTTGGGGGAGCTGATGTGTCATTTCTAAATCTGTGCTCAAGTCGTTGGGATGCGCAGAGGAGGTATTATGTATACTGCATGGGCATACTATCTTTTCCAGAACTTAAGTCAGAAAGATGAGGTTGTGACCCGACTCGCTGCTATCTCTCCGAAGAACATTAAGACCTGTATTAAGGCCTCCAATGCTACCTACAAGAATGCTACCTACAAATTCCATAAGTGTAATGTTAACTTAGCATAAGTTTGAAATTCTCTTTATTACTACTTAGAATAACTCTAGAAAATTTTAATCGTCAGAGGTATACTATTAACCTAACGATATACAAAGTAGGAAAACTAAACAATTATTCTCTATTGAAATAAATTTCAAATAGGCAACCCGTAGCCCAACTTGGCTAAAAATTGAGAGAAAATGGGGCTTTACGGCCTACGGGAAGTAATTCTTGAGAAACTTTTCGTTAATTGGCATCATAAGCCTGTCGCCTTTTTGATCGATGAGGTGATAAGCTCCGTTCGAATAGACTGGTTCTATTATGAAGGGACCTTTTCACTTAGGGTTGAACTTCCCTTTGGTCTTGTGTGTCATTATCATAGGTCGTCTGACGGCTAATACCAATTCGCCTTTTTTGAAAATTTTTCTTTACCTTTTTGTTGTAGGCTTTCGAAATCCGAGCTTGATATAACTTGATCTGTTGCTGAGCTTGGAGTCGCTTGTCATCTAAGGCTTTAAGTTCTTGAAGGTGTAGTCGATGTTTCTCATCCTCTGTCATTCCGGTCGTGATAGCAACTCTCAAGGAAGGGATTTGGATTTCCAATGGCAATACAGCTTTACAGCCATATACTAAAGAGAATGGAGTGGATTTTGTAGGGGTCCTCATCGTTGTGCGATAGGCCCATAGACATTCGTCAAGTCTCTCGTCCCAATTGCGTCGGCTCTTGGAAACAAATTTCTGAGAAGCTTCACAATAGTCTTGTTAAAAGCTTTTGCGAGGCCATTTGCTAGTGGATAATATGCCGTAAATGCAACACTTTGGATTCTAAACTTGTCACAAAATATCTAAAATCCATAGCTGACAAATTGTGTTTTGTTTTCATGGACTATTCGTCTTTGGACTCCAAAGCGGTAGATGACATGATGCTTGATGAATTTGATCATATTCAAAGTCTTGACTTCTTTCAACGACTGTTTCTGCCCATTTGGAGAAGTAATTGGTTACGGCCAAATTGAACCGATGTCCTTTAGAAGTCGGAGGAGCTATGGGTCCGACGATATCCATCCCCCACATCTCGAATGGCCAAGAGGCAGATGTCGGATGTATGTTCCCTGGTGCCTGATGAATAAAGTCATCGTGGATTTGGCATGCGTGACAATGTTTAGCATAGTTAACTGCGTCTGAAAACATCTTTGGCCAATAATTACCAATTCATCGGAGGCAGTCTCCTAACTTAGCCCCGGGTTAATGAGCTCCATACATCCTATCATGAGATTTCTTGAGAACCTCTTTCGCTTCCTTCCTAGAAAGACAACAAAGCAGAACTCCATCATGTGATTTACGGTACAAAATTTAAGATGCCGTGTTGTAATAGAATCAGAGGGCCTTCCGTTTGATAGCGGCTGATTCCTTAGGATTATCAGGTAAAATCCCGTATAAAACATAGTCGATATACGAGAATCGCCAGTCTCTGGGTTCGAATTCCATTGATGTTGTGCACGCAAAGGCTTCAGAAGAGCATGAACGAGCCGGGGTAGTCAGGCCATACCCAATCGAATGGAATACAGTCCCCTATCCGGCAAAGTTCAAACCGACAAGCTTAGTCCAGTTTGATGGCAAGGGATCTCCCTCACTACATATCTACTACTTCCTATCTTAAACAAGATTTCTCATGGAGAATAATCCTATCCTCACCCAACTGTTCATCGACAACCTGAGATGGGTAGCCTTTGAGTGGTTCCGAAAGTTGGAACCAAGCTCTATCAAAACATGGACCGATGTGGAAAATATTTTCTTAGCCTATTTCTTCGATGACGACACAAAAGTGTCGATGGCCACTCTGCTTGCTGAGAAGCAGAAGAAAATGGAGTCAGTCAATGATTTCGTAAAAAGATTCAGGAATCAGTCACTTCATTGCTGGGACCAAGTCTCTAAAAGCACTTTGATCGAGATGTGTCGTAATAATCTTTTGATTGATATTCTATCCAAGGTCAACGTAGTGGAAACTCTAACCTAGAAGGTGTTAGGCCCTACAGGGGGGTAATAGGGTCAATGCTAATCTAATTTGATATTAATGCCAATTAAAACTTATTAATAAATATATCCTAGCAAGATAGATATTTGATTGAAATAAAGCAAGGATATATAAGCAAAGGAAAAATAAGTATGCAATAATAGTGGACAAAAATGCAAACTCAAACAAGCAATGTGATCACGAAGTTTGGTCCTGCTGACCTACATCTCCACTCCCCACTTCCGGGGAGAATCCACTAACACAATGAGTTTTCGACGTTCACCCAAAATGTTCACAATCGGTTTTCAACGCTTACCGACAAATGATTACAACACACACAATGTAAACATACTCTACACCCTCTAAGTGTTGGCCTAGACCGTATCCTCTTCCTTAAGTGATCGGATTTACAACCTCTCTCTAGGCTTTACAACCGACGCCACTCCTCTTGGAATTGACCTCGTCTCTCACCAACCACTCTTCTCGGTGTATAAGTGTAATACAATGTGTAACTCACAATAATGCTCAAATATAAATGATTTGTTCTCTATAATGGGTAAGAACACAATATAAGCTCACTCTCATAATATTATAATCCCACAACCTAACATATAATGTATGAAATACTAAAAGCTCAAATACGGATGTGTGTGATAAAATGAGTTCAAATAAAATCTAACTCAAATAATAAACCAGCAATGATATAGATATGAAAAGCAAGAATAGAATGCTAGATAAATGAGTTAGGAAAACTTCTCTATAAATACAAAGAGAAGATGAGAATAATTGAGGATGAATTCCTCAATTGACAGTGTAGGCCTCCTCTTTGTAAACAAAAACCAAACTTGAAAAGAAACTTAAACGATCTTTTAAACCATTTGAAACTCTTGTTAAAACCCACTTTAATTTTTTAGGAGTGAAACAGTAAGGGGTATTTATAGGATGAAAAGCCAAAGCCCAAAAATCAAAAAACCCAGAAAAAAGACAAAAACACTAGCCGTTGGACCATCAATTGACTGATACTGTTCATCAGTCGACTGATGGGCTAACCGATACAGGCAAACTGATAGCTCATCGGTCGACTAAAGACCTCATCAGTCGACTGATGGATTATCAGTCGAAAAAATAGATAGTTTTGACCATGCTGGGGGTTTTCATCAGTCGATTGATAATAGGTTTTTAGCCTCTTATGAATAGTGAAAACAAATTTCAAACCTGTTTTAAAAATAGCAAATAAATTCTAAAAAATATAAATTTTTGGGAAATGTTTATGAACATCAATATGAACATGTTGGAAAAGGAGTTTTTTAATTTGCACTTACTATTTGTGAAAACTCAGAAATATTTAAAAACACTAAAATGTGTATTTAAACATGTTAATTTTGACATTTTGCTCAAATCAAGTTTTGAAAACTTGTATAATATTTTTATAGACTTAATCAAATATGCTTATAATGTTTGTATGGTCCAAGGCATATTAAAATATATTTTGCATAAAAACATCTATGATTTGAGAAATTTCACAAAAGAATGTGTGTGTAAATTTGAGCTTGAAGAATTAGCACACATTAAATATAAACCTTTACTAAGTGTACTAAGAATGAATCTCATAAAGCTTGAACTTAATTAGTTGACTTTATTTGTATAGGCTTCAATATCAATGTAGCTCATTTTCCTGTGTATACTAAACAACACAAAATAAAATACTAAAACCAATATTAGTCGTTTGTTAAGCCACCATCAAAACAAGAAGGCCAACAGAAGGAACTTGTTCGCCAAGGCGAGCAGGTGGAAAATTGATAAAAAAGCTAGAAGCCGAAGAGCCTCGTTCTAAAAGAGGAACTTCGGAACCGAGTGCCCCCAGGAACCCTTCTCGGTTGAGTGGGAAGGAGATCATGATTGTCGATTCTACTCCAGCCCCTAAGTTAGCTCAAAGACAGAAGCCCAAGTCTTTTGAGCAGCACCCTCCAATGCAATGCGACTTCAAGGAAAAGGTGCAAAAGAATGTGATGTTAGACCCTAGAGGGGGGGGGAGGGTGATTAGGGTCTTATGCTAATCTAATCTAATTTTATGCCAATTAAAACTAATTAATAAATTATTCTTGCAAGATTGATATACAATATGTTACAAGCAAGAATAAGCAATATGAACAAAGAGCAATATCCTAGCAATGAGATATATAGTGAAATAAATGCAAGGATATATAAACTAACACAAAGGGTGAAACAATATAGAGGACAATATAAATAAGCAAAAGAACAATGGCGATATAAGATATGAACACTAGAATTAAGTATTACAAAGACAATGCAAACACAAGCAAATGATCACGGAGTTCGGACCTTCCGTCCTACGTCTCCGCTCCCCACTCCTGGGGAGAAATCCACTATCACAACCGGGTTTTTTATGCTCACTCGAATAACGTTTACACCTCATAATTTCATTCACGGAGTTCGGTCCCCATGACCTACGTCTCTGCTCCTCACCTCGAGGATATCTCCACTTCACACTCGGTTTTCTAGCTAACCGAAAACTTTACACTCTCACAATATAACAAATAATTTTTTCTCTACAATAGATGAGAACTCAATGTAGTCTCACACTTAATGTTACAACTCTCACCAACCCAAATATACTATGTATGAAAATACAATAAGCTCAATGTGGGTGTGTGTAACAATAAGATTTATCAAATCTAAACTCAATATGAAAACTAGCTTTAAAGAATGATAATCAAACAAATATGCAAATATAAAACTAGATATAGAGTTTAGAAAACTTTTCAATAGATCAAGAGGTAGAGGTTGGAGAGTTGGATGCTCAAACACTAATAGATGATTTCCTTAAGCTCTTGTAAACTTGTTTTCACAAAACAAACTCTCAATTGCTTAAAAGCTTTTTAAACAAACTTAAACAATACTTAAACCCTTGTTAAAACTTTATTAAAACATTTCTTGGATGCTTATGAAAGATGAGAGCAAGGGGGGGTATATACAGCCTCCCAAAATCTCAGCTAAAAACCCAACAGAAAAGACCAAAAAACCCCCTGACAAACAGCTCAGGAAATAGTTGTTGGAGTCTAACGGTCAAATCGGCTGTCGACCGTGGAAAACTCGCGATTCATCGTGAGCAACAAAAAGGCCAGAGTTTGGCTCTGGACTACAGACGGTTGACCGTGACGGTCGACCGTAAAACAAACTGAACTGTATTCGATGCATCCGATCGACCGCCACGGTCGACCGTGAGAGCATCTGGTCGACCGTCACGGTCGACCGTGAGCCTTGAAAAACTTCCTTAGTCTCTGGACTCAGGGGCGGTCGACCGTGGCGGTCGACCGCAAACTGACATATGAAATGTTCAAGTTTGAAAACTATTTTTTGATTTTAAACCCTGTTTAAAAATATCAAATAAATTCTAAAAAATGTAAAACTTTGGAAAATGATTGTAGATATGATAATAAATATTCTACAAAGACTGGTTTTCAAAAAGGACCTACTAAATAAAAAATATCATTATTTTACAAAATAGTCCAAAACATGAAAATGTAAACACATGAGTTTTGACATTCATACACACAGTCCTCGTGTTGGACTATAATCCATTAAAGTCCTCGTGTGGACTATAATCCATTTGAGTCATCGTGTTGGACTATAATCTATTACAGTCTTATGTTGGATAATTGCTAAACCTTGAGTATGTTTCTTAACTCAAAATACACATATAATGCACTAAAACATGATTTTATTGAACTAAATAAAATTAATATTGATGAAATCATATATATACATATAAGTATGAAATAAGAAATGTATTTTAAATTGTATTCAATTGTTTCATAGTAAAACTTAAAAACTATCAAACCAAAACATATATGTATATATATACCTATATATATATGAAACCAAAACGTGTATGTGTGTATATGATTGAGCTTAAGGTACTAACACACATAATATAAAATCTAAAACTAAATTTACCCAAGCTTGTGATCTTCAACGAAGCTCTATCTTGGTACACTTGCGGATGAAGCTTGAACTTGAATCTTTAACTTTGAATTACGTAGGCTTCACTCCACACTTCCGCCAACCTCCGTTGGATATGATCGTGAATGTGTGATTCCATCTATCCTCTAACTTGTTATTTGTCTACAATAAATATTAATACACAAACACTAGACAAACAATATTAGTAGTAAATTGTTTGTTAAACATCATCAAAATAATAAGGCCAACACGTGACTACAAACATGATCATTCTGAAGTTTAGGACAGACCTTCCTAATTCATGCTCCGGCAGGTGTCATGCCCATCCTAAAAGTAGTTCTGAAGTGTTCGCGGGAAAAATTGTCTTCTTCATTGATTCCATCGATTACAAAAATCCGGTCTTTTTATAAGATCCGGTTACAACGAGATCAAAAAAGAAATAAAAATTACAACTTTTCTTGAACGAATCGCGAGCTCCTATTTTGCGGTCACTCGATTTTGTGGGTTCTTCGCCTGCGCCGGGGTTAATCCGTAGACCACCACGCGATCTAGATCCGATCGGATCTACACGGTATAACGGGTGTTATCTCACGAAGGAAATAACAGCCGGGGGTACTATTTCACCAAGGAAATAGTAGCCTTCTCGAGATCAAAGGCTAAGCTTTGATCCGGAGTGTAACCGTGTAGATCTCAGATCCGATCCCTCTCGAACTCCTGCCTCTTTTGACGTACATGATCGCCGCGCACCGGATCTGAAAAAGTAAGTCTTCAAAGCTTCAAATCTCCAAGGTTTAGATCTCAATTCAGCAGAGCTTCGCCATTAAAAATTCCCACCCTTCACAAATGAGCCATCAAGTCCTATTTATAGGCACTCAGATCTGTGCCTTGGCACAGATCTGGCCGGCCACCAATTGGTGGCTCGGCCACCGAGCCACCATGGGGGGGCTCGGCCACCCCATGGGGTGGCTCGGCCACCCCATGGGGTGGCTCGGCCACCCCATGGGGTGGCTCGGCCACCCCATGGGGTGGCTCGGCCACCCCATGGGGTGGCTCGGCCACCCCATGGGGTGGCTCGGCCACCCCATGGGGTGGCTCGGCCACCCCATGGGGTGGCTCGGCCACCCCATGGGGTGGCTCGGCCACCCCACTCTTCCAGGTGTTTGCTGTTGTGTCCGTTGTCCGGTTTTGCGCTTCGTTGTTGATCTGGACTCTGATTTGGTGTCTGGATCCTGATTTGGCAGTAAATCCGCCTTGGTGTTTGAGTTCAAATCCGTTCTATGGTTGAATGACACGTTGACTCCCCGAATCGTTGGCTTGATTCCGCACGCGAATGGATGCATTCCCTTGCTTGCGTGCGATTCGTTAACCTCGTCACCTCGTTAATCCGCTTCGTTGCGTGTCACTTGGCTTCGGTGTTGCGGACTAACGCTCGTGTTTAGATACGTCACCCGATGGTTCGTTGTTTTGTCGAATCACCGTGCCGAGCTGTGCTAAGGGACCTATAAGCAGTTTTATACGCCTAAAGATACCCCCTCCAAAGTATTTCAGTCTTGTTCTTTTATGGAAGAGTCTGGAATACTTTGGATATGATTGTCCCAACCTTCAGTCGGTGTAATGGGACCTTGGAATGGCTTCTGTTCTTGATTCCTTCAATCCTTCAGGCTATTCGGTGCTTTGTCGAATGTCTGTAAGGTTTCCGGTGCCGCATTTATTGTCTGACCGTTGTCGGAATTTTTAAACTTGAAGTCGATTCCTGATTTTCTGATCTTTAGCTCGTGTTTGCTGACCATCAATTGTTGGCGTTGAGTCTTTATTTTGCGACACGTTGTCCGGCGTAGTGTTGTTGTTGAGTTATCCTTAAGAATATTTTTTTAGAAAAATATTCTCCAGAAACTTCTCAACCAAAAATAGGAAATAGTTTATACTCGTATACCTTATTGGAGTATTAAGAAGCAGTTTATACTCGTATACTTTTCGGAGTATTGATTCTTTCATTGCAACACATTGATAGGCGTTGACCTAGGGTTACGTATTGACCTTAGGGTTTAGAACATCGGACGTTGACTTTTTGATCGCAACGCGTTGACTGGCGTTGACCTAGGGTTACGCGTTTGACCGGCATTGACCTTAGGGTTTTGAACGTCGTACGTTGACTTTTTGATCGCAACACGTTGGCTGGCGTTGACCTAGGGTTACGTGTTGTCCGACATTGACCTTAGGGTTTTGAACGTCGTACGTTGACTTTTTATCGCAATGCATTGGCTGGCGTTGACCTTAGGGTTTTGAACGTCGTACGTTGACTTTTTGATCGCAACGCGTTGACTGGCGTTGACCTAGGGTTATGCGTTGACCGGCGTTGACCTTAGGGTTTTGAACGTTATACGTTGACTTTTTGATCGCAACGCATTGGCTGGCGTTGACCTAGGGTTACGCGTTGTCTGGCATTGACCTTAGGGTTTTGAACGTCGTACGTTGACTTTTTGATCGCAACGCGTTAACTGGCGTTGACCTAGGGTTATGCGTTGACCGGCGTTGACCTTAGGGTTTTGAACATCGTTCCTTTAATTTTTGATCGCAACGCATTGACTGTCGTTGACCTAGGGTTACGTGTTGACCGGCGTTGACCCTAGGGTTTCGAATGTCATTGGATGCTCAAGTCACGAGACCAACTAATGAAGCTGATGCGTCAGTGACTCTCGTATTTATAGGATTTTTGGCTAACCCCCAGCCTTTAACGGGTTTGATTAGCCTTTACCGACTACCGTTTGAGTCGGGCTAGCATGCGGATTATGTAAATCCGTTCCGCATGTGACGTTGTGCTAAGAGAGTTAACGCTCTTAGTGCTACGATATTGAATACGTAGACTTCGTCTTTCTCACGGGAATAGACTACCCGGTGATGCGTGTTAGGCGTTGACTTTAGGATTTTTGGCTAACCCCAGCTTTCAACGGATTTGATTAGCCTTTACCGACTACCGTTTGAATCGGGCTAGCATGCAGATTGTCTAAATCCGTTCCGCATGTGACGTTGTGCTAACGGAATGAACTCCCTTAGACTCGTTGCTACGACTTCGAATACGTAGACTTCGCCATTGTTACGGGCATAGGCTACCCAGCAATGTGTATTAGACGCTGACTTATCCCTACTTAGGCTTCGGGATAAAATACCCCAGAATCGAACTCTAGTGTCTTTTTCTATGGAGAAATACTAAACCGGCGACGCGTGTTAGGCGTCGGCATATCCTTTCTTAGGATTCAGGATGAAATTCCCCATGCGTGTAAGGCATGGATTTTGGTGTTATTAATAACAACATCCCACAATGTTGAATATGTGAACGGGTGTTCTTTTTAAACGGTTAAGAACTGACCGGCAGCGCGTGTCAGGCGCAGACTTATCCTTGCTTAGGTTTCAGGATAGAATACCCCAGAATCGAACCCTGGTGTCTTTTTCTACGGAAAAAGACTAAACCGGCAGTGCGTGTTAGGCGCAGACTTATCCCTGCTTAGGATTCAGGATAAACTTCCTAGGATGAACCCTAGATTGATAAATTTTGGAAAAGATCGGTGCGAGAAAGGAATAATTTTATATTGTATTTCCCGGTTTTCTTTTAGGGTGAAGGCGAACCCGGATACAAGGAAGGAAGAATTTTATATCCTATTCCTTGATTCTGGAAAGGAAGAATTTTATATTCTATTTCCAGCGCAAAAGAAACTAAAAGTGGGATCTCCACTCCGAGAATCTGGAAAATTTAGATAAACTTACCTTTTATAGGATTGGTTATCTAATCTGAAAATGAGTTCTTCGTTTATCGAACTTTGGCTATAACCATGGGAAGGCTTGACCAAAGAGAAAAGAAAGGAGTTCTTTCGTTTATCGAAAGGGGACTCTGAACTGAAAGTGGACCTCTTGTTCATGGAAAGAGTCAAGAGGGCCGGAAAGACATTTTTGGTGGACCCACTGTCAATTAAAATTAATCAGTGAGGGATTTTGGTGGTGAAAATGATTTTGGGTTATCCTCTAGAATATTAAGTGTAATATTCTTTAAGGAACTTCCTGGTAAATGGGTTATCCTGAATGTACTAGGGATAGTACTTTTTCAGGAACTTCCCATTTATTGGCATCAATTGCCGGGTGCCTTCTTGAGATTAATTGCCTGGCGCCCGCTTGAGTAATCAGGCGATATGCGCCGTTTGAGTAGACTGTGTCTATCACAGACGGTCCTTCCCATTTGGGTTCAAATTTACCTTTCTTCTTGGAGTTGAGGATTATCGGTCGGCGAGCAGCGAGGACCAGATCTCCTTCCTTGAAGCTTCTCTGTCGGACTCTTTTGTTAAAGGCCCTAGATATTCGGGCTTGATAAAACTCAATTTGTTGTTGAGCTTCCAAGCGCTTTTCATCCAACCTCTCGAGTTCTTCGAGACGTTTTTGATGCTGTTCTTCTGTCGTCATCTCAGTTGCGAGAGCGATCCGAAGGGACGGGATTTGGATCTCTCCAAGTGCTTTTCATCCAACCTCTCGAGTTCTTCGAGACGTTTTTGATGTTGTTCTTCTGTTGTCATCTCAGTCGCGAGGGCGATCCGAAGGGATGGGATTTGGATTTCCAATGGTAGCACAGCTTCACATCCGTATACCAACGAATATGGGGTGGCCCCTGTAGGCGTGCGTATGGTGGTGCGATAAGCCCAGAGTGCTTCACCCTGTAGGCGTGCGTATGGTGGTGCGATAAGCCCAGAGTGCTTCACCGAGTTTATCATCCCAGTCTCGTTTATTGGTCTTCACGAGCTTTGATAGGATTTTAATAATCATCTTGTTGAACGCCTCAGCTAATCCATTCGCAGCGGGATAGTAAGCTGTTGACGAAATATCTTTAATTTTGAACTTGTCACAAAACCTGACGAAGGCGTTGCTTATGAACTGTGGACCGTTGTCATGAATGATCCGTCTTGGCATGCCGTGTCGGTATATGACATGATGTTTGATGAAATTGATGACGTTGTTCGTCTTCACTTCTCTAAGCGGAATCGCTTCAGCCCACTTTGAAAAGTAATCCGTGATTGCGAGAATGAATCGATCGCCTTTGACTGAAGGGGGAAAAATAGGACCGACAATGTCCATACCCCATGTCTCGAACGGCCAAGATGTGGTTGACGTGTGCAACTGCTCTGGCGGTTGATGCATATAATTCGCATGTATCTGGCAAGCGTGGCATTCTCGTGCGTATTCGATTGCGTCACGAACCATCGTTGGCCAGAAATATCCCATCCTCCTGATGCGATCATACAGTTTAGGACCGGGCTGATGCGCACCACATTCTCCTTCGTGTGCTTCCTTAAGAACTTCTTTTGCTTCACTGTTCGAAAGGCATCGGAGTAAAAGACCGTCGTACCCTCTACGGTATAATGTATGGGTTTCAGTATTATAGAAGAATCTTGGAGCTCTTCGGCGGATTGATTCCTTTTCTTTTACATCCTCTGGCAAGATACCATATTGGACGTAGTCGATGATAGGAAAACGCCAATCTCGGGACTCAGACCCAATTTGAGTTGAATTCACCTCTTTGGCGTTCACGTTTCTATCCTCTTCTTCTTCAATCTCCGTACTGTATATGGGTACGCAGAGTTGATGCGTCCGTACTGTGACTAACAGCTCAGCTTCGGGAGGCTGTGCCAGTGATACTGCTAGTGCCGCCAGTGCGTCTGCATAAGCGTTCTGGAGACGAGGGATGTATTCAATAAAGAATTCTTCGAAAGATTCCGCCATTTTGATGGCTTCCTGGTGGTACGGGATCAGGTCTTGATTCCTGACTTCATACTCACCGCGAACTTGGTTGACTATCAATTGCGAATCTCCAAAAGCTTCGAGATATTCGACCCCCAGCTCTTTGGCGAAACTGAGTCCAATGAGAAGCATATTGGGACAATAGAAGGGCCCATTTCGCTAACCGCCAATTCATAGAGGCCGGTTGCGTCATAAACACCCATACTGGATTAACGTTGGAAATGATGTAAATCGTCTGTCCAACCAAGTAATGCCGCATCTTTTGCATCGCGAACACCAATGCAATCGTCTGTCCAACCAAGTAATGCCGCATCTTTTGCATTGCGAATACCAATGCGAGGCATTCTTTCTCAATCATCGGATATCGAGACTCGGCGCCTATCAAGGTCCGACTTAGGTAATAGACTGCCTGTTCATGACCATTATCATCGTCTTGTGCTAGTAAAGCACTTATCGAGTGGTTCATCGCCTTGAGATAAATCAAGAACGGTCTACCTGATTTTGGCGCAACGAGAACAGAAGGATTCGTCAGATATGTTTTGATATCTTCGAATGCTTTTTGGCAAGCGTCATCCCAAATAAATGACACTCTAGGGGGTTGCAGCTCATGTATCGCCTTCACCTTATCAGGATCGATATGTATACCTTTAGTGGTGATGACGAATCCAAGGAATTTTTCGCTAGACATTTGTCAGGATCGATATGTATACCTTTAGTGGTGACGACGAATCCAAGGAATTTTCCGCTAGACATTCCAAGGAAGGATTTAGTGGGGTTCATCTTCAATTGATGACTTCGCATGAGATCAAACATCGTCTTCAAGTCCTTGATGTGATCTTCTTTGTTGCGGCTTTTTACAACCCAATCATCAACGTAGCATTCGACTGTTTTCCTGAGATGTTCTTGGAAAATCTTAGTCATCGCTCGCTGGTATGTGGCGCCTGCATTCTTTAGACCAACGGTGTAGCAAAAGACACCAAGGGGCGTTCTGAACGCTGTATGCTTCTCGTCATCTGGGTGCATCTTGATTTGGTTATATCCTGAAAAACCATCCATAAAAGACATTCTCTCAAATCTACATGTATTGTCGATAATGACATCTGTGATTGGGAGAGGAAAGTCGTCTTTTGGACATGCCGTATTCAGGTCCCTGAAGTCGATGCAAATCCTGATTTTACCATTCTTCTTCATGACTGGAACGATATTGGCTAACCAATCTGGATGTTGCTCCTCTCGGATAAATCCTGATTCGATCAATTTCTTAACCTCTGCCTCAATAGCTTCCATAATCTGCGGACGAAACCGTCTTTGCTGTTGTTTGACAGGTTTGGCATCCGACTTGATATCAAGGCGGTGCATTGCCACATTGGGGTCAAGCCCTGGCATGTCTTCATAGTTCCAAGCGAAGACGTCAATATATTCCCTGATGAGAGCAACTAATTCCTCCTTCTCATTTGGGGGAAAACTATCGCTGATGAATATAGGCTTTGGGTTAGCCTCGTCACCTATGTTAACTTGGACTATTTTATCTTCAGTGGGGGGCTCCCTCTGTTCAAACCTATCACCATACTGCATATTCAGGTGATGAACCCATGGGTCTTCCCATGTTGGCATTTGATCATCGTTCTCCATCGTGGACGGATCAGCTGTAGCCATGTTCGCCATTAAGGCTTTGAAAGCTTCCCCCAGACTTGTATCGGAATCCTATTTCGAGGAATCTAACGAATTTCCATCTTTGTATTACCCAGATAATTGGTTATTGATTAACCAGCAACATTCGTCTTCTGAAGAAGATTCATACCCTAACCCCCGTCTGTATTTATAATAATCCTCGGGTTTCCCTTTTGGTACATATGTCGCTTTGGGTGGAATACGAGTACCTCGATCGAAGTATAGACCTTCTCCGAGTGTGAAATCATACCCCTACTTTTCCATGAGCTTGCGCGCTTCCGGACTATACTTAGATAGATGCTGACCAGGTTTGTCGCTATTCTCATCTTCCCTTAAGAAATGATCTGGTAATGGAGAGATTTTTCCTTTACCGTAAATCACTTCTTTTGCGCCTCTTATTTTGTTCGGGATGACCATGGTTGTTCCGAAAGAATGCTGGAGGCGTTCCTTTACTATATAGGACGATTGAAACGGCAGATATAAATCAGGATTATCATACAATTCTTTTATCACATCATCAAGAGACAGGGAGTACTCTAAATCGTCATTTATTTCATTATTGGCAAGTTGCCAGTTACAACTGCCCTCTGACGTTTGTTCATCGTCAAGGTTGATTACAAAGGGTATAATGTCGTTTAAAACATAACCTCCATTGTAATCAAATCCAGCTTCGGTATCAGCTTCTTCTCCGCTGTCCGTGCCATGGGCTGATGATTCAGTATCAGATTCGTTACCATAAAGGAGAGAATCTGTGAAATAATTCTCATACCCTTTGAATGGTTGCTTATTCGCGACCACCGTCCTAACCTTATTATCAGTGTCGACATATTTTAAACACTGATGGAGAGTGGAGGGAATTATAACGTTACTATGGATCCAAGGCCGACCCAATAGTAAGTTATATGAAGTTTCGACATCGATCACATAACATGTGACTTCCGTCTTCAAATCACCCATTTGACATTTTATCCGGATCTTACCCAAGGGTCTTGACCCGCTAGTGTTGAATCCATAGATAACAGTGCCTGTGGACGCCAACTTGCTAACTGGAATACCGAGGAAATGCATCAAGCGAAGCGGCATAATACTCACAGCAGAACCCGGATCCACTTGGATTCGGTTGACTTTGCTGGAGCCAATGTAACCGATGAAGTATAGCGGTCGATCGTGGTTCAAATTCTTCGTCTGCATATCCTCTTTGGTGAAAGTAATGCAGGGAAGGTTCTTAGTCGCTATATTGCGGTGTTGACTCAGTGGTTCTGGATCTTCAGGCACCGGCTTGATTTGAGTCAGAAACACCTCTGAATTAGCCAAAGCTTCTTGCAAGGCCTCCCGAGCTTTCCGGTCTGTCTTTTCCAATCGGGCGACTGAAACGAGACTGCTTCGGATTCTGCACCTCTTGGGGATTCTTCTCTTTCGGTTTATTCACCGACTGTCGTCGAGCCTCTTCGCCCGGTGTAGGACTTGTAATCACCCCCATCTCCGTGAGAGTTTTGGCTGGTCCCCGTTTAGTCACCCCCTGCTCACTAGGTGGTGGATAATTGTAGTGATACTCATTTCCGCTTCTAGTGGCAAAGACTTCTTGTTCTTCTTCGGAGAGCGGGAAAGTAGGAGCTTCATCGCCATCCTCCTTGAAGATTGCGGATGTAGCATTGTAGGACTTGCCTTTACCATTTCTTCTCGAGGAAGTCGCCCACTATTCGTCTTCAATGAGATCGGGATGAACCCAGAGGATTTTGCCGTTTGGGGCTGTGTGTGGCACAAGTCCTTTTTGGCGCTGTCCATGTGGGTCATCGTTCACTGTCTTCATTCCTACTTTGGTGATGCGCTCTGGTTTGAACCATGTTGTGGGCACCGATCCAAAGCTGATCGACACCGTATTTGCTCCGACATTCTTGGACGGCTTCGGGGTTATGACGCCTACATCAATTAGCGCCTGGATCTTGTCCTTGAGGTGGTAGCACGACTTGGTAGGGTGATGGACCACTCTATGGTATGCGCAATACTTCGGATCCGTCACTTTGTTAGCCCCTTCTTGATCCACAATCGCTGGCAGCTGAATTTTGTTGTTCTCCAACAAGTACTTAAAGATGCCGGGGACTTCGTCATCTTTGAAGGAATACACTTTGGGAAATCTTGGCTCCGAAGATTTCTGCTTCTGAGACCGTTGTTGCCATTACGACTACGATTGTTGTGGCGCTCGTTACTGCGATTGTTGCTGAGGTTGCAATTGGAAAGTTTGATTAGCATCAACTGCATTAGCATGTGCCTTACCTTTCTCTCGTGGGACGAAATTCTGTTGCGGAGCATTATTCGCCTGTTGGCCTCTTTCCGTCTTCTTCCTTCTGAGGAACCGCTCGGCTTGCTCTCCTCGGACCTTCAAATCCTTCCAGGTTTTGGACGGTGCTGTCCCCATTGCTTCCAACACGTCCAGTACGAGGTTGTTGTGGCAAGTCTGGAGAATAAACTCCTCAGTGATCGGGTCCCGACAGTTCATCGCCTTGTTCCGGAACCTTTTGACGAAGGTGTCCACCAATTCCCCGTCCTTTTGTTTCTCGTCAAGCAACGACCCGATGGATATCTCGGTGTCGTCGTCGAAGAAAAATTAGCGAGGAACTTAGTTTCCATGTCGTCCCAGCTACTCACTTGAGGCGGCGATACCAATCGAAGGCGGCTCCACGAAGAGTGCCAACGAAGGACCGTACCATCAGAGGCTCATTACCAGAGATAACCCCCAGGTGTGATTTGAAGTAAATCAAATGCTGAGTGGGTGAACCCATCCCATTAAATGGCGTGAAGTTAATTAGGTTGAACTTCGCCGGATATGGGATTGATTCCCACTCTCTTGGGTATGGACAAGGAATGCATGTTTTCTTCATCTCTTGAGCGGAAATCAATGTATTGATTTTGCTCTCGAGGTTCTTGATCTTCAAGTTTTCACCTGTGTTTTCACTAGCATTCTCATTACCACCCCCTGCATTGACGGGAGGATTATTGGCATTATGAGTCTCATTTGCATTTGTATCCTCATCTTCCAGATTAATCGGGTTACGATGACTTGGCTCGCCTTGCTGGTTCGTCAATGCTTGGATTTGTTGGTCATGCATTTCTCTCATGTTCTGCATGGCCATCTGGATTTCGAACCTGAAGGTCTCCTGTTGTTTAGCCATGGCATCTTCAAGCATCTTGGCCACTTGTTCCGCACTTATCATAAGTGCCTCGCGGGGTTGTCCCTCGCTAGATACCGTATTATCTGATGCGACCGCGAAGCCGACATCAGATTCTTCATCTTCTGAAGGGAGTCTTGTCCGAACCCTACCATAGGTTGCCCGCTTGATGGTTCCGGACTGCAGACGGGTTATAGGCCGGGATGCTTTCAGAATCGACTCGAGATTATCCCGTGCCGATGTCCCCTTGCTGGTCATATTGATGGTGACCCTCGAAAATTCTCTATTTTCAACCACCGTTCTTCTTCGTCGGAAACGCCTCGGCCCTGGTTTTGGCGTTTCGGTACTAAGTCTTTCGAAAACCAAAACTCTTTCAGGAACTGTATTGGTGCAGTTGCACTCCGACAATACTGCCCGAATGAGTTTAGAACAGGGGCATTGGGTCTCTAGTCCTCGAGGAATCCTCTTCCTGGTTTTTCTCGTACTCCCATCACGATAGTACAACTCGTCAGTTTGACAGTCGGAGTAACCTATCGTGTGTGGGCACGACTTCTCAGGTATAACGTTATCGTCATCAGACGATAATGTTTCCTTCTGAGGGCGAACGGCCTTCTTCGGGCTTTCGAAAGTCACGCGCCTCGAGACATGCCCTTTTGGGCGTGAGTTCTCAGCGGGCTCCTGGACTTCAATGCGCAAATTAGTGCGCCTAGCTGCCCTGATCTCCTTGTCATGTTGAAGGTGGTGGCGACACGCGCGCAGTATGTTGAGTCGTTCGGGGCTTGCTTCATCGGGTGCGCCAAATCAACGGTTCTTGAACGGCTGGAGGCTTTGCCTCTCTCATCCGTGAATCGGAAGCCGAGGCGCTCGGCAAAATTGGCCCTTTTCTTCGGATGATTTTGCATGATCGCGCCCGGGTAAGCTATTTGGGAATTCTCAGGCGATTTTGAGCTTGGGTTCGGCCGGAGGTTGAACTTTTGGGGGTTAGAGGCTGGCTAAGGTTGCTACTTAGGCCTGAAATCGTCCGGCTGTCAGACTTTGGCCTGCCAGACTTGGCGGGTTGGTGGCGGCTTTTCTATCGCGCACCTCCTATGGCAATCTCCTGCAGGGCTTCTTGGACTCGAGCCCGTGCCTGCGCTGACAGTACGGGGCGCTTACGAATGCGCTCATCAAGCGTTGAACGATTCCGTTTGACACGGATCCATTCGTTCGTTGGCGGCTTGGAGGAGCTGCCATTCATCGTTTGTTGAGGCTGTTTGCCTCTCCTGTTCTTCAGATCCGCGTGATAGCGGACTCCGTCGGTGGACTCCATCGCCTTTGCGAGTTGCCGCGCCAAACGTTAACGTCACCTTTGGCAGGCTCTCTTCGAGAGAGTCACAACGCCCTCAACGGTGGAAGCATCGGCGAGAACAGGGTTGACCTGGTTGGAGGTCGGCGGAACTTCACCCGACGCAACTTTGGCGTCAGCTGGGGTGAGAGCTTCGTTGACATTCTGTACTTCTTCGTACCAACGAACTTTTCTCCTGGAGGAGAACATCTTGGACTTGCGGGGGGAGGTGGATCCGGACGAGGATGACAGATACTCCTCGAACTTTTGCTGGTCGAATTCATACTCGACCTCCTCCTCGACCGGGATTAAGATCCGCGGCTGTGACGCGACGATCTCGGCGGCGAGATCGTTGGCTCCCACTGTGGTCGCCAGATTGTTCGCGGGAAAAATTGTCTTCTTCATTGATTCCATCGATTATAAAAATCTGGTCTTTTTATAAGATCCGGTTACAACGAGATCAAAAAAGAAATAAAAATTACAACTTTTCTTGAACGAATCGCGAGCTCCTGTTTTGCGGTCACTTGTTTTTGTGGGTTCTTCGCCTGCGCCGGGGTTAATCCGTGGACCACCGCACGATCTAGATCCAGTCGGATCTACACGGTATAACGGGTGTTATCTCACGAAGGAAATAACAGCCGGGGGGTACTATTTCACTAAGGAAATAGTAGCCTTCTCGGGATCAAAGGCCAAGCTTTGATCCGGAGTGTAACCGTGTAGATCTCAGATCTGATCCCTCTCGAACTCCTGCCTCTTTTGACGTGGAAGATCGCCGAGCACCGGATCTGAAAAAGCAAGTCTTCAAAGCTTCAAATATCCAAGGTTTAGATCTCAATTCAGCAGAGCTTCGCCGTCAAAAATTCCCACCCTTCACAAATAAGCCCTCAAGTCATATTTATAAGCACTCAGATCTGTGCCTTGGCACAGATCTGGCCGGCCACCGAGCCACCATGGGGTGGCTCGGCCACCCCAATGGGTGGCTCGGTCGCCAGGAGGCCACCCTTGGGTAGCTCGGCGTGGCAGAGCTGCAGCCATTGGTGGGCCGCCGAGCAACCTAGAGAGTAGGCTGCGGCCACCGAGGCGCACGACTCAAGGGTGGGCTTCGGTGAGGCCACCCTAAGTGGCTAGGCGCGGCCGAGCACCACTTTGGCTGGCTCGGCTCACCGAGCCGCCTAGATGGCTTAGTGCCGAGCTCTTCCAGGTGTTTGTTGTTGTGTCTGTTGTCCGGTTTTGCGCTTCGTTGTTGATCTGGACTCTGATTTGTTGTCCGGATCTTGATTTGGCAGTAAATCCGCCTTGGTGTTTTTGTTCGAATCCATTCTATGGTTGAATGACTCGTTGACTCCCTGAATCGTTGGCTTGATTCCGCACGTGAATGGATGCATTCCGTTGCTTGCGTGCGATTCGTTAACCTCGTCGCCTCGTTAATCCGCTTTGTTGCGTGTCACTTGGCTTCGGTGTTGCGGACTAACGCTCGTGTTTAGATACGTCATCCGATGGTTCGTTGATTTGTCGAATCACCGTGCCGAGTTGTGCTAAGGGGACCTATAAGTAGTTTTATACACCTACATGAAGATCACTAATGTTGATCCTCACAATCAACGAGAGAAAGGTTTGGTGCCACAGATCTTGCTATCAGGACAGGTGATATGGGTTCATCCTGATCTCCTCAACGACGAGCAATGGACTTTCAACAAGTCCAAAGGCAAGCCTAAGCTCTGTAACGTTGTTTTGACAATTTTTTATGATGATAAAGTGGAGATAGCGACCCTCATCGATTCTCACAGGGAGGTAGATGCCTTGATTACCCGACCAGGAAAGGACTTTTCCAAGAATTACCCTCCGACAACGAAAATTCTGACAAGACCACCAGTGGGACCATCACCAACAGTCCAACCGAATCCCAACAAGTTGAGTTCAAGTAGTCAACCCTTTCGGTTTGACCTACTCACACAGCTGAAGAACATTCCAGCTAGAATCATCATGTATAAGCTCCTGCGGCTATCTAAGTCTACCTGGGAAGCTCTACGGGAGGCACTAACCAACTCAGAGGCTTTTGCCATGCATTTCTCACCTACTTTGGAAGAGGACGCAGAGAAAGGATTTCCATAATGCTGGTAGACATTCATACAACAGATTCCCTATATTACCTTCACTCCTGAGGATATGCTCATTAATAGTACATCTGATGACCAACCCCTGTACTTCACAAGATACATCAGCTCCTCTCAAGTGGATAGAATCCAAGTAGATCTAGGGTCTGCACTGAGCATTATCCCCTTGAAGCTCATTAAACACTTGGGGGTACCTCAAAAGCGATTGTCCGTAACAACTACCATCATCTTTAACTTTAACGCCATCGAAACTCGACCATTAGGGAAGATTCATCTCAAGTGTCGGCTGGGTGACATGAAGACGGAAGTGACCTGCTAAGTCATCAATACAGAGCCTTCCTACAACATGCTATTGGGTCGGTCATGGATCCATAGCAACTTGATAGTCCAATCTACATTGCATCAGTGTTTGACGTATGTGGATGACTGTGATCAAGTAAAAGTAGTGATTGCTGATAAGCAGCCCTTCGAAGGGGTTGAAAACTACTTCACCGATTCTTTGCTCTACCAAGACTCTAAACCAGGCAACAAGACATCGGTTGAGGAACTTGGCAGTGGCAATAAGTCTGATAGTGAGCCTGAGTACAACGAGGGTCTTATCTTGAATGACATTAAACCTATTATAATCGGCTATGGAGGCCTCATTGTAACCGATGCTATCGAGGCGGACGGGTTTATCCTGAATGTAGATCATGACTTTGCTTACTTATTATCTAGTTTAGAGTCTAATAATGACGAGTTATGCAATTTGGTTGTAGAATTGTATAATAACTCTTCCTTGCACTTGCCCGTGTACTCATCGTTCGTCACAGACAAACAAGCGACCGAGTCCTCGGAAGCCGTCTTTGTCATACCCGCCCGAGATAATTATCTGAAAGATATTATCTTTGAAAGGATAGACCAGCCTACGCGCAAAATGTGGGACAAGTCAAACAATGATGAGTCCGCTCCTTTATTCTCGCATTACGATCAGATCACGAAGCGTATGATGGAGAGCATAGGTTATGACTTCACCAGCAAAGAAGGCTTAAATTATGGCAAAGGACGAAAGATACTCGTCCAACAGGTTTATGTTCCCAAAGAAAAGCCCGACAATTACTTTGGTAAAACTCGAAGAGGGTTAGGTTACACATCCTCTTCATCAGAGTTATATTGTAATTTCGGTGAAGATTCTGAAGACGATCCTTTTGGAGAATCATTGTCAACAACCTCAGTGTAGGATTTAGATGTTAGCGTGGGAGATCTGTTCAGGGACCTCACGGTCAACATGACTACGATCAATCCCACCGAAATCAAAGAGGATGACCAGATTCCACTTTATGATGAAGCATGGGATCTCCATGTCAGCGCCCAATGGAGTGGTCGATTTGAACAACGTGAACCACCTATGGAGGACAAGATACTCCAAATTAATATGGGAGATGAGGCTAATCCCAAACCTATATTTATCAGTGAGAGCTTACCTCCCCATTAGAAAGAAGACCTTATATCCCTCATCCGAGAATATATTAACGTCTTCGCCTAGAATTACGAGGACATGCCTGGTCTTGATCCCCAGATCGCCATGCATCGTCTCAACATCAACTCGGATGCCAAACCTATCAACTAGTAGCAAAGATAGTTTCGCCCACAAAACACGGAGTCGATCGAAGCCGAAGTGAAGAAGCTGATCGAGTCGGGCTTCATCAGAGAGGAACAACACCCTGATTGGGTGGCCAATATTATTTCAGCCCTGAAGAAGAATGGAAAGATCCATATCTGCATCGACTTTAGAGATCTCAATGTTGCATGTTCAAAGGACGAATTCCTTTTGCCCATCACAGACGTCATCATCGATAATACTTGTGGGTTTGAACGGATGTCCTTCATGGATGGGTTTTCAGGTTATAATAAAATCAAGATGCACCCAAATGATGAGAAGCACACTTCATTTAGAACTCTGGTAGGGGTATACTATTACATAGTTATGCCCTTCGGACTTAAGAACACTGGCGCAACCTATCAGCATGCTATGAACACAATTTTCTGGGATCATCTATGTAACACAGTTGAATACTACATAGATGACTTGGTTATGAAGAGTCGCAGCAAAGACGATCATCTTCAAGACTTGAGAATGATGTTCGATCTGATGTGGTCCCATCAACTCAAGATGAACTCCACGAAGTCATTTTTGGGATGTCAAGTGGTAAATTCCTCGGATTCATCATCACGATGAAGGGAATTCACTTAGACTCGGATAAGGTGAAAGTTATTCAAGAGCTTTAACCACCCAGGAATCTCAAGGAATTGAGAGGACTGCAAGGATGTCTGTCTTACACCTGAAGATTCATCTCAAATCTTTCGGATAAGTGCAAAACCCTTCTCCAAGCTAATGAAGAAATGTGTTTCCTTCGTATGGGATGAGCCTTGCCAACAAGCGTTTGATGAGATCAAGACTTATCTTTTGAATCCACGTGTCTTGGCAGCCCCGGTCTCAAGGAAACCCTTCCTGATTTATGTGCATGCAATGGAGCATTCTATTGGCGCCCTCTTAGTACAGAATGACGATGCCGACCATGAGCAAGGCATCTATTACCTGAGTAGAGCCTTTTAGGGAGCTGAACGGCGATACCATATGGTAAAAAAGGAGTGTTTAGCCTTGGTGTTCGCTATCTAGAAGATACAACACTACCTGGTTGGTCAAACCATACACGTTATCTCCCGAATGAATCCCATCTGAGTCTTTGTAACACAGCCCAGGTCCTTAAATTGGTGCCTAGCAAGATGGGCACTCCTACTATCTCAATAGGATATACACTTCATGCCACAGAAGTCCATCAAAGGACAAGCAATCTGCGATCTCATGGCCAGTCATCTGCTCAAGTCGAAGACTGATCTATTCGAAGATATGCCAGATGAAACCCACGAGGTTAATGCAACCTCGTAGGAAGAAGTTTGGCAATTATACTTTGACAGAGCATCTCGCATAGGCACAAGCAGGTCTGTCATCACAGGGGTAGGGGTGATCTTGGTTTCTCCACAAAACCACGTGTTACCCCAAGCCTTCTCTTTAACTGAGACGTGTACCAATAACGTGGTTGAGTACAATGCACTTCTCATCGGACTCGTCTTCGCCAAGGAGTTGGGGGCAAGTCATCTTGAAGCTTACAATGACTCTCAGCGTATCGTCAGACAGATGACAAGGGAATACAAAGCCAAAAACGACGACTTAATCCCATGTCATAAAGTGGCCATCAAACTAGCCAAATCATTCAAAAGCTTTCGCATTGAGCACGTACTTCATTCTAAGAACACGAACGCGGATGCCCTAGCATCATTGGCAACTAACCTAGTTTAGTCACTGGGAACAAGTCAGCGTGTCACCGTCACAAGCTGACAACTCTTTTGACAGGAGTATGTTCTGGAAGTGAATGCAACTCACCCTGCTACGGGTCAATTTGAACCGAGAGATTAGCACTTCCTAATCATCGACTATGTCTTATACAACATACTATCCGAAGACGTAAAGGAGCGAGATTTTGTTCATAGGCGCGCTCCAAGATTCTACTATAACTCAATGACAAAGGCATTATGTCGTAAGTCGTACGATGACATGTTGCTTTGGTGTCTCTTAACGACGGAAGCACAAGACGTCCTACGGGAAGCCCATGATGATACCTATGGTGCTCACCAATCCGGACCCATGCTTTGGGATCGCTTGTGAAGAATGGGCTATTATTGGCCCAGAATGATCCATGATGCTATCACTTATGCCAACCATTGCCATGCATGTCAAATCCACGCTAACTACATTCACAAACCACCCAAAAACCTGCATCCGACAGCGACTTCGTGGCCATTTGAGACATGGGGGATGGATGTTGTCGGACCGATATCTCCACCATCAGCCAAAGGTCATCGCTTCATCCTTGCGATAACTGACTATTTCTCTAAGTAGGCCAAAGCTATTCCCTTAAGAGAAGTCAAGATCAATGATGTGATCAAGTTCATCAAACATCACATTGTCTACCGATATGACATTTCAAGATGTATCATTCATGATAACGGATCACAATTTGTTAGTCATGCATTCATTCGGTTCCATGACAAGTTTAGAATACAAAACCTGGTGTCCACGGCTTACAATCCATCAACAAATGGACTAGATGAGGCTTTCAACAAGATGATCGTCAAGATCTTGACCAATCTAACATCTGACAGCAAGCGCAACTAGAAGGAAAAGCTTGGTGATAGCTTGTGGGTGTATCGTACTATGGTTCATACACCGACCAATACCATACCTTATTCACTGATATACGGTTGTGAAGCCGTACTACAGCTAGAGATTTAGATTCTATCCCTACGCATCACACTCACAACAGGGATGATGACTAAAGAAAGTTATCGATAACGTCTCACAAAATTAGAGGCGTTAGATGAGAAGTGGCTCGAAGCTCAACAATACATTCAGTTCTATCAAGCCCGAATATCAAAGGCTTTCGATAAGAAAGTCAAGAACAAATCTTTTAACGAAGGAGAGTTAGTCCTCGCTGTTCGATGACCTATGATACTCAACTCCAAAAAAAAAGGAAAATTCCAACCTAAATGGAAAGGACCATTCATGGTTGAGACAGTCTATTCGAATGGAGCTTATCGACTCGTCAAACTGAATTGCGACAAGATCCTGATACCTATTAACTGCAAATTCCTAAAGAAGTACTACCCATAATCTTTCTTCAATTCTTTATACACTCTGACAAGTATACGAGTATAAACTGCTTCTTCATACACTCCAACAAGTATACGAGTATCAACTGCTACTTCATACACTCTAACAAATATACGAGTATAAACTGCTTCTTCATACACTCTAACAAGTATACGAGTATAAACTGCTTCTTCATTTCTTCCAACTGGTGCACGAGGCTAAACTGCTCCTTCCCTCCCACTAGTGCATGAGACTAAACTGCTCCTTACCTCTGACTAGTATACGAGGTTAAACTACTCCCTACACTTCCACTTCGGTTAAACCTTCCTACGGTTAGGACCACAGCCAAAATCCCCTCTTGATTTATTCCATGAATGACATGTCTATCAAATTAAATGATCAAACCTTTAAATAGTTAGGATCTTCTTAAACTCCCACTTGATCAAACCTACAGATAGTTAGGGCCAAAACCAGACTCCCTCACCAATCCTCATTAATAGGATGGTGGGTCCTAAAAACTATCAAGTTAATAGTCACGTCTGATAGTCATCTTTCCTCCAAATTTCCCCTGTCGATCCTCTCCAATAATACAATGGGCCCCTCCCTCTATCACGTTAACATTATGTTGGCCTTCTTGTTTTGATGATGTTTAACAAACAATTTACTTCTAATATTGTTTGTCTAGTATTTGTGTTTTCGTATTTATTCCAGGCAAACAACGAGTTGGAGGGTGGATGGATTGTGTCATAACGATCATATCAAATGGAGGTTGGCGGAATAGTAGAGTGAAGCCTTGCTATCAAGTTAAAGATCCAATTACAAGCTTCATCCAAGTGTACCAAGTCAAGCTTATTGAAGATCAAGATCTAGCTTGGGTAACTTAGTTTAGGTTTTATATTATGTGTGTTAGATACTCTAAGCTCAATATTATATACACACACGTATTTGGTTTCTATGTATATATATAGTTATATATATACATACATGGTTTTGGGGTTTTCATGTTTATAAATATGAAATTACATATTTCATATTTATTATTGTGATTTGGTTTAACTACTTAGATATGAAACAAATATATTTTCATATACATACTCAAATGTTTCATTTTCTATTGTATTTGTAAAAATATTGTATTCTTAGTTTTTGGACTTAACAATAATCATATACATATTTTATTAAGTCTACATAATCATTGTGCAAAGTTTCAAAATATGGTTTAGCCAAAATGTTGAAATTTACATGTTTACATTGTAGCATGTTTATTATCATGTCTACAATTATTCCCCAAAGTTTTACATTTTTTGGAATTTATTTAATATTTTTAAACAGTGTTTTAAATTCAGAAAAATAGTTTTTAGAACTTTATTTTCATGTATCAGTTCATGGTCGACCGTCACGGTCGACCGCGCCTGAGTCCTTTGCATAGTGGGCAGCAGAAACTTTCACAGTCGACCGTCACGGTCGACCGTCGGCTGAAAATTTCTCACGGTCGACCGCCGCGGTCGACAGTCGAACTCTCTGGAGTTTTCTGTTGATTTTTTGTTGCTCGCGGTCGACCGCCGCGGTCGACCGCTGCTCTGTCAGATCAGTCCTAACGGCTAGTTTCCAGAGCCGTTGCAGTGTGATTTTTTGGTCTTTTTCATGGCTTTCTCTTGGCTTTGGGGTTTGTATAAATACCCCCTTTTACCTTCAGCTCTATAGACAACAAGAGAATGTTTTAAAGAGTTTTAAAAAGAGTTTAAGCTTGTTTTAAGCTTGTTTAAGGGTTTGGTTTATGAAGAAAGTTTTACAAGAGCTTGAGGAGATTATCAATTGTATTTTGGGTATTCAATCCATCTCTCTCTCTCTTGTCATCTAGAGAAGTTTTCCTAAACTCAACTCTAGCTTTTATTTATAATTATTTGTAGATTATCATTTCTATTAAAGCTAGTTTTATATTGAGTTTAGATTTGATTTTACTCATTGTTACACACACCCACTTGAGCTTATTGTATTTGCATTCATAATATATTTGGGGTTGTGAGAGTTGTAACATTGAGTGTGAGCTTTCATTGTGTTCTCATCCATAGTAGAGAACAAACATTTATTATATTGAGCCTAATTGTGAGATAGCTTTATAATACACTTGTACACCAAGAGGAGTGTGTGGTAAGAGTCGGGGATCATTCCAAGAGGAGTGGCGTCGGTTGACGAGCCTAGGGAGAGGTTGTAACTGAGCACTTGAGGGAGACACGGCTAGGTTCAACACTTGTGTGGGTGTAGAGTGTGATTGCATAGTGTTTGTTGTGTGAGAGTTTTTGGTGAACTTGTAAACCGAGTGTGTAGAAGTTTTGGCTTCCAAATCGGATTGTGATAGTGGATTTCTCCCCGGGAGTTGGGAGCGGAGACGTAGGACGGAATGTCCGAACTCCGTGATCATTTGATTGTGTTTTAGTGTGCTTTGGCGTTCATTTATATTTATGTTCATATCTTATATCGCCATTGTGCATTGCTCGTTATTATATCATCCACTATATTGTTTAGATTATTTATCCTTGTGTTGTTTATATATCCTTGCACATACATTGCTTATATCTCATTATTAGGATATATCTTGTTGTTCATATTGCTTATCCTAGCTCATATATATTATTGTATTTCACACTTGCTAGGATAACTTGTTAATTAGTTTTAATTGGCATTTAAATCGGATTAGATTAGCATAAGACCCTAATCACCCCCCATACACCTCCGACAATCCACTTACCAATCCTCTTCAATAGGATGGTAAGTCCTCAAAGTCACTTTGATCACGACAATCCAATCCACTTACCAAACCTCGTCAATAGGATGGTAAGTCCTCAAAGTCGCTCTAATTGCGACAATCCCATCACGTTAACATTACACCTCTAACAAAACCACTCCACCAATCCTCTCCAATAGTATGGTGGGTCCACAAAACTATTACGTTAACGATTACCTATGATAGTCAACTTTGTCATTCCCGCAAATGACGTCGTCCGATCAGTCATCACACTCCTACATCTCTAAACGATTTGATCTATTCTGTGTGTTCTAATATTCTTAGAATAATCGATGGGGAGTAGCCTACCATGTAATGTGCTACTATATCAATCAATCATCAGACTCATACGTCCCTGAATGATTTTATTCCCCCAACACCATCATTCCCACAAATGATGTTGTTCATTGATAGCGGCCTACCAAGCAATGTGCCCTATAGATTCCTGAGTAACGACCTACCAAGTGATGAGTCGTTATTCGGACCCTCGATCGACCACTTATGCAAGTGGTCACTCATTTTTTGGGCCAAGTTGTTATATCTAACGACATGGCCTAACTTAATTACAACTTAATTGTTATAATTAACCTAACCTAACACCTCGAACGGCTAAGGGTAGAGAAGAAGTTTTAACGTTAAGTCTAAAAGAAACTTCTTGACAACTCATCATACTAGGGGGATAATATAGCTAGCCTGATCCAAACGGTAGTTGGTAAAGGCAAATCAAATCCGTTGATAGCTGAAGGTTTGCTAAAAATCCTAAGTGTTGGTCAACACAAGAGGCGACGAGTGAATAATAAAAGCATAAACTTCATTCATAAAGATATTTTGAGAATATATTCAAACAAAGTTATGGCAATATATTCAAACAATGTCATAACAATGCATCTAAACAAAAATGACAAAAAAAGTCTCAAAATCAAAACAACATCTCAGATTCGATTGTCGGAGTCCAGCAAGCTGAGGGAGGCAAGTTCAGCCTTGACAACGACTAACTCCTTCCCCCGATCAACTCGGAGCTGCTCCTCAGCTTTCTTCTAGAGCTTGGCCTCAGAAAGAGCATCAATAGCAGTAGCAATCGTGTCTTCTCGACACAACACATGAAGATCATGATGAGTTTAGGTTTATTAGGCTCATGTCTCGCTGGTCTACTCTTGCGGGCGTTCGCCGTATATCGATCAACTTTTACATAGTGAGAGGTCTCTTTCTAGATGATCTCAGCATATGAGGCCAAACAATTAGGACCTCCTCTTGAGCTACAAGATTCAATGAAAAGAAGCTAGAAATTTTGACTCAAAATGTCAAAAAAAATTTAAGTCTTGGAGACAGGCAGCCTGTGAAGTGCAGGCAAGATCTATCATGTGAGCGAGCAAACAAAGCTTGCCTGACAAAGGCAGAAGCTCGCCAGACAACCGAGCTCGCCTAACAAAGGCCAAAGCTCACTAGGTAAATAGAGCTTAGCAGACAAGCATAGTTTGCCTGGTGAAAGCAAAGCTCGCTAGATATGTAAGCTCACCAGAATAATGGAGCCTCGGCTGAGTGGACGAAACTCACTAGAAGATGAACATGAGTATGTTCGTCTTCTTCATTTTCAAGTTCGCTAGTTATAGACTTACCATGGTATGTTTGGGCCACACTAGTTATGGCAGCGGTGGCAGTGATGGAAGAGGAAGCTTCCCTCTTCCCCTTTGTGGCATTTGACCTGGTCTTTAGGGCCATTTTGAAGTGGAGAAAGTTGCAGAAAAGGGCTCTAGTTTTCTTTGAAAGCTTGAGTAAGAAATTTAGATAGCACAGTAATCACCCAGCGAGGGAGATAAGTGCTTCATATAGGTGAATCTCAACAACCGAGATTCACCAGCTCAGTCAAAACGAGTGGCTCATATTGCCTTCAATGGTTCGATTCAGTAGTTCGAATCGAATGACCACGAGTGTAGCAGGACTTTCGAAATTCCAAAATGAACGACTAAGATTTGGCGGTTTGAGCCACGATCTCTCGTTGAATCAACGGTTGAGATTAAGAATGCTACCAAGTTAACAGCTGGAATTCAGCGCGTGAAGATGAGGCATTTCCTTACCTGGGAGCACAAGAAACCACCCGCAGACACGTTGCTCGTCCACCACCGACTTAGGCCTCGCTTGTAGTGATCCATCTCGCCTACAAACACAAAACTCGCATGATGACGTTTAAAGCTCACCCACACATTTGGAGCTCGCCTGCCAAAGGCTTGAGCATGCCTGAAGACTCGAGCTCTCCTACACTTCACCAAGCTCACCTAAAGTGCTCAACTCAACCAAGGGGCTCAAATTCACCCAAACCAATGAACATAAATCATCTTCATTCAAAGTGTTCTAGACCATATGCAACCTAATTTAGATTTGAAAACTTTAAAGGGGGTCTTGTAGGCAATAAAAATTGCCTTTACATAAGAGAGCTCAAACCTTGCCTATTTGAGTTTGCCTGTGTGCTCAAAGCAAGCAAAGCTCACCTGCATTCAAAAGGTCAAGCAAAAGCTTGCCTATTTGCTTGAATTGCCAACACAAGTCAAGCTTGTCTAAGGACAAGCAATGCCCGCCTGTTTGTTTGCCTCACCTGCACGAGCCAAACCTCGCCTATTTTTTGACTCGCCAGTACGAGTCAAGCTCGTCTGATTATCAAGCTCGCCAGCATGAGCTCAACCTCGGCTGAACGCCTTGTTCACTCACACGAGTTAAGCCTGCCTGTAGTGAGTTTGCCCACATGAACTCAGCTTGTCAATGAATGTTAGTTCACATGCTTAAGGGGCCCACCAGTCGACCCCCCCCCTATTCACCAAGCTTGCCTGTAAGCTAGCCACCAAGCTTGCCTGCAAGCTAGCTTGAACGTTCAAGCAGCTCTCAAGCTTGCTTGCAAGCCTATCAGTCCCGCCTGAATAGTGAAAGTGGCTACTTGCCTGTGGGAGTAAGCCCACCCACTTCCCACGCCCTAGGCAATGAGGCATGGATCCTAACACCCCTAAAGTGGTCACATCCCTTAGCTATAGGAGGAGTATGCTACTCCTTACTCCTATTTGTGGTCACATCCCACAAATCAAGAGATGGCCCATTCCTTCTCTTGCCTATTCATAAGACCCCTTTACTAACGTGAAAAGGGTTCAGCTAACAATTTGGTTGAAAAGCTTGGCATTTTCAAGACTCTTTAACTAGAGACTGGATAATTCTGAGACTTTCTCTTAAGGCCCATGGCTTCTTCTTTTTAGAGACTAGCTAATTGGCTCCCTTAAGGCTCTTCAAACAGAGATCTTCAATAGCTTGCTTGGTAGAACCTTCCTAGAACTTCATTTGGATTATTAAAGTAGACTCAATCTGAACTCTCAAATTTGAGACTACTTAGCTCTCTACAAACTCTTGCATTGTAGCCCTCTTTAGGCTTTCAGCCTTGATACTCATCAAGCTTGGGTATAATCAAACTCAATCACATAAGAGCTTCTACTGCGTATTGAAGCTTAACTGTAATTTCGATCGGATCATCTAAGGGAAGCAAAGTCGACGCAAGCATTCAAGGGAGGCATCCTATCGCTACCGAAGAGCCTACGTTAAACAAGAAGAGCATTCTCTTCACTTCTGTTATAATTTTTTATTCTTGATTTGTAATAAGACATTCTTATCAATAGAAATCTCCCTCCCTTTCAAAAGGAATCAACTTTTACCACCCCACAATGTGTTACGTGTTTTACATTAAAGTTAATGAGATAGAAGTAAAATCTCGACACCCAACTCAAACCTGGTAGAATTGAGGATCTGCCTCTGGCTGGTCAACCACCGTATAGGCGCCGGTCGACTGACCAGCCTGCTTGTACATGTGCATGTTTTGCATATTTAGTTGATTGACCGAAGGTTTATTGGCACCGGTCGACTGACCAGCCTGCTTGTACATGTGCATGTTTTGCATATTTAGTTGATTGACCGAAGGGTTATTTTGATTGACTGACATTGTAATATACTATTTCTTGATTATTTGACACATGAGGTGATCGTGAACACGAGGTTTTAGACTGCCTATCAATATACGTGCGCGAACATTAGAATACATGATTTTAATTGAGTTTACATGAACCATTGAGATGTGTAACATATGTTTAATGTTAATCATGTTAGAGTTATCGCATATATTGCATATTACAATAGTTGTGGATGCTTAGTGAGTTAGTCGGTATACCGTAATAAGATAGCAGATGGACTACACTTAGAGTGGGTTAGCATACCGCAATGAGACCATGGACGGACGACACTCTAAGATGATCGTGATTTTTGGATTGGGCTGATATGTCTATACTCCGCTTGGCAATCATCTGTATTCTTTATTTTGGAATAGGGTGATTTACCTATCTTCGCAGAGCGATTGAGTAACGTGGTAAACATAGGATAATTGTGATGGCCTTACAATAGTATCATAAATTGTAGATATTTATAATGTTTGCATTAATCCTCCTATGCTTGTTACTCGAGAGTAGTGTGTGATTCTGAGATTTGGCACATATGGCCTGCCTAATGGGGATGATTATGTTGGATGATATTCCTTATGACTGCGCTAACTACACGAGGGTAGTCAGAGATTTGACACGAGTTGTAGTATTTTTTTATGTATTGTGTTTCTTCATTCTTAGGATTGGAATTAGTATTTAGCGATTCACAATTTGAGACATGGTATATACATGAGAGTTTTCTTGTTTGGATTATTTTGCTCGACATACTAATTCTCCTGTTGTGGGTTTTTAAATACCAATTTCTACTTACTTTAGAAAAGATGATTTTTATATCTATATATACAAACTTGTATTTTCTGTTATACTCCTACCCCTTTCCCCTGGGGGTGGTAGAGATGATCTTGCTAGCGTATTGACGCTCGTTATTTCCCCTCTTTTCAGGTGGCGAGTCAGATGCACGGAGAGTCACAGGTTGATGGAGATGCATATTAGCTTCCATCTTTTATATTATATTAGTAGTTTATCTCAGAGCTCCACAGTAGACATTTATTTCCAAACATTAGAGTTTGTATTTTATTTTATAAAGGCTAAGTGCCTTAGTAGCATTTCGTTTGACTCTTTGTATTGGGACATATTATGTTTATTCCAGTTTCAGAAATGATTCATTCTATTTCAGTTGGAGCCTAATGATGATTATTTGGATACCTCATCTGTAATTATCTTGTTCATTGTACTATTTTCAGATTCTTTTGCCTGTTTTGTGCCTACACCTATTGTTTGATTCCACTAGAGAGATAGTAACTGTGATGGTGAAACATATTATTACACGGTGTTGGTGCATGGCATACTTGACATTTCTGGATTTACCTTAGACTACGGCCTTGTGTGAACTCAGGGGCATCACAAATAATCTTTGTGAGAAAGGATTCGTTCTCTTCAACTAGTCATCTAGCTTAATCAATAGTTCTTGTGAGAAATGATCTATTCATCCACAGAAGACTACGCTATCTTCCAAGAGATTAGAGATCATCAAGGATGGTGTAGATGGTCAAAATGTATTTTCACTTAGGACGATGATCAGGTTAATCTGAGAAGTGAACATCTATGGGCTAAACACTTCGAATTGTCCTGAAGTCAAGCCCATAATAAGTTGTAGTAAAGGTCACCTGATGATTGAAGTGAACATCGCCAAGCAACTCATATCGACTCAACTTGACCAAGTCAGATACGAGTCGAGCCCCGCAACACACTTCAGATCAATTCGAAAGGCATTATCAGTTAGCTAAGCCTAGAGTCAAATTCTAAGCTAAATTCGAACTCGTAGGGGTTCCCAACTAATGAACTTCACTCATATGGACCAAGTCATCCACTTTCAAAAAAGCCGCGCCCACGTGACCTTTGCCCACGTCTTCAGCGAACTTCGCCAAGTCCGGGAAATTCGTCCAAATAGCCAATGTAGAGCTATTTTAAGGGGATAAGTGCTCCACACTAACTCCTACTTTAATGGCCACTTAATCCACAATTAAGGCAATCTTTACCTCTCTCTTTTAGCCTATAAAAGGAGATGAAATAATCTACAATAGACAAACACGAAGGAGAGATACAAGCGCAGATGCAGAGATACATACACACCTGCAAATGCATACATTTGTGATTTCATTAACAGATATTTCTAAGAGAAGAATGAGCTAGCTTCCAAGCAATTCAATCATCATCAATAGCAAAAAGACCCATCGTCATAGTCGGTGAGTAAATGGAGTAGAAGATCGACGCTCCACCAACACATGAAAAAGAACCTGAGGAAAAATATAAATTTTCTTCATTTTATTGTATTTCTTTTATTGTAATCTATGCTAATTACAATTTAAAAGAACCCAGAATAATCTAGTGAGAGCTTTCTAAATAAGACTACATAAAATTTGTGAGTAGTTAGATGCACACACTACTCTATGCATCACATTTACGGATCGAGGTGCAATCTCGTTATTGTGATCTATGTTGTTTGTTTATACATCTATTTATCTACTAATTCTAGTTTTGTCTAGATTTATGTTCCGTGTTTCCTAATCATAATGATCATAAAGAAAAGAAAAGTTATATAGTTATACCGTGTTATTTATGTTTGAACTAGCCATGCATCTATGTTAAATGTTACAAGTGCACAAACCTCTTCATTCATTTTACTACTGGCTAGACGGCTTTCAGACCATCCAAATTTGCACACCATAGTGAACCCAGACACATCCTTGTTGTATTTAGTCACCCCAGACTTTAGCGACACCCAGTAAGGATGGGGTTTCATCAATCAGCTTATCTATTGGCTTATCCACCAATTTGTAGTTTAGTTTACTAGCTATTAGCTTTTATCTTCTTTTCGGACTATATTTTAGACCTCCTCTATTTTGAAGTGACTCTTATGTATCTCATTTTTTTTTCAGTTGATACTTTAGACATGTATGGTCAAATGGTCTTATTATCAGTATGTTATGTATATGACATTGGACCAGACTTGTGATATTTGTCAGTGTTATTCAGTTATCTGTGGGACTTCTTGATTATTTTTGTATGAGCATTATTTGCTTCTGCACTTTTGTTGTATATTTATTCCTCTATATTTATAATTATGTATGTTTGTGGAAAAATTCGTAGTAAAAGAAATAAAGAAAAATTGATTTGTATTCCTTTAATCTCAATTACAATTTGGATTTCGATTACAAAAGAGAGGAGAATGAATTTGATTCTCCCTTTGTTTAAAACCGGGTTCTTCTTGGTAGCGATGGAGTGCCTCCTTCGAATGCTCGCGTCGAATTCGCTCTCCGTTGACGATCCGAATGTCTTGATTCACTGGAACGATATCTTCTCCTCACGATTTGACGTTGTGGAGAACTTGCATGGTAAGTTTGAAACTAACTCTTAAGGAGTTAATAACTCAGAGTGAGTTTTAGAAGAACTTGTAGAGAAAGTTTTGAAAAGAACTCTTAACAAGTTAATAACTCAGAGTGAGTTTTAGAAGAACTTGCAGAGCAAGTTTTGAACTCTGATCGAGTTGCGAAGAACTCTTAGAAAGAGTTCACAAGCCAAGCCAAGCCGAATAATCTCAAAGGCTTCACTAAAAGCCTTCCAAGATGACTCAAGAGTTTCTTCAAGTTGCTGATCTCCAAAGCTCCAAGAAGATCTGAAGAAGTCCAACCGATCTCTAAAAGAGGGCCTTTTGATCTCCAAAATTCCCAGATCCAAGATCCTAAAAGCCAGCCTCCCCGATCAACCCAGCCAGCCCGAACTCCATTGAGTTTACCCCTATTTATAGGGGATTTAGGGGTGTAACCGCCCCCTTAAATCTCTCCTTAATGAGGGTTGAATGGGGTGTAACTACCCCCTATGAATCTCTCCATGATAGGGTAGTGATCCCCTCAAATCGTGGGGAGAAAACGGTTCTGGAACCGTTCAAATCGTGCTTGAACGAGTCAAACGCTGAAAACTGTGTTCTGGGCCCGAACTGTGTGTTTCTGGACCTGAAACGCAGAGTTGGGCTTGTTTTAGGCTAAAAACGCATAGGTCGCACTGTGCAGAGATGAACTGTGCATTTCTGGAACTGGGACGCAGAGTTGGGTTCTGCATTAACTGTGCGTCTCTAGACCTGGGACGCAGAGTTGGGTTCTGCATTAATTGTACGTCTCTGGACTTGGGACGCAGAGTTAGGCTGTGCATTAACTGTACATTTCTGGACCTGGGACGCAGAGTTAGGATGCGCATTAACTGTGCGTTTTTGGACCTGGGATGCAGAGTTAGGCTCCGTGTTAACTGTGCGTTTTTGTTGTTGGACGTAGAGTTGAACTCTGCATTTTAAGTCCAAAAACTCTACTGTAGGCATCAAAAATTGCCTATAGGTCTCCACGAACGGCTCAGTGTAAAAGAGCGACGATGAACGTCACTATCCGATCCACAGGAGTCCAATTGATGTCGACGAACGATTGAAGTGAATCGACGAGCTACGTGAGCTGATAGGATTTCAGAACAACGAAGACCCGGGCCAATCAGGAATCCGGTGATGTTCACAAAAAGGACAATGCCCCTCATGTCTCGATCACTCTATAGATAATCCAACCACCAGAGCGGATCGAACTCTTCGTCAAGCATCCAACGCACTTGGAATCACTCAAATCCGAGTTCGGACGAAGAATCTACGGAGAAAACAATCAAATACACCTCAACGGAGTCTCAGAAGTTCCAAAACACCCCAAGGGGTGTCTCAGAAATTCCGAGACACCCCAGGGGTGTCTCGGAAATTCCGAGACACCCTAGGGTGTCTCGGAAAATCCGAGACACCCTAGGGGTGTCTCAGAATTTTCGAGACACCCCTAGGGGTGTCTCGGAATTTCCGAGACACCCCAAGAAGGGTGTCTCGGAAATTCCGAGACACCCTAGGGGTGTCTCGGATTTTTTGAGACACCCTAGGGTGTCTAGGCACCCTAGGTACTCCCTATGGCTATAAATAGCCACCCCTTACCTCATTATCTGGATTTTTGGAGAGTTGGCGAAGCCCTGCTGCAGTGAAGAGTGGTCGAGCGCTTCAACAGAGGAGAGGTCTTCATCAGAGTCTTCATCACCCGTTCCCCCCTTTCCTTAGTATTACCCTTCGCCGGTAATCACTAAGAAGAGCTGATATCTCGTTTTAGCCGAGATAGACGCTTCAGGCTTCTAGATCTCACGCGGATCGACGAAGCTCTGTCCGATTTTTTGGAAACAGATCTGATTGCCCGGTGGTCCACGGATATCAACATCCCCGTCACAGGCCAAATACCCACGCAAGCAAGATACGATAAATGGATCTTGCGTTTGTTTGAAGAGAGTTGTAACCTTTTTTTGTTTTCATTGTGTAAGAGCCTTATAAAAAGGCGATTTCTTTTTGTTTCATTGTAACGATCTAAGTTGTAATGAACACAGCAATGAATACAACAACTTTCTCCGCAAACAAGCTGGCGACCACAGTGGGAGCCAACGGCCTCGCTACCGAGGCTGTCGTGACGCAACCGGCATTCAAGATCCGGGTGAATGAAGAGATCGAATACGAGTTCGATCAACAAAAGTTCGAAGAGTACCTCTCTTCCTCCTCCTCCAGATCCGCCTCTCCGAACAGGCACAGGAAGGCATCCTCTTCCAGAAACGTTCGCGGGACCCTCGGCTCAAAGACCCAAGATCCCCTTGCCATCGCTGCACTTGCACCACGTGACGTCCCCGCGTCGTCCAACGATCTGGGCTTCTCCTCCGCCAAGAAGATGGCTACTGAAGGTGCTCCAGCTATATCAAAGAGAACGCGCCAAAGACGGCGTCAACACCTTGCTCGTCAGATGGCCAAGGCTTTGGAGCCTATGGACGGGTTCCGCTACAATGAAGATCTCAAATCGAGACAGCGCCTAGAGCAACAACGGTACGTAACCAACTCCTCCTTCGAAGCAGAAGCGAACGAATGGGTTCGTGTCACAAGGACTCGCTCAACCCTCGAAGAGCGAATCAAGAAGAGCCGCGCATTGCTGGCGCATGCCCGAGCCCTCCTACAGAAAGCGGAGGGGATGCAGAAAGAAGAGGCGGTCAAGACTCCGCCAAAATTCAAACAGATGTGGATGCCAAAGGCAAAACAAACGCCTAAAGACGCAGAGTTGAAGATGTTTGCTGGCCCAACCTTCACCAAATCCAGGTTCCCGCTTCCCCTTGCCCCCGTTACCTCCGGTGGAGTCAGCGTAAGAACACGAATCTTCAACACCCAGATGGTCCCTTTTTGATAGGGTCGCCTCGGGTCCCTTACCGAGAATCGAGGGTAAGTACCTATTCAAAGAGCGATTGGCGATCCGTTGCAAAGGTCCCCAAATGATAAAACCCGACTGGGGGTCGTTCTAACTCCCCCAGGCAGAATATCAAAGGAAAACCCCTATTGCCGACCGCCCATCGGGTTGCGCTGTCAAGTCAAGAAAGCCCGCCTTAAGTTTTTACGTTCAACAAAAGCGTAGACTGGAACGAGCGACTTTTGAGAACGCTAATAAAGCGTCATATTCGTCTGATGATGATAATATTATGCCTGGAAACTTGTGCCAAGACTCTATAGGTTGCTCCAGTTATCAAACTAATGAGTTGTACTATAGAGCTGGGGGTGCGAATAAGCCTTGGAAGCGAAACGCACGAGACACGGAGCCTCACTGTCCGTGTGCCAACATCATCAAGGCGGTGCTGTCAGAATGTTGTTGCTCTGAAGCTCCAAGGAGAGTTTCGGTGTTCAAGAGAATCTCCACCGGAACGTCTGAGACTAAGCCTAGGCATTTCCAGCGAAGAAGAAGGATAGTCAAAGACGGAGAATTCCCGAAGGTCACCATCAACATGGCCAGCAAAGGAGCATCGACAGGGGACAATCCCGAGTCAATTCCGTTGGTACCTTGGTATTTAACTCATCTGCAGTCCGGAACTATTACACGAGGGACCTATGGTAGGGTTCGGACGAGATTACCGTCGGAAGACGAAGGATCAGATGCCGGCTCTGCAATTGCATCGGACAACACGGTATCTAGCGAAGGGCAACCCCGCGAGGTACTCATGATCAGCGCCGAACAAGTAAACAAGATGCTTGAAGACGCCCTAGCTCGGCAGAAAGAAAGTTTCAAGTTCGAGATGGAGATGGCCGTGCAGCAGATGAGGGGGATGCACGACCAGCATATCGCAGCTTTGACAACTCATCAAGAAGAGCCCACTCGGCCCAATCATCAGAATCAAGAGGAGAATGGACGGGAAGGGAATAATGTCAACATAATTATTCCCCCTGTCAATAACGACAATGGAGGTGGTCCTGTGGATGATAATGCAAAAGAGGACCACGTTACTTCTCCCCAAAGCCACTCGAAGATAGAAACGAGTGAAGACAAGAAGATGAAGGACTTGGAGAGCAAAATCAACGCGTTGATGAACGCTCAAGAGGTAAAAAGGTCCGGCATACCATGTCCATATCCAAGGGAGTGGGAATCAATTCCATATCCGGCAAAGTTCAATTTAATCAACTTTACGCCGTTTGATGGAAAGGGTTCCCCTACCCAACATTTAATATATTTCAAGTCTCACTTAGGAATAATCTCCGGCAATGAACCCTTGATGGTACGGTCATTCGTTGGCACTCTTCGCGGAGCGGCCTTCGATTGGTATCGTCGCCTCAAGCCGGGGAGCATCAGCAGTTGGGACGATATGGAGGACATGTTCCTGACGAACTTCTTCGACGACGATACTGAGGTCTCAATCAGCACTCTGTTTGAGGAGAAACAGAAGAATGGTGAGACAGTAGAAAACTTTGTGAAGAGGTTTCGAAATAAGGCAATGAATTGCAGGGATCCGGTCAGTGAAGATTTCATCCTCGAGACCTGTCACAACAATCTGTCCTTGGACATCCTCGAAGCTATTGAATGGCGCCACCAAGGACCTGGAAGGATCTGAAGGTGCGAGGAGAAAGAGCCGAACGATTCCTCAAAAGGAAGAAGGCGGAAAGAGGGCAAATAGCTAATAATGCTCCGCAACCAAACTTCGCCCCTAAGGGAAGAGGAAAAGCATACGCAAATGCCGTGAACGCGAATCAGACGTTTGAGGTGCAAGCACAGCCGCAACAGCAACAGCAAAAGGTGCCTCAACAACCAAGGTGGCAACAGCAAACCCCGAAGCCAAAAGCCTCGGAGCCAAAGTTCCCAAAAGTCTATTCATTCAGAGAGGATGAAGTTCCCGGTATTTTCAAATACCTCGTTGAGAATAACAAGATCAAATTGCCTCCAATCCAGGATCAGGAAGACGCCAAGAGAGTCAATGATCCGAAATACTACGCATTTTATAGAGTGGTGCACCATCCTACCAAGGTATGCTATGCTCTTAAGGACAAAATCCAAGCTCTCATCGATGTCGGGGTCATCACCATGAAGCAGCCGAAGGAGAAGAGAGTGGGAGCAAATGCAGTATCAATCAGCTTCGGTTCTTTTCCATTAAACTGGTTCCAACATGAGCCAGTAGTAAATGCAGCTGTGAAGACGGTGAACGATGATCCTCACAAGCAGCGCCAGAAGGGACTTGTGCCACACACAGCCCCTAATGGTGAGATTCTTTGGGTTCATCCAGATTTGATTGGAGATGAACAATGGACGGGAGCCTCCTCTAAGAGGAAGTCAAAAAGAAAAGGTAAATCTTGTTATGGAGCTTCTGCTATTCCAGGAAAAGACGACGAAGAAATCCCCGCCTTCCCGCTTTCTGAAGATGAACAGGAGGCCTTTGCGACCCGAAGCGGGAATGAGTATCACTACAAGTACCCGGATGCTTCCGAGCAATTAGGTACCAACACTCCTCCGTCCAAAACATTGGCAGAACTGGGAATAGCAGCAATTCCCCCAACGCCTGTAGCCACGGAGAAGGTCCAGCAGAAGGAGAAGGGGAAAGAGCCTTTACACCAAGAGGCCCAAAACCCGAGGCAGTCTCGATTCAATCATCCGATTGGAAGAGACAAACCGGGAAATACGAGCTCTCCACCCCATTTCGACATCATGGCGCAGTTGGCCAATATCCCGGCTAGGATTACCCTATACGAGCTATTGCGTCTGTCCAAAGATACAAGGAAAGCACTACAAGAGGCCTTGAGCGACTCTGAAGTTTTTCTAACTCGCATCAAGCCATCTCCTGAAGGACCAGAGCCGTCAGCTCAACACTGCAATCTCGCGACGCATCATTTTCCATGCATCTCTTTCACCAAAGAAGACATGCAGATGAAGAACTCAAAGCATGATCGGCCCTTGTACTTCACCGGGCACATTGGCTCCAGCATGGTCAACCGGATCCAAGTTGATCCGGGTTCTGCTGTTAGCATCATGCCATTCCGACTGATGCATCATCTTGGAATCCCGACTAGCAAACTAGCCTCCACCGGCACTACGATTTACGGATTCAACACCAGCGGGTCCAGACCCTTGGGGAAAATTCGAATCAAATGCCAGATTGGGGATTTAAAATCAGAAGTTACTTGCTATGTGATTGACGCAGAAACGTCCTATAACTTACTGTTGGGTCGACCTTGGATCCACGGTAACCTTATAGTCCCGTCAACTCTGCATCAATGCCTCAAGTACGTGGACTCAAATAAATAACGAAGTCAAGACGGTGGTCGCGGATAAGCAACCGTTTAAGGGATTGGAAAACTATTTCACCGATTCCCTTCTATACGGCGCTAAATCCGATACTGAATCACCGGCCCAAGGAACGGACAGCGGAGATGAAGCTGGTACCGAAGCTGGGCTTGATTACGATGGTGGTTTTGTATTTAATGACATTGTACCCATTGTAATCAATCTTGACGATGATAAATCATCGGAAAGTAGTTGTAATTGGCAACTTGCCGAAGAACTATCAATAAACGATGATTTAGAGTACTCGAGGTGTCTCGATGATGTCACTAAAGAGCTATATGATAACCCTGACTTGTATATGCCACTTCAATCATTTTGTATGACGAAAAAAGATCCGTGCGGAGCGACGCTTATCATCCCCGCGGGACCATGGAGGGGAAAGGAAGTCGTCTACGGCAAAGGAAAAGAAGCTCCGATACCCGATCACTTCTTAGAAGAAGAAGACGATGAAGATAAACCTGCCCCTCATCTATTTAGATATGACGCAAAAGCGCGCGATCTAATGGAGAAGTATGGGTATGACTTCACACTTGGAGAAGGTCTTTGCTTCGGTCGAGGTCCGCGAGTTCCACCTCGAATGGCCTATGTACCGAAGGGAAAACCCGATGATTATTATCGCCATAAAAGAGGTCTCGGTTATGTCTCCTCATCCGACGATGAATGTTGCTGGCAAATCATCGATCAAATTGCTAACAAAGCTAGAAACGGAGGCTCATCCGATTCCTCAGCTTGCGATTCCGATTCTAGTATCGGTGAGATGTTCAAGAAGCTGATGTCGAACATGGTTACGGTCGATCCTACTACAATAGAGGAAGACGATCAGATGCCGACATGGGAAGATCCATGGGTTCATCACCTAAACATGCAGTATGGTGATAGGTTCGAACAAAGAGAACCTCCTACCGAAGATCAAGTAGTCCAAGTGAATATGGGAAGTGAGGAAAATCCGAAGCCATCTCTCTTATCAAGGAGTACATCGATGTGTTCGCCTGGAATTATGAAGATATGCCAGGGCTCGATCCAAACGTAGCGGTGCATCGTCTCAATATCAAGACGGATGTCAAACCTGTCAAACAACAACAAAGACGGTTTCATCCGCAAATGATGGAAGCAATTGAGGCCGAAGTTAAGGAGCTTATCGACTCGGGCTTTGTTCGAGAAGAGCAACATCCGGAATGGCTCGCCAATATTGTCCCAGTCCTTAAGAAGAACGGGAAGGTCAGGATTTGTATCGACTTTCGGGACCTCAATGCTGCTTGCCCAAAAGATGATTTTCCCCTTCCCATCACGGATGTTATCATCGACAATACGTGTGGGTTCGAGAGGATGTCTTTCATGGATGGTTTCTCTGGTTATAACCAAATAAAGATGCATCCGGAGGATGAAAAGCATACCGCATTTAGAACGCCCCTCGGCGTCTTCTGCTACACAGTTATGCCCTTCGGCTTAAAGAATGCAGGTGCTACATATCAGCGAGCCATGTCAAAGATCTTTCAGGAGCATCTCCGAAAGACTGTGGAATGCTATGTAGATGACCTGGTCGTGAAGAGTCGTAATAAGAAAGATCACATTAAAGACTTGAAGACCATGTTCAACTTGATGCGAGCACATCAATTGAAGATGAATCCTACCAAATCTTTCCTCGGAATGTCCAGCGGTAAATTCCTGGGATTTGTCGTCACTACCAAAGGTATTCACATCGACCCTGATAAAGTAAAGGTGATTAATGAACTGCAGCCTCCGAGAAACCTCAAGGAACTCAGAGGATTGCAAGGACGGTTGGCTTACATCCGCCGGTTCATCTCGAACCTCTCAGGAAAATGCCAGCCATTCTCCAAGCTCGCAAAGAAGGGCGTATCTTTTGTATGGGATGACGCTTGTCAAAAGGCATTCGAGAGTATTAAAGAATATCTCTCGAAACCTCCTGTACTCGTTGCACCAAAATCGGGCAAACCGTTCTTGATTTATGTCAAGGCGACGAGCCATTCATTAAGTGCATTGCTTGCACAAGATGACGATAACGGTCACGAGCAGGCAGTGTATTACTTGAGCCGAACCATGGTGGGCGCCGAGTCTCGATATCCTATGATTGAGAGGGAATGCCTCGCCTTGGTGTTCGCCATTCAGAAGATGCGACATTATCTGGTCGGGCAGACCATTTACGTCATCTCTAAAGTTAATCCGGTTCGAGTATTCGCGACTTCACATCAACAAGTATGGCGTTTATACTTCGACGGCGCTTCGCGAGCAACTCATGTAGCAAGTGCTCCTGGAAGTTCTAAAATCTCCTCCGGAGTTGGAGTGGTTTTAGTTTCCCCAGGAAAACATGTGATGCCTCGAGCCTACTCGCTAACTGAGCCGTGCTCGAATAATGTAGCAGAGTATAACGCATTGATTATAGGACTCAACTTCGCTAGGGAGCTGGGGGTTGAGTATCTCGAAGCCTTCGGCGACTCTCAACTGATAGTTAAACAAGTTCAGGGAGAGTACGAGGTTCGAAGCCAAGATTTAATACCATACCATAAGATGGCAGTGGAGATAGCGGAATCATTTGAAGGATTCTTTATCGAACATATTCCACGGCTACAGAATACTTATGCAGACGCGTTGGCAGCATTGGCCGTGTCACTGGCGCAGCCTCCCGAAACAGAGCAGTTTGTTACGATAAGAACTCACCAACTTCTAATACCGCTCTACAATGAAGATGCCAAGAAAGAAGAGGTTCAAGAGGCGCACACTACGCAAATCGAGTTCGAACCACGAGATTGGCGTTTCCCCATCATCGACTACGTCTTGCATGGAATCTTGCCAGAAGATGTAAAGGAAAGAGAGTCAATCCGGCGAAGAGCACCAAGATTCTACTACAATACGGAGAATCGAACGCTATACCACAGGGGGTACGATGGGCGCATGAAGGAGAATGTGGCGCACACCAACCTGGTCCCAAGCTTTACGATCGCATCAGAAGAATGGGGTATTTTTGGCCCTCCATGATGAGTGATTCAATTGCATATGCCCGAAAGTGTAATGCATGTCAAATACACGGGAATTATATGCACCAACCTCCGGAGCATCTGCATCCTTCAGTTACGTCATGGCCGTTCGAGACTTGGGGAATGGACATCGTTGGCCCGATAAATCCCCCATCAATCAAGGGTGACCGGTTCATCCTGGCAATTACCGATTACTTCTCCAAATGGGCTGAAGCAGTTCCACTCAGAGAAGTTAAAACGAGCAACGTCATTGCATTCATCAAGCACCACATCATCTATAGGTATGGTGCTCCAAGACGAATCATACATGACAACGGTCCTCAGTTTGTCAGCAACGCCATCATAAGGTTCTGTGAAAAGTTTAAAATTCAGGATATCTCGTCAACGGCTTATAATCCTACAGCGAATGGATTAGCTGAAGCCTTCAACAAGACTATCATCAAACTCTTGTCAAAGATCGTGAAAACTAATAAACGAGACTGGGATGACAAGCTTGGCGCAGCTCTATGGGCCTATCGGACCACGGTGCGCACACCAACGGGAGCGACCCCGTATTCACTGGTATACGGATGTGAAGCTGTTCTTCCATTGGAGATCCAAATACCATCTCTTCGGATCGCTCTTTCAACCCAGATGTCGACCGAAGAACAACATCAGAAACGCCTCGAAGAACTCGAGAGGCTTGATGAAGAGCGCCTGGAAGCTCAACAACACATTGAATTTTACCAAGCTAGAATCTCTCGAGCCTTCGAGCTGAAAGGCGGCCTATGATCCTTAACTCCAAGAAGAAGGGTAAATTTGAACCCAAATGGGAGGGACCATTCGTAGTAGAGACAGTCTACTCGAGTGGCGCGTATCGCCTTGTCACCAACGACGGTGACCGGCTTATGATGCCGATAAACGGCAAGTTCCACCAAGGACGGTGACCGGCTTATGATGTCGATAAACGGCAAGTTCCTGAAAAAATACTATCCTTAGTATCTTCAGGATAACCAATGCATCGGGAAGTTCCCGGAAGAATACCACATGGGTATTCTTAGGGATAACCCAGTCATTGTAGAATTGATGAATAAGAAATCTACGTTCGAACTCTGAATGTCAGAATGTTTCTTCTTATTTTTATCAAAATTCTCTAACTCTTATGAGTTATTTTTGTGAGATGAGATCTAATCCTCTGATAGGTTAATCTTTCCTCACCAAACCATCCGCTGATCAAATCAAACGACAGTGGACCCA
>NC_033799.1:68879927-68881897 GCF_001876935.1 Asparagus officinalis | reverse complement strand
AGCAAAGCCAAGAAATGGCGACAGCTGACTGGGATTCCGTACATGGTGGCTCGTATGGGCGCATACAACCCACTGCTCTTCAGATCCCTCTCCCAGCGCGCTAAGACGAAACCAGTCATGCGTGCCCACCACCCCTTGGCTAATGAGGAAGCCCAACCATAACATCTGTACTCCGGTGGAGGTAACCGTCTCCCCAGAAGAGCCAGACGATTACTCACGGTGGGAGCAGCAGCTGACACCTCGCCTGGGGGTGCAGTGTTAAGACCCATAATCCCGGGTCGAAGACCACGAACGTCATGATACCCGTTAGAGCCGGGGGTCTTATGGTGAGTGGCATATCCACACTGAACCCGCTCAGCATCTTCAGTAAGGTGCCAAGACATCTGTCGCTCCACGGCTTGCCCCTTCAAGTGACTGAAAGAATATTGGCGCGGAATCGAGGGGATGTACAAACAAGCTCCCCCGTCAAGAGTCAGCCAGTGCTCCTTGCCAAGGGTCAGCGCAGCAGGATCCTCGACATGATCCCCGAACAAGAAGCTCGGCTTCTGTAAAGCCTGAGTGGAGGTAGAATCAGCGGTAAAGGATCTCCGAACAGGAAACTCGGCTTCTTTAAAGCCTGAGTGGAGGTAGAATCAGCGGTAAAGGAGGCATCTGTGATAAGCTGGCGCAAGCAATGGCGCCCTCCTTCCCGTATCAAGCGGCAAGATTCGTCTGAACGACCTCTATCGAACCGAGGAAGTGGGCTAACAGCCTGCCTAAGGGAAGCTGAAGAAAAGACCTCCCGACTACAACCGGTGTTGGCGTGGGGAGGAAGGCTACCCGCGGGAAATTCCACTGCAATAAGGCACAAGGGTGGAGTCAGAAAATGCATAAGAGGAATGATAAGCTCATCCACGGAATAATTGGAGTGACGATTTTGAGTGTCCTACACTGGAAGAACGGTATGCATCATCACGTGAATAACGTGGTAACATACACCGAACTATAAGGTGTAGGACGGCACAAAATCGCCCCAATATACCAGAAGACTTGAATTGGCCAAGCAAGACAAGTCTGAAACCTTAACCCCCGCAAAGGAGGGTGTCGGTTCTTCCTTCATGACCCGCAAAGAGGTCAATCAGGGATACAAGAAAAAAAATCTGCATAAATTCTCACCCCCGAAGAATGAGGCCGCGGGGGAAGATGTCGCGGGAACCTCTTCCTCACTATGCTGTGAATGAGAACGACTCCTACGGGGTCGAGATCGACGCGGAGACATTGGAAATCTGCAACGAAAAGCAGCAGGTCAGGTACAATCTAAAATATGAATACACGAAATTTAAAAGGGAAATTAAGAACTTTAATTAAAATCCTATACATAAATAGGATTTCATAATTGAAGTCTAGTTAAACCTACAAATTTTATGCATACGAGACAATGATTGTCACCTTTCGCGGTGAATTTTGGTGGAATACCCAAAATACCGTTCGTGTTCAAGGCCAAAATTCGGGTCAAGGACACGCCCGGGTTGGGTCGTGGTCATCATATCTGATCATATAGCACCCCCCGATACCCCACAATTTTGATTAAATTTTGCAAATAAACCCTTTCGCAGAATTTGGCCAATTTTGCATAAAAACCCCTCCACTGATTTTGGTTTGATCTCCACATGCCGTTATCAAAATTTTGATCATGAATTTGTGGTCTAAACTCCTTGGATTTCAGCCATAAATTCGCTGCCTTTTTGCAAATAAGCCCCTCTAAGACATTTATGGGCTGTTTTGCAAATTAACCCCTCAACAACTCTTGCATAAAGCACCCTTCACTTTTCTTGATCAAATAAACATGAATCCAAGCCTCAAAATTGCAGTTCCATCTTTGCATAAAAGCCCCCACGAATTTCAGTCCCATTTTGCAAATAAACCCCCACGAATTTTGCAAATAAACCCCCCAAAGTTTCGGCCATTACCTCTTTTTGCACAAAACCCCC
>NC_033799.1:68795021-68879438 GCF_001876935.1 Asparagus officinalis | reverse complement strand
GTCAACGCGTAACCCTAGGTCAACGTCAGTCAACACGTTGCAACACAAGTCAACGTTCGACGATTCAAAACCCTAAGGGTCAACGCCGGTCAACGCGTAACCCTAGGTCAACGCCAGTCAACGCGTTGCAACACAAGTCAACGTTCGACGATCCAAAACCCTAAGGGTCAACGCTGGTCAACGCGTAACCCTAGGTCAACGCCAGTCAATGCGTTGCAATCAGAATCAACGTTCGACGATTCAAAACCCTAAGGGTCAACGCCGGTCAACGCGTAACCCTAGGTCAACGCCAGTCAATGCGTTGCGACAAAAGTCAACGTTCGAGGATTCAAAATCCACACTAATCAACGTTTGACGATCCAAAACCCTAGGGTCAACGTCGGTCAACGCGTAACCCTAGGTCAACGCCAGTCAACGCGTTGCAACACAAGTCAACGTTTGATGATTCGAAACACTAAGGGTCAACGCCGGTCAACGCGTAACCCTAGGTCAACGCCAGTCAACGCGTTGCAACACAAGTCAACGTTCGACGATTCGAAACCCTAAGGGTCAACGCCGGTCAACGCGTAACCCTAGGTCAACGCCAGTCAATGCGTTGCGACAAAAGTCAACGTTCGAGGATTCGAAATCTACACTAATCAACGTTCGACGATTCAAAACCCTAGGGTCAACGCCGGTCAACGCGTAACCCTCGGTCAACGCCGGTCGACGCGTTGCGACAAAAAGTCGACACACGGTGGTCCGAAATCCTAAGCCAGCACAATGCGGCGGAGGTAGTTCAAAGTCAACTCAATGACACGAGCCAAACTCAATTCATCAGCTGCAAACTCAAGACTCCGACGACGGCCAAGCGATAAACGCAGCGTCGGAAAAGACTTCGGCCATTCGTCAAAGCATCGAATAGACCGAAAATCGAAGGAGCCAAGAGTCGAAGCTAACTAAAGGTCCTTATGCTGACTGAAGGCTAGACCAATCACATCCAAAGTATTCCAGCCTCTTCTATAAAAGAAACGAGTCCGGAACACTTTGGAGGGGGTATCTGTAGGCATCAAAAATTGCCTATAGGTCTCCACGAACGGCTCAGTGTAAAAGAGCGACGATGAACGTCACTATCCGATCCACAGGAGTCCAATTGACGTCGACGAACGATTGAAGTGAATCGACGAGCTACGTGAGCTGATAGGATTTCAGAACAACGAAGACCCGGGCCAATCAGGAATCCGGTGATGTTCACAAAAAGGACAATGCCCCTCATGCCTCGATCACTCTACAGATAATCCAACCACTAGAGCGGATCGAACTCTTCGTCAAGCATCCAACGCACTTGGAATCACTCAAATCCGAGTTCGGACGAAGAATCTACGGAGAAAACAATCAAATACACCTCAACAGAGTCTCAGAAGTTCCAAAACACCCCAAGGGGTGTCTCGGAATTTCCGAGACACCCCAAGGGTGTCTCGGAAATTCCGAGACACCCTAGGGGTGTCTCGGATTTTTTGAGACACCCTAGGGTGTCTAGGCACCCTAGGTACTCCCTATGGCTATAAATAGCCACCCCTTACCTCATTTTTGAAGATCTGGAATTTTGGAGAGAAAGGCGAAGCCCTGCTGCAGCGGAGAGTGTTCGTGCGCTTCAACCGAGGAGGAGAGGTCTTCATCAGAGTCTTCATCACCCGTTCCCCCCTTTCCTTAGTATTACCCTTCGCCGGTAATCACTAAGAAGAGCTGATATCTCATTTTAGATGAGATAGACGCTTCAGGCTTCTAGATCTCACGCGGATCGACGAAGCTCTGTCTGATTTTTCGGAAACAGATCTGATTGCCCGGTGGTCCACGGATATCAACATCCACGTCACAGGCCAAAGACCCACGCAAGCAAGATACGATAAACGGATCTTGCGTTTGTTTGAAGAGAGTTGCAACCTTTTTTTGTTTTCATTGTGTAAGAGCCTTATAAAAAGGCGATTTCTTTTTGTTTCATTGTAACGATCTAAGTTGTAATCAACACAGCAATGAATACAACAGCTTTCTCCGCAAACATCTACGTTTTAAGTCCACGAACTCTGTGTTTTGACTTTGTAATGCAGAGGCAAACCTTAGGCAGGCTTGGTGAGCTTCAGGCTAAGTCCAATGTTCTGACGAAGTCCAGTCTTGCAGACGGACTTCAGAACATAACTTGCTCCGAAGAACATGTCATAACTTTCAAACCGTAAGTCGGAATTAGACGAATTATATATGAAAATTGGCTATCTCGACGAGACGGAGCCGACCAAACTGACCCCATAGGGTTCGGTTTGCTCCACCAGTTTTGCCAAATTCTTTACGGTTTGAGAGATATCTGCGTTTTGATTTGAAAAGACCGTCGATTTGTAGTCTCTTTTGCTAGAGTGTTGCAAAGATCGTCATCTTATATTCTTCGTCTTGGCTCCTTGAAAATGTGAGAGTCGTCAGATTGTAACTCTCGATGTTGATTGTGAAGGCTGTTGATTAGAGCTTTCATCAGTTGTTGCGAAGGTCGTCAGATCGTAACCTTCATCGATCCACGTGAAAGTCTTCAAATTGTAACCTTCTGGAAGTCGTCAGATTGTAACTTCCATCATCGGTGTTCGATGGGGATTGACTATCTGTTGTGATTTTTAGACAACCTACAGAACCCCCTCCAAAGTTTTCAAAAGTTCGCGGTTGAGTGGGACGAATTTTTGGAATATTTTGGATCTCAACTCTGATCTGATCTTGTAGCTATTGATTTCTTATCATAAAGGAGTTGTTCTTTGCACTCGCTTCAAAGGCACCTTGGTTGAAATGATTTGACACGCAGCATCCTGTATGAAAGTATGCGTCATAATGCTGATTCTGGAATACGTGGGTGGACCCCTGTGTTTTGAACTTGTGGCGCGGGTCTCACCCTTGCATTTTGAATTTGGAACAAGGGTGTGACCTCAGCGTTTTGGTGTTTGCAACAGGGGTCTGACCTTAACGTTTCGACTTGAGACGCGGAGGTGGCTCTCATGCATTTTTGACTAAGTCTTTGAGACTTGTCTTTAGCTCATCTGATTCAAGTCTCAGTTTATATCCACTAAGTTGATAGGCCTGCAAACATGCATAGGATTTTTGGCAAACCCTCAGCCGTCAACGGCTTTGATAAGCTTTTACCAACTACAGTTTGAGTCGGGCTAGCATGTGGATTGTCTAAGTCCATTCCACATGTAACGTTGTGCTAAGAGAATGAACCCTCTTAGACTTGATGCTATGATTTTGAATACATAGACTTTGTTATTTTTACGGAGAAAAGACTAATCGGCAACGTGTGTTAGACGTAGACTTATCTCTAATTAGGGATTGAGATAAAGTCCCTCATACGTGAAAGGCATGGATTTTTGGTGCTACGATATTGAATACGAAGACTTTTGTTATTGTTTCTTTCTGTATTATGTTTTCACATGAAACACTGAAAGAAAATTAGAAGTGCCAGAGGTGTAGTATTAACTTGGCATGAATTTTCACTTAGAGTGAAACTCAAAAATTTTCTTGTCGAACAAAAGGATTAACAAGTTCATTAGGGGGTTTGACCGTTAGAGGTGTGATGTTAAACTAATAGTATTTTATGGGCCTATCGCTCTATTAAAGAGAGTCGATAAGTTGGTTCGGTCATCAGAGGTGTGATGTTAACTTGACGGGTATGTGGACCTATCGCTCTATTGAGGAGAGTCGATAAGTTGATTTTGTCAGAGGTGTGATATTAATGTGACAAGAAGAATATCACGATCATGGAAATTTTGAGTACCTATCGCTCTATTGGAGAGAGTCGATAAGTTGATTTTGTCAGAGGTTTGGTGTTAACATGACGGGAATTTATGTTGCGATTGGAGCAACTTTGAGAACCCATCATCCTATTGAAGAAGATTGATAAGTTTATTTTGTCAGAGGTTTAGTATTAACGTGACAGGATTTGTGTTGTGATAAGAACAACTTTGTGGACTTATCATCCTATTGAAGAGGATTGATAAATTAATTTTGTCCGAGGTTAAGTGTTAACGTGACAGGATTTGTGTTGCGATTGGAGCAACTTTGTGGACTTATCATCCTATTGAAGAGGATTGATAAGTTGATTTTGTCAGAGGTTTAATATTATCGTGACAAGATTTGTGTTGCGATTGGAGCAACTTTGTAGACTTATCATCCTTTTGAAGAGGATTAATAAGTTGATTTTGTCAGAGGTTTAATGTTAACGTGACAGGATTTGTGTTGCGATTGGAGCAACTTTGTGAACTTATTATCCTATTAAAAATGATTAATAAGTTGATTGGTTGTCAGAGGTGTGATATTAACGTGACAGGAATTGTGTTGCGATTGGAGCAACTTTGTGAACTTATCATCCTATTAAAGAAGATTAATAAGTTGATTGGTTGTCAGAGGTGTGATATTAACGTGACATGAATTTGTACTTGTGACTTGCACAAGATTTTAGGAATTAGAGTCTTGCTGGGGAAAATTGTGATTTGAGCAATTTTGAGGACCTATCATCCTATTGGTAAGGATTGATAAGTTGATTGTTAGAGGTGTATGTTGTTAACGTGACAAATTGGGAGTAATGCGAGTTGAATGCATACTCTGTGAGGATGATTATCGTCAGAAGTGTAATGTTAACTCGACGATGTGAAAGATTCGTTACTCTTAATCCAGTGGATTCTAAGTAACCAACCCTCAGTCTTGATTAAGAATTAGCAGGGGCATAAAAAGAGGTAGACAAGTTACATCGCCTAGTAGGGCACTATCCATGAAGTCGGAATAGAGGCACATCACCTGGTAGGTCATTATCTGATGTGTTTGACTATCAGAGGTAACTTTTAACGTAATAGTTTTGTAGGCCTGCCAATCTATTGAAGAAGATTGGTAAGTTGATGGACTATCAGAGGTAACTGTTAACGTGATAGTTTTGTGGACCTGTCATCCTATTTGAAAAGGATTGGTCGGGGAATTTGGAGGAAATGGACTATCAGATGTGATCATTAACGTGATAGTTTTGGTAGACTTCGTGGTTGACAGAGGTATTCTATTGAACATAACAACTCAGAAAATTTATTATTTATAATCCAATGAACTACAAATAAACCAACCCCCAGTCTTGAACAAGTTCAGGGGGGAAAAGGAGTATACATGGCACATCGCCTAGTTGGCCACTATCTAACGAGTTTGACTATAAAAGGTAATTGTTAACATAATAGTTGTTGGATCTACCATCCTACTGAAAAGGATTAGCTTCAGTGGTCGTAGTATCTCCCCCTTCTGACTGAGAAGATTGTGCGTGGTCCGATTGCTCAGGTTGATCCTGCCTACTTTGTTCTTCAGCTTTGATTCTGACAATAATCTTTTGACGTCCGATTGCTCAGGTTGATCCTGCCTACTTTGTTCTTCAGCTTTGATTCTGACAATAATCTTTTGAGCTTGTTCGCCTTGAGAGATTAGTTATCTCCAAGAACGGCATTCTGTAACTCCTATTCGGGCTAGGAGGTCGGTCTGCAAGTTGTGTCGACAGGTCTCTACTAAGATAGATTGTGTCATACCTGACGAACACCGAAGAGCCATGGTTCGAAACCTCTTGACAAAGACTTTGACGGACTCCCTCTTCTTTTGCTTAGTGGCGAGAAGGGTATGTATGGAGACTTCTGTATTCTCTTCAAAGAATCTTAACATGAAGAGTCTCTCTAGATCCGCCCACTTTTGGATACATCCCGTAGGCAGTTTCCTAAACCATTCAAAGGCAACTCCATTGAGGGTGCCAATGAACAATCGAGCCAGTACGGCATCGTTTGATATCACATTCCTAGTGTGTGACTTGAAATGATAGATATGTTGGTTCAGTGATTCCGTGCCATCAAAAGTTTGTAGCGTCGGGACTTCAAACTTTGGAGGATAAGGGGCTGCATCCCATTTGGCATGATAGCGCCTAGCAACTCCCTCATCTTGGAGCTCGCTTCTGTTAGCAATGGCGCTGAGGTGAGCTTCTAATTCTTCCATTTTGGCAGACTGAAGATTCTGCTCATTCTCAGTCTCTCTTCCTCCATCAGAGGAAGATTCTAGGTTGTGGGCTTCTTGGTCAGAAGCTGCTCCATCAACCATTTTCCCCTTCCCTTTGCTTGTGTAAGGTCGGGATGAAGATGTTCTTCCTCTTCGGGAAGATTCTTGCCTTGGTGGCGAATTTGTCCTCTGAGATTTGGCCCTGTCTGCGACATATTGAGTCATCAGGATCCGAATTTTATTGAGGATCTCCTGCTGTGATTTGAGCATGGCCGCCTGCTCATCCACTCTCTTTGAGAGATCTTCATGGTTTCCCGTCATATAAGCGGAGCTCTCATATTCAACAAAAGAGCTTGATGATTGGGACTCTGCAATGGCTGAGTGTTCACCATTGGAATTGGTTCCTCTGGCTAACCTCCGATAGTTGACAGAGGGAATGGCTCCTGTTCACGTCCGAGTGCGTTAGTAGACTCCTTCAAACTCGTTAGCAATTTCTCTAATGGTCGATGAACGACTTGTCTCAGAATCATCGGAACTAGGATCAGAGGCTTTCCCTTTGCCGATCACATTGATAGTGACCCCAGGATATTCGGTCCCTAGAGACTTCTTCCTGTGAGAGCGTCGACGTTCGTAAATTGGTCGAACACCAACAGTTTGGCCGCATATGAGCAGCATTGACATCCCAAGAGGACCGTAGGAATCAGTCATTCATATTGGAATGAACGAATGACTTGTTGCATCGGTCTTTCTCTCGATATGAACTCTCTCAAGTCTGTTGTAAAGACTCGAGAATTACTCACTGATCATGAGGTTTAAATTGGAACCCCCAGTCTATGATTGGACAAGACTGGCTCCTGGTGAACATGGATCTTGAGTCCACGTTGATCTTTTTGAACACGATGAATCGCATCGTGTTCTGAAGAAGAAACACGAGGGTCGTGTTCTGTTTTACTAGCGCTAGACCGAAGTCTGCGTTTTGTTGATGAAACGCACCTTTGCCGGTTGCATTTTTGTAGGTTAACGCAGTTCGTAAGTCTGCGTTTTGGATCTTGAACGCACTCCTGAGAGTTGCATTTTGGTTCTGGGACGCACTCCTGAGAGTTGCGTTCTGCCAGATCAATACAGTTTTGAGGTCTGCATTTTTATGTTGGAACGCCCCTCTGAAGGCTGCGTTTTGATTGCATAACGCACCACTGAGAACTGGGTTTGGCATAAACTGAGCCCACTCCTTTGGAGGAGGGGCTACTCGAGCAATCTCGGCTAAAGGAGAGAGCTTCCTTCAGCATAGGAGCAACAATTGGAGCTTTAGTCTCCTTGGAGATTTTGCGGGTCTTGCGCATAGCCTTGGGGCTAAGGGATCCGGAGGAGAGAGCCTCCTCGTACTTAGCTTGATCAAACTCTATGACGAGAGTCTCGACCATTGTTCCAGCGAGCTTGACGTCGGATTGTGCCACCACTTCTTCATCAGAGAAGCTAGTCCCCAGCGGAGTCGCCATCTTTTGTTTGTGGAAAAATTCGTAGTAAAAGAAATGAAGGAAAATTGATTTTTATTCCTTTAATCTCAATTACAATTTGGATTCCGATTACAAAAGAGAGGAGAATAAATTTGATTCTCCCCTTTGTTTAAAACTGGGTTCTTCTTGGTAGCGATGGAGTGCCTCCTTCGAATGCTCGCGTCGAATTCGCTCTCCGTTGACGATCCGAACATCTTGATTCACTGGAACGATATCTTCTCCTCACGATTTGACATTGTGGAGAACTTACGTGGCAAGTTTGAAAATAACTCTTAACGAGTTAATAACTCAGAGCGAGTTTTAGAAGAACTTGTAGAGCAAGTTTTGAACTCTGATCGAGTTGAGAAGAACTCTTAGAAAGAGTTCACAAGCCAAGCCAAGCCGAATAATCTCAAAGGCTTCACTAAAAGCCTTCCAAGATGACTCAAGAGTTTCTTCAAGTTGCTGATCTCCAAAGCTCTAAGAAGATCTGAAGAAGTCCAACCGATCTCTAAAAGAGGGCCTTTTGATCTCCAAAATTCCCAGATCTAAGATCCCAAAAGCCAGCCTCCCCGATCAACCCAGCCAGCCCGAACTCCATTGAGTTTACCCCTATTTATAGGGGATTTAGGGGTGTAACCGCCCCCTTAAATCTCTCCTTAATGAGGGTTTAATGGGGTGTAACTACCCCCCATGAATCTCTCCATGATAGAGTAGTGATCCCCTCAAATCGTGGGGAGAAAATGGTTCTGAAACCGTTCAAATCGTGCTTGAACGAGTCAAACGCTAAAAACAGCGTTCTGGGCCCGAACTGTGCGTCTCTGGACCTGGGATGCAGAGTTGGGTTCTGCATTAACTGTGCATCTCTGGACCTAGGACACAGAGTTAGGCTGCGCATTAACTATGTGTTTCTGGACCTGGGACGCAGAGTTAGGCTGCGCATTAACTGTGCGTTTTTTGACCTGGGACGCAAAGTTAGGCTCCGCGTTAACTGTGCATTTTTGTTGTTGGACCCACAGTTGAACTCTGCGTTTTAAGTCTATAAACTCTGTGTTTTAAGTCCACGAACTCTGTGTTTTGACTCTGTAATGCAGAGGCGAACCTTAGGCGGGCTTAGCGAGCTTCAAGCTAAGTCCAATGTTCTAACGAAGTCGAGTCTTGCAGACGGACTTCAGAACATAACTTGCTACGTAGAACATGTCATAACTTTCAAACCATAAGTCGGAATTGGACGAATTATATATGAAAATCGGCTATCTTGACGAGACAAAACCGACCAAACTGACCCCATTGGGTTTGGTTTGCTCCATCAGTTTTGCCAAATTCCTTACAGTTTGAGAGATATATGCGTTTTGATTTGAAGAGACCGTCGATTTGTAGTCTTTTTTGCTAGAGCGTTGCAAAGATCGTTATCTTATAATCTTCGTCTTGTCTTCTTGAAAATGTAAGAGTCGTCAGATTGTAACCCCCGATGTTGATTGTGAAGGCTGTTGATTAGAGCTTTCATCAGTTGTTGCGAAGGTCGTCAGATCGTAACCTTCATCGATCCACGTGAAAGTCTTCAAATTGTAACCTTCTGGAAGTCGTCAGATTGTAACTTCTATCATCAGTGTTTGATGGGGATTAGCTATTTGTTGTGATTTTTAGACAACCTACAATGTACTATTCTAGATTTTATTCTGGTTGTGGCTACTGAGATGTCTGTACCTATATATGTACCTATATATCGTTTAAACTTATTTATATGCTTTTGGGTAGATATTGGCCTAATTGCATGTGCTAACTAGCCTATTCACACGTCCATCATGTGATTTCGAGACATAGGCATGGAGGTTTTCTTATATCAGAGCCTAAGTTCTATTATTACATATTTTAGAATACCATGAGATATTCTCACAAAATTTACTTATTCATTTAATTGATTCTGTATCCTATGATTCCTTTTTGAGTCATCCTATAGCTTCGTGTCATCGACTTTTCTTGGTAAGCCTCATATTTCTTATATCATTCTAGGCTTAAGTTAGACCTTTAGGACAAGTACTAGCTTAGCGATCATCAAACGAGAGTGAAGGTAGCTTCTGATAGCATCATTCATGTGGAAGTCACTGAGGCAATTTCCTTACCTTTCATGTGATCATAAACTATTGCCAGAGAGTCGTTAGTTTTCCTCTTGCCTAATCATACACCTTTTGAGTTCACCAGTGGTAGTTAGAGTTTAGATCTACCAGAGTATCAAGCCATAACTACTAGAGTTCTTGCTGCAATAGAGGTAGAGTAGTCTATAGAGGAGAGACCTATCCCACCATGATGAGGAAGATCATGAATGTTTTTTTAAAGAGCTACCAGGGATTAACACCACCTCGTAGTATAGAGATCTCCATAGATGTGGTGCTCGACAACGTGCCTATATCTAAACTGGTGTATCAGAAGTCCCTGAAGAAGTTAGAAGAACTTAAGAAGCGGTTAGAGGTCTAGGAGAGGAAGGGATTCATTTACCTCAGCTAATTACCATGGGGAGCACCAATTTTGTAAGAAATGTAGCCATTTTGAGTTTTTAGTTATGCCTTCTATTATTACCCCTAAAAATACTAGATATTAATCTCCACAGAGAAGTCGACATGTGTCTTACACTCTACCTAACTTAACTAATTAAAAACCTAGCATAACATCCGACTCGACACGGCCGATTTGCGTAGCCGACATCTCGCATAATTGAGATAAAAGGTGGAACTACTCGACCAACCTCCAAATTTACTAGCAGTTCTACGACTCGGCCCACTATTAAGCCGACATCTTGCGTAACTGAGTCAAAAGCCTGGACCTAAGGAGTCAAAAAATGATAGTAACCTTGAACACCTCACTTGTCGACTACTCTCGCATTAACTGCTCTGATAACATCATCATTACCTTAGCCACATATTCTTTATGACTCATCGGACCTAATTAGCACTAAGCACCTAAATGACCAGGTGACTCGCCTCATTCAGCAACTAACACATAGCACATGTCTGTCGACTCAGCTACCTAGCTGGATTCGACCCAAGTTACCTTCTTACCCCCTCAAAGCCACTATAGAAAGAGCAACATTGCATGAGGTAACTCTCTCTAATTTTTTACGTAAGGGAGAACTAACTCTAATTTTTTCACTCAAGATCAATTACTAACTTGATTGTTAGAGGAACACCTGGGGAACCCAACTACGCCCTCTTACAAGTTCCTTCATGTGCAGGGAAGAATAATGAGCCCTAGAACCACTCATCGTAAGGAGTTAGAGGACCCTAATCATTCCATAAATCATCACACAAACCTTATGTTTGATAACTGACATCAACAGTTTGGCACACTCTATGGGGCCTTCTTTCTTCTTTGATCATGATGTCTAGTTCTGAGCATAGGGCTGTCCATTTGATCCCTAAAGAACCACGTGTGAACTACGTTACTCAAGTCTAGCTAGAGGAATCCACTCAATAGATCTCTCAGTCTTTCTACCAGTAGTTTGCAGCCTTCACCAATGAACTTTTCAACTGATTTCATCCTCAACAACCATCCTCATTATTGGCTCCACCATATTCAGCAGGCTAACCCTCAGCCACTCATCCACCACCAGCGAGGCAGCCGTTAGTCCCCCAACACCTACGCATGCTGCACCAATTGGTTATCATAGAGACTATGTTAACTACGTGTCTCCTCAGCCATGCTAGCAAGCTTGGTTTGTGGATCTTCACCGACATTATCTGCTATTTGTAGAAGCTACAAGGGAGAGCCCTAGTCTTGGTCATGATGGCCAAGAAAACACCACTAGAGGAGCATCATGAGGCCCTAGGCATCATCATGCCGCTCCAGGCTCGTCAACCATAAATGTGGCATCTGGTCACAATCAACATTTTTCGACCAATTATTAAGGCTATTAGAGGGAACATGCACCTCACCGATGACATCATGAATGCCTCTTGTGAGATATTTAAGATACCATAGGTGGGGAAGTACAAAGGAGAAAGAGATCTAGCTGAGCATGTACAGAACTACTATGATATGATGACCATGTTGCAAGCGTTGAAGGCAATCATCTGCAGGTGCTTTCCCATCACTTTGACATGAAGCACCAAACTTTGGTCAAATTCCCTGGCAAAGAAGTCCATCAAAATTTTGAACAGCTCGGCCAGAAGTTCATGCATCACTTCTTAGCTGACACCAAGCAGAAGTTGCCTCCCAATGTATTAATACAAATGAGGCAAGAGCTTGGAGAAACTCCGAGAGACTACATCAAGAGGTTCTAGGCTAAGAGATTAGAAATTAAGGACCTTAGGAGTGTAGTCTCCATGTTCACAATCATAGCTGGCCTAATGGAGGAGCTGGCTGACTTGCTTCCTAAAAAATAAGTCACTAAACTGATGGTCAAGGCACATGGAGGAGCCGACAAGAGGTACCATTCTAGGTCAACTTGCTCCTAGCCGCCATTAGATGTTCGACTAGCAAGGCCTAGCGATAAAGGGGTCATTAACAATATCAGTGACAGGCCCAATGCGAGAGGACAATCTAACAATGCTCGTAAGAAATATGCTAGGTGAGCATTGCAAGTCAATTTATGTGACAAAATGCTGAGGATTGATCAACCCATCTCCTTCAGTGACTCGGATTTATGAGGTGTTGATCTACCTCACGACGAACCCATAATCATCTTGGATAGAATCAATAGCTTTCAAGTCAAGAGGATTTTGGTCGGTACAAGAAGTTCTACATACATCCTGTGTATTGATGCCTTCAACTAGATGGGTATTGATAAGTCCAAGCTACAACCCTGTCAGGTTGTGCTCATTGTATTCATGGGGCATTCACTTTTGTTAGAAGGGATGATCATTCTCCCCCTAACAGTCTGTGTGTACCCTCACAAGTCCACTATTTAGACTCAATTTCTGGTGATGAATCTTAATTCAGTATACAATGTTATTTTGGGAAGAACCGCCCTTAATAACTTGCAAGCAATCCCATCTCCCTACCACCATATGGTGAAGTTTTTGACTTCTGAAGGTGTCAGAATTACCAAAAGCAATCAGAAAGAGGCCAGGTCCTACTATCTACTCTCGATGAAAGGAAAATGAGTGCTAGAGACCTTACCCATTAAGAAGACATCCCTCTAGAAGGAGAAAGTCTTGGAGCGAGAGAGGATGACTCCCGTCGAATAGCTCCATGCGATACCGATCGACCAGGAAGGAGTGAAAAATGTCAAGATCGATCCAGCCTCACCAAACCTCAATGAGGAGCAGTGATTGCATTTCTATTAACGAACACTAATGTATTTGTCTGGTGCCTAAAGACAAGCCAGAGATTCTCCCCAAACTGATGAGCCATGAGCTCTAAGTCGATTGATACACTCAGCCGTTTCGACAAAAGAAAAGATATCTTAGCCCATAAAGATAAAAGGTAGCTGTAGATGAGGTGAACTGACTCCTTACAGCCAGTTTCATCCAAGAAGTCCAACACCCAGTGTGGCTATCTAACACGGTGTTGATAAAGAAGGCCCTCAACAAATGGAAGATGTGTGTAGACTTCATTGATCTTAACAAGCCCTTCCCAAAGGATAGCTACCCCCTCCCTAGGATCGATCAGCTAGTCAACAAAAGTGCTAATCATGAACTGTTAAGCTTCATGGATGCTTTCTCAGGCTACAACCAGATTCTTATGGTGCAACATGATCAAGAGAAAACCTCATTCATTATAGACCAATGTACCTATTGCTACAAAGTGATGCCTTTTAGTCTCAAGAATACAGGCGCCACCGACCAGGGGCTGGTCAATAAAATTTTTATGCCTCAACTTGGCTGTAATGTGAAAGTCTATGTGGACGACATCCTAGTGAAATCAAGGCAAGCCTCATCCCACATATCGGATCTATTAGTTCTCTTGTTTTGATGATGATTTACAAACATCATTATTGGTGCTAATTGCTTGATTGAGTAATATTGTGTAAATTATATTTTTTTCAAGCAAGATAGTGCCAACTATTGAAGGATTGGATGGAATATGAGCTATAACAATGATATCCAAGGAGGTGGAGGCAAGTTGATGAAGAAAAGTTATCAAGAACAACATATTCAAAAGAAGCTTCATCAACACTTGAGCAAATATAAGGACCAAAAGAATTGTATTCATATGTGTGAGATATTTACATTTTTATTTCTCTCTAGAGCTCAATGTAGACAAGTTATCAAGTAGATAACATTTAAAGCGATTAGGGTTTACACATACACACACTTATAAAAACAAGTTTTTAACCATTTTTAAAAATGAGTAGTTTTTACAATTGGGAAATGTTTTTTTAAAATTTTCTTTTCTAACATGTTTATATTTATGTTCATAAGAATTTTCCAAAGTTTCATATTTTTGGGATTTTATTTGCTATTTTTAAAGTCACTTCAAAACTCATTTTTAATCATGAACAGTGCATGTGCAAATTTATCAGTCGACTTATACATGTTATCAGTCGACTGATGAAACGCACTGGAAAAATCAAAAGTTTCTGTTCAGTCAACTAATGAGCCATCAGTCGACTAATGAGTTTATTAGTCAACCAATAACAGATGAGAAGCTTGTAATGGTCAGCTCATGAGTCAATTGATGAACAGTATCAGTCGACTGATGGCACTGTTAATGGCTAGTTTTTGTTTGAGCTCAAAATCCAGGATTTGGTGATTTATTTAGGATTTGAGTTATTGTTTGGGCCTTCTATATATACCCCTTGACCCTCTTCACTCCAGTAATCAAGCAAGCAAAGTAAAATTCCTAAGATTTGTTTCTAAGTGTTCTTGAGCTCAAACTTTCAAATCTTCATTCTTAATTGTTTCAAAGTTTTTGGTTTCTCAATTCCACATCTTACAAACCCATAAGCTTGAGTGTTTATCTCTTGATCCTTGTCATAGGGTTGTTGTGAGAGATTTTATTTTAATTCATCTTGTGATTGTGTGGTGAGATTGATCTCAAGGAGATCGTTGTGAGGGTTGTAAGATCTCGTGGGGAGATCGTTGTGAAGAAGTTTCAGGATCTCGTGGGGAGATCGTTGTGAAGAAGTTTCAGTTTTCAAACCAGGTGTAATATTGTTGTTACCATCGAGAGAGGTGGTCAGGGACGTAGGTCGGAGGACCGAACCTCATGAACATATTGCTGTGTCATCTTAGATAACTATTCTCTAACTTTCCTCCTTATTTATTGCCATAGCATTTAATTTGTGTTTTGTGTTGCATTGAATTTCCTTTATTGCATATTTATTATTTTATTACCCTATTCACCCCCTCTAGGGTAATTATAGGATCTTGAAGAGACCTTCTCCGTTCTTTGACACAACTACATGAAGCTTAATCTAGCCAAGTATACTTTTAGGGTACAATCGGGCAAATTCCTTGGGTTTATGATCACCCTGGGAGGCATTGAGATCAATCCCAAGAAGATAGCTATCATCGAGCAGCTACCAGAGCCTCACACACTAAAGGATGTTCAGAGGCTGAATGGGAAGATAGCGGCGCTGGGCCGCTTTCTCTCAAAATTTGTTGAGAGGAGCCTCCCCTTTTTCAAAACCTTGAGAGGAAGTAAGGAGTTGAAGGAAGGCTAAAGCTGGACCCATGAATGCAGCGAGGCTTTTAATGACCTCAAGAGGTATCTCAGCGCAAAGCCTCTGTTAAGCAACCTTGAGAAGGGGAAATCATGTACCTCTATCTGGCCATATCCCCAAAATCGTGAGCTTTATCTTGGTTCGAGAAGAAGAAGGTACTTAGAAGCTTGTGTATTATGTCAAAGGCAGCCAAACTCAACTATTCTATTATTGAGAAAGCTTCCTTCATCCTCCTCACTTCAGCTAAGAAACTTCACCACTATTTTAAGGCTCACACCATCATTATACAGGCGTGTATGCCTCTAGGAAATCACATGACATCCCCACTATTTTAGGAAGGTTGTTCGCCTGGTCGGTCAAACTCAGAGAGTATGACTGATGCGGCATAAACATGTACCAAAAAGGTTGCAAGTGCACAACCGTGTCAAGTTATAGTATTTAAGATATCGATCCCACGAGGAAGGTGTTTTGTAGGAGAAAATATGAAATCGGTTCTTCTGTTGTGTGCGTGACAAATAGGAGTGATAAGTGGATGTGATTGTGAAGAGATTGAGAGAATGAAAATGGTGTGTGAATAGGTGCAAAGTGTAAGTGAGAGTGGATTTGAGTATGATCAATAAGGTGAGAAGGAAAAATGAATAAAATCAAGAAACAAAAATAAAAAAATCAAGAATGAAGAATAAAATTCAAGAATAAAAGAAAATGCAAGAAATTAAAGATGGTGGATTCAATTATAGATATGGGTAATCTACAATTGAACCCACTTCTTAGAAAAGGGTGATTCCCTAGAGGGTTCTAGCCTAAAGGCGAATCAAATAAAATAAAAATAAACAAAAAGAAAAACTAAACCCAAGAGGGTTCTAGCCTCAAGGTGAATAGTATAAGAAATTAAAATCTAACTACAAAATAAAGTGCAAAATCTAAACTACAAAATAAAATTGCAAGAATTAAATGCAAGAAATTAAATCTATTCTATAAGCATGAAATAAATCTAAGGCAAGAGGGTTCTAGCCTCTTGGCTATTTAACAAGAAAATAAAATCTAAACTACAAGCATAGAAATAAATCTACACTAATAAGCAATAAAAAGGAAATAAAAGAGAAAAAGGAAAGAAAATGCAAACCTCTAAATAATTCTTCATCTCCATCTTCATCATCCAACAAAGAGAAGAAATATTTAAAGTGGTGAAAAAATTATTATTATTAATTGCAACTAAAGTTACAATTTTGGAAGGCCTTCTCAATTAAGAGTAGCCCTCCTCTCCAAAAGGAGTTTACAAAATTTTCACACCTCTAACCCCTCACTCTCTACCCCTATTTATAGTAAACATCAGTGAATGAGAGCCATTGGATCAAACTTGAGCCCCAAGACAAGCAAAATCAGCCATTGACGCGCGCTACAGTAATCTGGCATCGATGCAGGCATCGATGCAGGTATCGATGCCAGCATCGATGCCCACATCGATGCCGACATCGATGCCTACTATTTCCAAATTCTGATTTCACGGATAGCTTCGTCTCGTCGAGATAGGCGATTTTCATATATTATATGTTAAATTCCGCCTTCCGGATTAGGAGATATCGTCGTTTCTTTGTGGCCAACCATTTTGAATATGATTTCTTTTCATATTGGATTTTTGATTTTCTCCGGCTTCTACAGGCTACTCGGCTTGATTCTGGGCTTTTGGATAATTTGGAAATTGATTTTCCAATGTGCTTCTTTGCTTCATTTCTTCATTTAATCAATGGGTTTTTGTTGAGAGATGAGAGTTTGAGATTTATTCTTCATTAACCTGCAATTAAAGATAAAAACAATTATTAGTAGTATATTTATTCATATAAAATAGATAATAAGGGTATAAAATTGTAATAAAATATGATTATCAAATACCCCCACACCTAAACTTTTGCTAGTCCTCTAGCAAAGAAAATAAAAAGAAAATCCTAACTCACTTTCGCAGGAATCGCGGTTGTATTTAGCGCATACAACAAGCCTTTAAACCCCTAGGTTACCCTAGTGGACGAGTTGTAGTCTCGTGAGGGTTTGCAGTGAATATACCCACAAAATTCGGTCAACTTGCCAAGTTAAAGAAGTCAGTAAATAACTAAATTCACTTGATAACTTTTAGATAATCTAATTGGAGCCAGTTATTTTTTTTTTCGTTTTTGGTGCCCATTTTTCGCACTCTTCTTTTTCTTTTTTTTTTCTTTTTTTTGTATTTATATTTTGAAAATATGTAAATCAAGACACTTTGAAAAATTATTTTCAACTCTAAGTTAAGCATGCAAAAATTTCATTATTTTAAATAAAAGTCCAAGTTAAGGCTTAAGTAAAGTATACTACTTTGAAAATCATTTCTTAAGAAATTTATTTAGAGTTATCATAAAAGGTGAACTTAAGTAAATAACTAACTAGGGATTAGAAAATTTCAAATTTATCAAATAAATCAATTATTACATAACTCTATCAATTTGGCAAGTGACGATATTTTTATAATTTTTTTTAAGAAAAAGGGGAAAAAATGTAACTAAAAATGTAAAATAAAGAGGAAAAATAAAAAATGTAACTAAACATGTAAAATAAAGAGGAAAAATAACTAATTCCTACCCCCACACCTAAATTTTGCATTGTCCTCAATGCAAACTCTATGATGCATAAAGTAAAGCAAATAAGAAGGGAAGCACTTACATTTGGTCGGCTGATAAAAATCTGCAATTACCTTTGGTCTGAGGAGGATGAAATCAAAAATTTATTCTTTTTTTTTCTTTTTTTTCTTCATTTTTTTTTAAGAACTGAACAAGAAACTCTCAAATGAGAGAAGAATAAATTCTTTTTATTATTTTGAAGTAAACAAAATAAACAATGTAGAATGAAATATTCAACATGAAGAGTTCCTGTTCTACATTGAATCCTACCTTACTGTTGAAAATTCTTCCCCGGATTTTAAACAAATTCAGAATGATATAATCAATAATGTGAATTTCCAAGCATTTCGGGGTGTTCAGTAATTCATGCAATAAGGTAAGGTAGGTATTATTGGTGTCATGCATTTTGTATTTCTTAATGAACTTAGGCTCTTGTACTGTGAAGTTTTGTTTTCCAACAACCAATTCTTCTGTGAAGTTCTGAAAATTTGGTTGTTGATTATTCTCCAAGAATCTAAGTTCATCAAGAAAAAGTTCTTTAAAATTTAATTCAAAGCAGCAAAGGTTTAACACAGTTTTATTATTCTCAAGGAAACACGGTTTTATTATTCTCAAGGACCTGATCTGCTTCTTCTAAAAACTCTAACTCTTCATCAAAAATTTCCTCAAAACTCAAATCAGACTCTTCTTCTTCTTCTTCTTCTGATCTTTCCTGAATGTAGTTTATTTCTAGAGGCTGATTATTTGGTTGGTCCCCTGGATTAAAAATGTTGAGATCAGCAGTCAAATTCCCAAAGGACAGCTTCATTTGACCAGTTCTACAGTTGATGAGAGCATTAGAAGTGGCTAAGAACGGTCTTCCTAAGATGACAGGTGTCTGTCCTTTGGAATTGGAAACAGGCTGTGTTTCCAAGACTACAAAATCTACTGGAAAAATAAAATCTCCAACCTTAATCAGAACATCCTCTAACTCACCCATAGGGACCTTGACAGATCTATCAGCCAACTGTAAGGTGCATTTGGTTGGGTTCAGTACACCTAGACCCAATTGCTGATAGACTGAATATGGAAGCAAATTGACACTGGCCCCTAAGTCTAAAAGCGCCTTATCAATGTGAGTATTACCAATGATACATGAAATGATGGGGGAACCTGGATCTTTACGTTTCAAAGGTATGGGATTTGACAGCATTTCACTGATATTGGCGGCTAAAAAGACTTTCTTTGGAACATTTATTCTCCTCTTCTTAGTGCACAATTCTTTTAAAAATTTAGCATAAGATGGAATTTGTTCAATTACATCTAAGAGAGGAATGTTGACCTTAACCTGCTTGAATGTCTCTAGGATTTTCTCCTCCTGAGGAGAGTGTTTCCTAGACCTGAGTCTATCTGGAAAGGGAGCAACCGGTCTAAATCTATCAAAAGCAGGCTCAGGTTCGGGTTCAGGTTCTTGGTCATCTGAGGGGAGTGATTGTTGAATAGATTCATCAGAAGGAGAAGGAGAAGGAATTTGTACAGGATCAAGAGTTTGACTTGGCGGAGTTCTCACTTGATTATCGACCTGTCTACCTGACCGAAGTGAATGGATTGCATTCACTTGAGCTTCATAGGATGAACTGCATCCTGTGTTATTAGGGTTGACCACGGGTTGACTCGGAAATTTTCCTTTCTCTCTTTCACTCACGGCACTAGCTAGTTGACCAAGTTGGGATTCTAATCTAGCTATAGCTTGAGTGTTGGAGTTGAGCATTTGTCCGGTTGATTGCATGAAGGAATTCAACGTGCTAGATGTTTGAGTCAACATATTCGTGGTTTGAGTAGAGGCCTTAATTATGGTTTCTAAACCCCTTTCCAAGACATTGAGACGTTTATCTTGATCTGGATTGTGAGGAGTTTGAATTACAGCTTGATGAGGAGGAGACTGATTTTGATACGGCAGATTGGGTTGTTGAAATTGTGAATGAGAATTGAATGGAACTGTGTTTCCCCTAGGAAAATGTTGGGTCGAAGCGGGAGTGAAATTTTGAGTTCCGGGAGAATTTCCTAGATTCCATGCAAAGTTGGGATGATTTCTCCAACCTGGATTGTAGGTTGGAGAAAATGGATCATTTCTAGGGTGCTGGAATGCAGCGTTCATCTGTTCTATTGCGTTGTTATTTCCTAGGAGAGGGCATTCCTCTGAAACGTGGGTAGGAGACTGACAATTATGACATCCTGGGAAAGAAACATGATTGAGTTGAGCTGGAGCTCGTTCCTTAATTTCTAAGGCTTCTAACCTCCGCAGAATTGTCGCCATCTTCGCTTCAGAAGCAATGTTTGACTCCAAGGAAAGACCACTAGACTTAGAATGGGGAACTGATGAAACCCTGTCATCGCACTGTTCCCATTGCATTGTTTTTTCAGAAAGACTCTCTAAAAACTCCCAAGCTTCATCAGCATTTTTCCTCATAAAATCCCCGTGGCACATTGATTCTAAGGAAGTTTTTGCAGAATAATCTAATCCCTCATAAATTATTTGGCACAATCGCCATTTCTCTAAACCGTGATGAGGACATTGGATGAGAAGATCTTTAAATCGGTCAAAATACTTCCAAAAAGGTTCTCCCGGGATAATTTTAAAGTTTTGAATGCTGTTCCTAAGCTTTACCGTTTTATGAATAGGAAAAAATTTCTTAAGAAAAACGGTGACAAATTCATCCCAAGTTGAGATGGAATTTGTTGGTAAGCTGTACAGCCATTTTTTAGCTTTATCCTTAAGAGCAAATGGAATAAATCTAAGCTTAACCGCATCTTCATTTAATTCTCTCATTTTAATCATAATACACACTTCCTCAAATTCCGAAATAAAAATATATGCGTCTTCTGTTTCATTACCAAGGAATTTGGGAAGCATGTTTATGTATTGCGGTCTAAGCTCAAAACTTATTCCATTTGTTTCGGGGAGCCTAATGCATGAGGGGATTGCATTTCTAATAGGATAGCACATATCATGAAGAACGGGTGGATTAGGATGCTCCATTTCTATGATTGGTTCAAAGCGAATTAGTCGATGTGTATTATCCCTAATCCACTGTTGCATACACCAAAAATTTTTTTTTTTTTTTAAGAAAAGAAAGAAAATTAGTTTTTTTTTTTTGAGAAGATAAAGAAAAAGAAAAAATCCTAACTAAAACAAATCAAAACAATCACTTTTCAATCACTCTAATTCTAGGGTTTAGCCTAATTCACTAGACCAGCTCCTAACCAAAAACTCCTACAGTGAAAAGATCAAAGTTTTACCCAGGTAGTTAGCCAGGTAAGGATAGTACTAGAGGGTGATCAAAGATCAATTAAGTACCTCTTTCCTTGCGGAGCGCTTTACGCAACCCCTAAACCTTGCCTTAGACACCAACTAATCTGAGAAAACTTAAACCGGTTCACTTAAGGATTTCTTGTTCCTTATTGAGCTCGAATCCGTAGGGGCCAACGTCTAATGAGTTTTATTAGGCTTGGGTGGTGTAGTGAGGAATTCGTGATTTTTGGGCTAAGGAAAGGGTGATGAAATCCCTCACCTTATCTTGATTATGGGGTTTTGCCCTTAAAAATATTTTTAAGTGTGTGCCAAATCAAGATGCTCAAATCACTTGGTGAATTCCTACTCAAGATGCTCAAATCACTTTGGTGAATTCCTACTAACTATATAAAATGCAACCCTAGGAATTAAAAGCGACTAAAAAGGATGGTAAAAATAAAATCTTAATTAGTGTTAACAATCAAACAAATGAGAAGGGGGGATTTGTTTGAATTTATTATCTTGTTAGTCAATGTCAAAGTGGAGGATGAATTTTATTATGGTTAACAAAAAAAAAAAAAATTCTTTTAAAGTCCTAATTGTCTCTAATTAAGATATCGATCCCACGAGGAAGGTGTTTTGTAGGAGAAAATATAAAATCGGTTCTTATGTTGTGTGTGTGACAAGTAGGAGTGATAAGTGAATGTGATTGTGGAGAGATAGAGAGAGTGGAAGTGATAGTGTGTAAATCGGCACGAGATATAAGTGAGAGTGGATGTGACAAAGAATGAATATGATCAATAAGGCAAGAAGGAAAAGGAAAATAAAAATCAAGAATAAAGAAAATAAAATTCAAGAATAAAAGAAAATGCAAGAAATTAAAGATGGTGGATTCAATTATAGATATGGGTAATCTACAATTGAACCCACTTCTTAGAAAAGGGTGATTCCCTAGAGGGTTCTAGCCTAAAGGCGAATCAAACAAAATAAAAATAAACAAAAAGAAAAACTAAACCCAAGAGGGTTCTAGCCTCAAGGTGAATAGTATAAGAAATTAAAATCTAACTACAAAATAAAGTGCAAAATCTAAACTACAAAATAAAATTGCAAGAATTAAATGCAAGAAATTAAATCTATTCTATAAGCATGAAATAAATCTAAGGCAAGAGGGTTCTAGCCTCTTGGCTATTTAACAAGAAAATAAAATCTAAACTACAAGCATAGAAATAAATCTACACTACTAAGCAATAAAAAGTAAATAAAAGAGAAAAAGGAAAGAAAATGCAAACCTCTAAATAATTCTTCATCTCCATCTTCATCATCCAACAAAGAGAAGAAATATTTAAAGTGGTGAAAAAATTATTATTATTAATTGCAACTAAAGTTATAATTTTTGGAAGGCCTTCTCAATTAAGAGTAGCCCTCCTCTCCAAAAGGAGTTTACAAAATTTTTTCACACCTCTAACCCCTCACTCTCTACCCCTATTTATAGTAAGCATCAGTGAATGAGAGCCATTGGATTGAAATCTTATCCAAAAACATCAATTTTCAGTCTTTGATTCGTAACAAACTGCCCAGCGTATCGATACCAGCATCGATAGGGGTATCGATGCTGGCATCGATACGGGCATCGATGCGGGCATCGATGCCCCCATCGATGCTGGCATCGATGCCTGCCTGCTTCTAGCTGCTGTCCGCAGAACTCCTCTTTCATTGGTTCTTGGGCTTGGATCTTGGGCTTTTGCTTGGGTTTTTGGGCTTTGATATTTCTTTTAATCCTTCATCTTAGCTTGGGCTTTTGGATAGATTGGAAATTGATTTTCCAATTGGCTTCTTGATTCATTTCTTCATTTAATCAATGGGTTTTTGTTGAGATGTTGGAGTTTGAGATTTATTCATCATTAACCTGCAATTAACAGATAAAAGCAATTATTAGTGGTATATTTATTCATATAAAATAGATAATGAGGGTATAAAAATTGTAATAAAATGTGATTATCAATGACGTAAAGAACAACAATAAAAGTTGAGCTCATGGTCAGCTTCCTCATTGAGTCAACCTCCCCACATGATGAACCGTTAGCACCCTTGTCACAAGTCCAACCAAAGCCTTCGACCTCTCAAGCAATCAAGGCATCTACCCCTTAGACACGCCTCACCCTCGAGCATGATTCTATTTGCCTCCTGGTGGTTATTGAAGATGGACGGGTCCTTTTGCCAAGCCGGTAGCGGAGTGAGAGTGGTCCTACTTAGCTAAGATAGGTCAACGAACGAACACTCTATCATTTTTGATTTCTCAGCCTCGAACAATGAGACTGAATATGAAGCACTTTTGGGGGGTCTTCGAGCTGCCTTGATAGCTAAGGTTGAGTGCTTCTAAATTCTGGCTGACTCCCAACTTGTGGTACACTACATGAATGGAGAGTATGTGGTAAAGACTCAAGAATGGTGTTGTATTTGAAAGCAGTTAAGGAGATGTTGACCAACTTTGCAAATTTCACAATCGTCCAAGTCCCACACACTCTTTATGCTTGGGTGGACACTTTATCCAAACTCGGGTCGACTAACTCAGAAAGCTAGGCATGACCCATTTACACGGATACCCTCAAGCATCCAAGCATCATGGAGAACCCTACATCAGTCATGTAGACCGAGGTGTCTATGGAACCCTATTGGATGGATCTAATCATCCAATATCTGAAAAGTAAACTCATCAGTGAATGCCACTGAGGCTAGGAGTTTACAAAAAAATGCTCACTGATATCTCATGTTTGATAATCAACTTTATAGAATGTCATTCTCCAGTAATTGTGTGGGGCCCTATTTTTGGTGTCTTTGGCCAGCTATGTTCTTAGAGAAATCTATGAAGGGACTTGTGGGAATCATCTAGGGGCTAGAACTCTCACCCTGAAGGTTATTCAACAAGGGTATTATTGGCCCACCATCTTAGCTGAGTCCAAGAGACTCATTTCTTTCATTTCTTCATGCTAGAAATGCCAATTTTTCTCGAGCATTTCGTGTACTATGGCTACGGAGCTCACCTCCATTCTGAGTCTAACTTTATATGCTCAATGAAGATTAGATTTATTGGATCCTCTGTCGATAGCCTCTGGGCAGCGAAAATTCCTAATCGTCACAATTGATTACTTTCCTAAGTGGATCAAGCCCGAGCCCTTGGCCAAAATTGGTGAGAAAAACATCATGAATTTTGTATGGAGATCCATTGTCTGTCGATTTGGAGTTCCCCTCTCTTTCATCACGGACTTAGCACCAGAAGCTTTCGGAGCTTTTGTAAAGAGTGGAACATCTGCCTCAAATTCGCCTCAGTCACCCACTTGAAATGCAACAGGCTTATAGAAGCTGCCAACAAATGCATCCTTCAATCCCTAAAGAAAAAGGAAGACAATGTGGTTGGAAATTAGGTTGAATAATTGCATTCAATCTTGTGGTCTTACCACATGACTCATAAGAACTCAACAGGAAAAACTCCATTCAATCAACCTTATGGAACCGAAGCGATCACCCCAGTTGAAGTCAGCATGCCTAAAATCCGACTACAATATTTTGATGAATATCTAAATTCAAAAGAACTTCGAATAGGGCTCGATCTTATTAACGAAGTCCAAGAGAAAGCTCTCTGATCCCAAGTCATCAGTCAACAACGCATTGCTCGGGACTACAACAGAAAGTTTCGACCCTGGAGAGCTGCTTTTGACAAAAATGCCAGGCACGGTAAGTCAGCTGCCAATTAGGAAGGACCTTATATAATCATCAAAGACAATCATCAAAGAAGTGCGCCCAGGCACTTATCGGCTGAGAAGCTCCGATGGATGGATCCTACAATACCCCTAGAACATCGTGCATCTTAATAAATATTTTCAATAAACTTGTTTATACATGTTTACCTGTGGTATATAATATTATTAGCTCTTTTGCTATACTCCAGCAGTACCATAATATTTCACAAGAATATAAGGCCGAGTCTCCAAAACATAGTCGACTCATCTTAAGACCTTGACATCAACTTCAGTCCAAGTCACGAACCCTAAGACCTTGGTGTCATTATGAATATATCTAAAGCATGAGGCCCAGTCGAGTCGACTCATAACAAAAGACCTTGGTACCTCTTCAGGGTAAAACTAAGGCTTTCAGGATAAAACTAAGGCACGCCATTAACTCGGTCGACTTCAACATAAAGACCTTGGCATCCTCCTAAGCCTAAGGTACATACGAAAAGACCTTGGTATCACATGAGTAAAACTAAGACACGCCATTTTCAAAAGACATTCGGTACCTTTTTAGGATAAAACCAAGACACATTATCAACTCAGTCATCTCCAACATAAAGACCTTAGAATCCAACTAAGCCCAAGGAACATACCAAAAGACCTTGGCATCCACCTAAACCTAAGAGACGTACTAAAAGACCTTAGCATCCGCCTAAACCTAAGGCACATACCTAAAGACCTTGGTACCCTCTCGGGATAAAACCAATGCATGCCTCACTTGGTCAACTTGAAAAGACCTTAGTATCACACGAGTAAAATCAAGGCATGCCATTGACAAAAGACCTTGGTGCCTTATCGGGACAAAACTAAGGTAGGCCAACCTCTCGATCGGCTTCAACTTCAAAGACCTTGGTATCAATTAATTGAGTAAAACCAAGGCACTCCATCTATAAAAGACCTTTGTATCATTTATAACCCAAGGCTCTGCATCACCAACAAGTGAACTATGAGAGCAAATCGCAACACTCACCCTTCTCTTATCAAAGTTGCCTCAACTCAAAGAGCTGACTCATTTCAAGCAACCAATCTCGTTAATAAGGCCAAACTATAAAGAAACAAATATGAACAAGATAACACACAAGCATACACCAATGGAGAGGGAGAAAAGTTCAAATCTTCATTCATATATAACGAAATTTTCATTATCATTTACATTTGTATTTACAAAAAAATAAAAGAAATATACATTAGACCTTCATGGAGCTTTGCTCAAGTCGAAAGTTAGACTTAGAAAAGCAATACTCGACTCAGGAGCAGAGGTCGACTGAATATCAGCAGCAGCAGTCTCACCTTGGTCATCTCTTGACTTATCTCCTTCATCCCTATCAACCACATCCAACATTAATCCCCTTACCCTCATCTCTATGTCCATCAAAATGTCAAGGTAGTTAGAGACGTGAGAGGGGTAATAAATGCAGTCTAGGTTAGGCCGAGACTCAGGAGGGAGTAAAGCTAGAAGGTAGTTGAAGCCTGCCTTGCAGGCTAATAACACTTGCACTTTACCCAAAGTGCAAGTGCGGTATTTCTCCAAAATCTTTGCCCTATAAGTCTCTGAGTCTAAGAAAGCAAGGCGAGCTTCTTGAGATTGGATGGTGTCCTGAGATGCCTTATGAGTCGACTATTCCTCCTAAATGTCAAGCTTTAGATTTTTGGTAGGCAAGCGATCAGATCGAGTGCATTCCTGAGCATCTAGTCTTATATGCTTCTTGCCCTCGACCTCTATAGCTAGATATTTGATTTGGCCATCCCGCTCAATGATCTCGTGTTGTTAATGGCCAATCTCCTTCTTTAGTTTAGTAATGGTGGATATTTGCTAAGTATGATGCCCCTGGAGCCCCTGGATTATGCTTTCCCTCGTCTCCAACTCCAGATGATATTTGCCTTCACTGCAGCTCCAAACCTCTCGCTCAGCATCTAAAGTGACGACTTTCCTCTTGGCTGCTTCCTTAGCCATTCTATTGTCCTTCAACGCCTTTTCAAAGTTAGCGAGAAGTCTCTGCACATAGTCTAGCTAAGAGAACAACTCTTGCTCGATTAGAGCCCCCCAAAGCAAATAGCCCTAAAGGGCTTGGTGGAGGCCGACGTTGGGCATCGTCCTTAGGATCTCATCATCTTTAGTATGGAAGAATTGCTCTAGCACTTAGAGACTAAGCCATCCGAGACTCTAAGATCCAGCTCTCAAGCTCTCCTTATCAAGAGGTTTCTTGGGGAAGAACTTGTCATCCTTAGGAAGCTCCTCTCTGTGCATGAAACCTTCCCCTGACACGCCCATCAGTGCATCCTTAAGCTACCCCACACCTAGGGGTCGAGCTTATTGATACAATGGCGGAAAGGCCATTGGCAGGCACCTCCTGAGACTGAAGCTACATTGTCCCTTAGTAGCTCATCTGGAGCGATTGACTCCTCAGCTTGGCTTTTGACCTCAGTGGGCCTAGCCACTTCTTCTCCCCCTACTGGCCTAGCGTATGAAGCCTCATCCAATATGACTACATCGGCCAGTTTGGAGAGTGGGATTTCTAGAGGTGCGCCATCCTTGGGACTCAAAGTAGAAACATCTACCTTCGCCGCTTCAACCAAGTCAACTTGAGTCAAGTCGTCTACCCCAAGTTAACTTGAGCCAAGTCAACTCTTCCTAGCCTATGCGCGCTTGGAATTCGATGATTGGGTCAATTCTAATCTAGGACACTTAAGATTAAAAACACAAGAACTAGACCCGACATTCTTTTCATATGCCCAAGGCATATGCAAAGTCTAGACCAAGAAAAATAAACTTGACAGTTCGACTAAAAAATCAAGTCGTCTCGATCCATAGAAGTTAAAGCATAATTCCAACATAAAAAACATGAGAGAAAATATATCTTTATTTATATCTTTCAGAATGTTTACAACTTGATTTACAAACAGAAGTACTATATAAAGGTACAATAGTCATACGGGGCTAAACCGAAAAACTAGGGTGTATCAGCATCCCCACCAGGAGGAAAGAAACATTAGCTGTAAGTGGTGAAGGAGTCAACTAGACCTCTAACTCGTCCCCCTCACTCACCTTTTTCCTAGACGAACTCGCCCAGCTATCTTTGGCCAAATCCTCGTTAGTTTCTGTTGGATATCATGTCACCAAGATATAATTTTGATGATAATAATTTATTCATTATGTATATCACTATGAATATTATTGTGCACTAACATATCATTGCATCTTTGAGCATCAAATATAAACAAGTGCAAAATGAGTTCAATGCATCATAAAGTAAAGAAGAAGAAGAGCTTATACATCAATGTACATTTTACATTTTCTTTACTTAGAAATTTTGTACAAGCCTTGATCACTCATACACACACATAGTGATTAGAATATACTAACACATACTTAGTGTGTTGGTTAATAATAGAAATCACCTATGTTAACCATTAGAGTTTATAACTTATCAATAAGTATAAAAATATCTTATTCATATTAGTTTTCACCACTTAGTAGTCGACCAATGACTACTGATAGTCGACCACTGAAGTTCAGATAAAAAAATAAGTTTCTGTCAAATTACAGTCTAGTCAACTAATGACTTTTTATAGTCGACTACTAAGCACTTAGGAAAAATCTCAGCTTCTGTAAAGTTATAGTGTAGTCGACTACTAGACTATATAATCGACTACCAAAAGTCAATTCAGAATTCTAACTTTCTGTTGTTTAAAGTATAGTCGACTACTACACAGTATAATCGACTACTCAACTTCGAATTTTGAATTCTAGATTTTCTGCTTTACAGAGTAGTTGACTAATGACTATAATAGTCGACTACTAAGAAAAATCCTGAGTTTACTGAAGTTGTTTTAACTCAGAGTAGTCGACTACAATGACTATTAGTCGACTACTATAATAATTTTCTGACATTTTAGTTTTTGAAAAAGTGACTATTTATAGCCATTATGTGCACGTTTTTAGGGTTTGAAAATTTGTCTTTTCAAGAGCCATAAATAGGTTACAAGTTCAAAAAATTGATTCAATGATTCCTATCTGTAAGATTTATGTTTTGTGTAGTTTCCATGAGTAAAAATTTCTAGATTTTCACTAAGTGTTGAGAAAAAGCATTTTCTGAGTTAGCCTTTGATCTTCATTCAATATATAATTAAATTAGGCAATTTTTAGAGATTCAAAATGCTCCTAAGCTACTGCTACACATCACAATACACTTAATGCTTATAGGAATTAAGTTGTAACAAGACAAGTGTTCTCACAGGTGTGAGAGGTGTAATCTCTTGGTGAAGAGATTATATGCAATTTGCAGGAACTTGTAAATTAGTCAGGTTTACTATTTGACTTTGTAAGTTTTTTAAAATCATAGTGGAACTCTCAAGTGGCATTTACTTGGGGACTGGATGTACACTTAGGAGGTGGAACCAGTATAAAATTCTTTGTTTATGATTGTAATTTTCTGTGATTATGCTATCTTCTTTGCAAATTATAATCTTCTTTGCATAAGTTTTTAAAGAAACACTATTCACCCCCCCGTTAAAGAAATGGAATCAACTTACGACTTAAACTAAAAATTCAAGGAAGGACATTCTACAAATCGTCCACCAATGTTTAATGGACTAAATTACAATTATTGGAAGTGTCAGATGAAAATCGATCTCCAATCAATTGGCTTCGAACTTTGGATTGTTGTGGAGACAAAATATGAGAGGCAAACTACTCTCTTCATGGAATGGACTACTTCTCAAAGAAACAATGCAAATTTGGATTCTAAAGCAATGAACGCCTTGTTCTGTGCTGTTGACAAGAATGAGTTCAACAGGGTGTCAACGGCTACATCTTCATATGACATTTGACACACACTCGAGGTAACTCATGAAAGCACAAGTAATTTTAAAGAATCTAAAATTTCTGTTCTTGTACACAGATTTGAATTGTTTAGAATGAAGGAAAATGAGACCATTAGAGATATATTTACAAGGTTTACTGATATCACCAATTCTCTCATAGGTCTTGGAAAAGTATACACTCAAGTGAAGATGATGTGAAAGATACTTCGTTCACTTACTCCACAATGGGAAAAGAAAGTTACCGTAATAGAGGAAGCAAATGACTTATCAACTCTTACGGTAGAAAATCTAGCTGGTAATCTCATGGCTTATGAAGTTCAAATTGAAGATAGAAAGAATCAGGATAAAAACAAAGAACAAGAAAGTACTTGTATTCAATACTACTTCCAATAAAGAAGATTCGGATGATGATGAATAAATGATCATGTTTGCACGCAAGTTTCGAAAGTTCATAAAACAAGGTAAGTTCAAATCAAAAAAATTCAAATTCTAATATCTTACTTTGTTTCAAATGTAACAAACCAGGACATATGAAGAAAGATTGTCCATTGTTGAAAAATAAGCAACTTACTTTGTTTCAAATGTAACAAACCAGGACATATGAAGAAAGATTGTCCATTGTTGAAAAATAAGCAAAAATCAAATTATTTCAACAACTTCAGGACATATGAAGAAAGATTGTCCATTGTTGAAAAATAAGCAAAAATCAAATTATTTCAACAACTTTAACAATATTCAAAGCAATAAGAAAAGGAAGGCTTTGGCGGTTACATGGGATGATATGTGTTTTATAGCACAAAATGAAGTAAGTGATAATGAAGAATTTTTAGATGCTTTCAATGAATTATATAAAATATTTTTGAGATTAAAGGCTTCACATAATTTTCTTAAAGGTGAAAATAAAAGATTACTTAAAGAAATTCCTGATTTTAATTCTTCTACTATTTCTAATTCTCAGGTAATTGAATTGAAAGTGGAAAATAAATCCCTGCTTAAAAAAACCATATTTTGACTAATGAGAATGTTTATCTAAAATCAGAATGCAATGATTTAAAAATTCATATTAATGTTTTAGATAAAGATATTTCTTCTATTAAATTAAAATATGATGATATATGTTTGAATGTTAGTAAATTTAATAAAGGTAAAGAAAATCTAAATCATTTACTTTCATATAAAAAAGAATCTCAAAAGACAAAAGGTTTGGGTTTTCATGTTAACAAAAATATTTCTAAGAAAACCATTTCTATAAAACCAACTTCTAAATTGCATAAACAAAATGTTAAAGATAATATTTTATGTGAAAAGAAATCAAAATACTTATCTATTTGGGTACCTAAGAGAATTAACTTTGTTAAAGAAAAAGTCTTATATTTCTGGCTTTATTAAAGATGTTTGCTTATCAAATAACTATTTAAACTAATCAAACTCTTCATGGGTTTGGTTTCCTAAAGACTAATTTTATGGACCCAACATAGCATGGGTACCAAAATTATAAATGTTTATCTTTCAAGTACCTAAGAAAAATATGTAGATTTTGGATAGCGGTTGCTCTAAATATATGACCGGTAATATACAATTATTATCATCTTATCTAAATAATGATGGTGGTACTATCACTTTTAGAGATAACAACAAAGGAAATGTCATCGATATTAGAATTTTCAGTAATCCAAATAAACCTATTATTGATAATGTTTTATTATTTGATGGTCTTAAACATAATTTGCTTAGTATAAGTCAACTTTGTGATAAAGGTTTTGTAATTATTTTGGAAAAAGAATGTTACTTAATTTATGATATTGATATGATTACCGTGTTATTTAAAGGGCATAGAAAAAATAATATATATGTGTTATCTATGAAGAACATTCCTAATGAACATTGTCTTCTTGCATCTTCTAATGATTCTATTTTATGGCATAAATGTTTTGATCATATTAACTTTAAACATATTTCTAAAATTTCTAAGAATGATTCTGTTAAAGGTTTACCTATGCTTTCTTATAAAGATAATTTTTGTGATGCATGTCAACAAGGAAAATGCATAAATCATCTTTCAAATCTAAAGATCTAATTTCTACAAGTAAACTACTAGAATTGATTCATATTGATCTTTTTGGCCCATCTAGAGTAGCATCATTAAATGGAAGCAGATATACATTTGTACTTGTTGATGATTTTTTAAGATTTCCATGGGTAATATTTCTTAAACATAAAAATGATGTGTTTAATGAGTTTTCTATCTTTTGCAAAAGGATTCAAAAGCAAAAGTCTCTTTTTATTATTACCATACGTAGTGATCATGAAGGAGAATTTGAAAATGAACTTTTTATAAATTTTTGTGATAAAAATGGTATTTCTCACACTTTTTCTTTTCCTCGAGCGGCTCCACAAAATAGAGTTGTAGTAAGGAAGAATAGAACTTTACAAGAATGTGCTAAAACCATATTGTGTGATAGTAACCTACTAAAGTACTTTTGGGCGGAAGCTATCTCTACAGCATGTTATATTCTAAATAGAATATTATTAAGGCCTATTTTAAAGAAAACACCTTATGAGTTGTTTTATGGTAGAATTCCTAAAGTTTATTTTTAAAAGAAGCTTTACTTGATGATTTTTGGATAATTACTATGCAAGATGAATTAAACTAATTTACAAGAAATAACTTTTGTGATCTTGTACCTAGACCACAAGATAAGTCCATTATTAGAACCAAATGGATATATAGAAATAAATTGGGTGAATCTGGACAAGTTGTTAGAAACAAAGGCAAATTGGTTGCACAAGGATATAATCAAGAAGAATGTATTGATTATAATAAAACCTATGCACCAGTTGTTCGTTTAGAATCTATAAGAATTTTACTTGCATTTGCATATTTTATGAATTTTAAATTATATCAAATGGATGTTAAAAGTGTATTTTTAAATAGTTTTATTAAGGAAGAAGTTTTTGTAGAATAACCTTCAGGTTTTGAAAATAAAAATTTTTCAAACTATGTTTTCAAACTTAAGAAAGCATTATATGGTCTAAAACAAGCACCCCATGCTTGGTATGATAGATTAAAGATTTATTTTTTAACTTTCAGTTTTAAAATTGGAAAAGTTGATTCTACACTTTTTATAAAGAAAATAAATAAAGATATACTATTAATTCAAATATATGTAGATGATATAATATTTGGTTCTACTAACGATGATCTTTGTCAAGAGTTTGCTAAGACTATGCAGGATGAATTTGAAATGAGTCACATGGGTAAACTCAATTTCTTTCTTGGGCTACAAATCAAATAATTAAAGGAAGGAATTTTCATCAACCAAAGCAAGTATGCTAAAGAATTACTTAAACGCTTTGGAATGAAAAAATACAATAAGCAAACCAACACTAATGAGTACAACTACATCACTTGATAAAGATGAAAATGATAAGAATGTTAATCAAAAGCTATACCGATGTATGATTGGATCATTTCTTTACATTACAGCAAGTAGACCTGATATTATATTTAGTGTATGTTTATGTGCTAGATTTCAATCTAATCCAAAATAATCTCATCTTAAAGCAGTGAAAAAAAATTAGATATCTTAAAAATACTACAGATTATGGTTTATTTGATCCTAAGAATAGCACATTTGACTTATTATCATATAGTGATGTTGATTTTACCGCATGTAAATCCAATAGAAAAAGTACAAGTGGTACATATCATTTTCTTAGACATTCACTTGTATCTTAGTTTAGTAAAAAACAAAATTTAGTATCATTATCAACTACTGAAGTGGAATATATTGCTACTAGTCTTGCATGCGCTCAAGTTTTATGGATGAATCAAATATTATCTGATTATGGTATAGTTTGTCCAACATCATCAATAATGTGTGATAATACTAGTGCCATTAATTTATCTAAAAATCTTATTCAATATTCACATACATAAGACATCATTTTTATGTGATAATGTACTAAAAAGTGTTATTTCTTTAGATTTTATTTTAACCGATAAACAAATTGCTGATATATTAACAAAACCATTAAAAGAATAAATATATGTTAAATTAAAAAGAGAATTAGGTATATATTCTTTGGAAGATTTAAACTAAGTTTTAAAAATAAATACATATGCATATTCATCCTTAATAGTTGACTAATCAAGTTAGTAGTCGACTACATGCACAGACATTGCATATATAATATTCTGTTATTTTTTTTAGTAGTCGACTAATAAGAAGAGTAGTCAACTAATATGAGTTCAACACGAATTTATAGAACTCTGTCAACTGCAATGTAGTCGACTACATTATAGTATAGTCGACTACTTAAACTGACAGTTTCACTTTTTACAGTTTTTTAACATATTGGATCTTTTACCCACCAAATCCAAAGCCCAATACCCATTAAACTTAAATAAATTTGTTCTCAACCATTTACTTTTAACCTGATAGATCATGACCTTCCATCATATTTTACTTTGATCAAATCTCAATCTTTCATTTGATTTTTTAATCTAATCATAGCCACTCATTTTTAACTAAAAGAAACTACCCAAACTCCTTCCATCACTCACATTTTTCACCCCCAAAAACTACAGAAACACTCATCTTTCTCAGGTCATCCGATTCCAAAGGTTAGGGCATCCATTCTTTCTCATTTTTTCTCAAAATTTTCATCAAATCTCTTGTCTACGTTGAGTTTTCCAGTCCAAGTAGGCAACTACAGTTTCAATTAGCCGACTACTTCTAGGGTTTCAATAGTTTGGTAAGCACTCTTTCTCTATTCCATTTCCAATTTCAAAATTGAATCATGGAAAAATCAAAGAGGCCTACGTCTGGACCATCAAATGTAGTTGAAGATTATTCAATTTATCTTAAAGACCCCTCTTTGCTTTCCCAATTTAAGGAATTTCAATCTTTCGAAATTATACCTTGTAGATTTGTCAAATTTAATGATTTCATCACTCATAATTTCAGTGATTACATTAAAAATGTTGAATTATAAGATCTCTTTTCCTCTGAAAATAGGAAACCATACTATCCATTGTTGGTTCAACTATTTTATGTCAATATCTCTATATAACCGATCGTCACTCGGATGTTCTTAACACTCTTGTAAAGGGAATTAAAATTAATATGACTCCTAAGAAATTAGGTAGAATTTTTAATATTCCTTTTCAAGGTGTTAGTCTTTCATATATTAGAATGAATGATGAAAATTTACTTGCTAATCATATTTTTCTTCCCAGCTATGGTAAACCTCTCAATAATTCAAATAAACTTAGGCCTATCCCTAGGTTTATAGCTCGAATTCTTGCCTACAACCTTTTCCAAAAATTGGAAGCTTTCATTTTAAATCTCTTGACCTTGCCAAAGCCCTCTATGCAATTATGGCTAACATAAAAGTAAATTGGGCTGAGGTGTTCTATGAAAATCTTTTAGTTTTTCCTAAGGGATCTCTTCCATTTGGAGCTTTTCTTACGAGAATATTTGAGGCATATGATATTGATCTATAAACTAAAACTTCTAAGATTCGTTCCATCGATCTTTTTGACTCTAATGCTTTAAATCGGATGAAACTAACTAATTTTGAAATTCACCAAGATGAACCTCAACCTCAACCAGAACAACACCCCTAAGATATACCACAAGCCAGTGATGAAGTTGGACCCTCTACGAGTCACTTTCCACCACCAATGCATGAACCTTCTTGCTTCTCTGATGCACAATATAATACATTATCTGCTATAATACTTGATTTAGAATCAGGACAAAAGGATTTGTATGATCAAAATGTGCTTATGTTGAAGAGTCAAGAAGCATTAACAAACAAATTTGATATCCTTGACATGAAGTTTGACACAACAAATATGAAGATTGATGCCTTGGACATGAAGCTCAGTGCCTACTTCCAAGGAAATCAACCTCCAACAGGACCATCCAATTAGAAGGCTATGCATGAATCATTTAGAATCGTTTTAGTCTGTTATGTCAAAACAATTAAGTACTTAGTTTATTTGTGTGTTTAAATTATGTCCAAAACTATGTGTGTATGATTGCTTAGACTTATGTATTCTGCTACTATGTTTTTGCTTATGTGTTTAAAACTATGTATGAGTTTTTGTTTCTTTTTATCATGATTGGTATGTTTATATACTATATTTTGTTAATGAGCTACTTATCTTAAAAATAGATTGTGAAGATGGAAATTGTTGAACTTTTGATATTTATGGCCCGTCTTTGCCTACACATATGGATGAGTGAAGTAATAGACTATGTTCACAATCTGGAAGACCTTTTCGAAGTATTGGCTCATGATGAAGAAATTATGGCATGTTTAGCATAAGATGTTTTATTTCTTTTTGTTAATAACAAAGGGGGAGAATGTGGAATTAGTTATGCTATATATATGAATTATAGACTCTAATATGCTTTTATGCAGGAGGAGTAAGTATATTTGTTTCTAAATGTTTAATTATTTTAGAATATACTTACATATGCATAAATTGTTTGTCACCATCAAAAGGGGGACAATGTTGGATATTATGTCCCCAATATGTAATTTTAATGATAAAAATTTATTCATTATGTATATCACTATGAATATTATTGTGCACTAACATATCATTGCAGCTTTCAACATCAAATATGAACAAGTGCAAAATGAGTTCAAGGCATCATAAAGTAAAGAAGATAAATAGCTTATACATCAATGTACATTTTATATTTTCTTTACTTAAAAATTTTGTACAAGTCTTGATCACTCACACATACACAAACATAGTGATTAGAACACACTAACACATGCTTAGTGTGTTGGTTAATAATAGAAATTCCCTATGTTAGCCATTAGAGTTTATAACTTATAAATAAGTATAAAAATCTTATTCATATTAGTTTTCACCACTTAGTAGTCGACCAATGACTACTGATAGTCGACTATTGAAGTTCAGATAAAAATATAAGTTCCTGTCAAATTAGAGTCTAGTCGACTAATGACTTTTTATAGTCGACTACTAAGCACTTAGGCAAAATCCTAGATTTTGTAAAGTTATAGTGTAGTCGACTACTAGACTATATAGTCCACTACTAAAAGTCAATTCAGAATTCTAACTTTTTATTGTTTATAGTGTAGTCGACTACTACATAATATAGTCGACTACTCAGCTTCGAATTTTGAATTCCAGATTTTCTGCTTTACAGAGTAGTTGACTAATGACTATAGTAGTCGACTACTAAGAAAAATCCTAAGTTTACTAAAGTTGTTTAAACTCAGAGTAGTCGACTACAACGACTATTAGTCGACTACTATAATAGTTTTCTAACATTTTAGTTTGAAAAAGTAACTGTTTATAGCCATTATGAGTACGTTTTTAGGATTTGAAAAATTGTCTTATCAAGGGCCATAAATAGGTTACTAGTTTAGAAAATTGATTCACTGATTCCTATCTATAAGATTTAAGTTTTGTGCATTTTCCAAGAGTAAAAATTACTAGATTGTCACTAAGTGTAGAGAAAAAGCATTCTTAAGTTAGCATTTGATCTTCATTCAATATACAATTAAATTAGGCAATTTTCAGAGATTCAAAATGTTCCTAAGCCACTGCTACACATCACAATACACTCAAGGCTTATAGGAATCAAGTTGTAACAAGACAAGTGTTCTCACGGGTGTGAGAGGTGTAATTTCTTGGTGAAGAGATTGTGTAAAATTTGTAGAAACTTGCAAATTGGTCAGGTTTGTTGTTTGATTTTGTAAGTTTTTCAAAATCATAGTGGAACTCTCAAGTGAGATTTACTTGGGGACTGGATGTACACCTGGGAGGTTGAACCAGTATAAAATTCTGTGTTTGTGATTATGATTTTCTGTGATTATGCTATCTTCTTTGCAAATTATAATCTTCTTTGCATAAACTTTTAAAGAAACACTATTCACCCCCTAGTATTTAAGTGTTATTAGATCAGATGCTATAATTTCCTCAGCTGAGCCTCATTTTCTTCCCTGGTTTCCTCGACAGAGCCCTCATTGGCCTCGCCATCTAATTCATCTCTAGCACTACTACTGCCCATATCCAATCCCCCACTATGTTTCTTTATCTCCAAGAAAATATCCAAATAGTTGGAAACACCTTGGAGGATGGTGAAAATGGTCGGATCCACTCTTCAACCCGACTGGAAGCTACGCAAAGAGATAATCATACCTAGCCTTGGAAGCCATCATCACCTTCACCTTTTCGAGGATGCTATGATGGTATCCCTCAACGATTTCTGATCAGCAAGTCTTGGAATCCAATTGAGAGATGCAGCTTTGAGCCTAGACTAATGATGAATCGCGCTAAGCACTCTCCTCTTGGAGTTTCTTTTGAGCCAACCACTCCGCTCCAAATCAACCTTCAGATGCTAAGCAAAGTGGTGTTTGGACTTAGCCTGCTCCATAGCATGATCTGTCTCTCTCGCCTCTCTTGCAACACCTCCTTGCATATAAATTTTATCCTCTTGTTCTGCTCATGGAGTTCGTGCTTTAGCCTATCAATATCTGCAGACTTTTGGCTATTTAAGGCCTTTAAACAATTGATCATGCTCTCCTATACCTCCATTTCCCTATCATTCTTATTAGTTGACAATGACTAGAGGCATCTTCCATATCGGTCTTTTAGGTGGTCGACTCCTCCTAATGCTTAAGGTAGAAAGCTTAGACTTGCTCCATTAGGCCAAATATCTCTTGCTCCACTAGAGCCCCACAAACCAGATAGCCCCGAGGCTTAGATGTAGACTGACATCTAGGACTTCCCCTAAAATCCCTTCATCATGGGGAAACCAAAACTACTCCACTGCCTTCGATTCAGCAACCTGAGACTCAAGCACCGATATATTCGCATCATGAGGAAACCAACTTTGGTAGATCCTATCAGTAGCATCCTCAATATGTCGCATGTATTAGAGTCACTCTCTTTGATATGGTGAGGATACGGCCATCCATACTCCTTAGATGGAGATATTGTCTCTACGGCTGGCTCCTTCTCCTTGTGATGGGTCAACTCGGTAGGGGCATCTGAAGCCTTTTCACCCTCTGTTAGGACCTCTGCCTCCACCAGAATGTCTCCTCTCCCTAGAGCCTCAACCCCGACGTTGACCCTCTAAAGGTGGACCTCGTCTTCTCAAGCTAGGGACCTATCATCAACACAAACAACTTCAATCTCTGCCTTGACTACCCTTCTAGGCTCTTAGCTCCTAACATTCCTCTACTTATTACTCTTCTTTTTTCGATCCGATTAGCCGAAGATGATGGCCCCTCCAACTTAGCAGCCTATCAGCCGCCTGGGCCTGAAACACTACAGCCTCCTTAGGGACTAGATAGTAATGAGGACATTTTGATGACCTTGTTAGGACCTCTTCCTAGGCTCCAACATGTTTAACTACAGTTTGTAGATGTCTCAGTAGCTCCTTCTTAGCCCAGAGTCGACCTGGCTGCCCTCTTGTCGTCTTTGGATGTAGGCGGCATAGGAGAGATGCTAACTACTCTCACAACAGAATTATTGAGTAAGTCTTCCATCTTATGAGAGCCTGTATATGCTCTGATTCTCTCCAGCGGTTGCATCTCAGTACTCAACAAAGGCCTCGTCATCAAAGCCTCCCACATGATCTCGGGTCAATTCAAACAACCTAAGTTAGAGTCATCCCTTGAGTCCTAGACAAATTTCTCCTTCTAGTCTTTCTTCGACTCAAGAAGATCAACAATAATCTTCAATCTTCCCACCACCTAAAAATGGAAATAGGCCTCACACAAGTGCACCCTGACGCTGATCAGATGAGGAAGTAAATTTAAGGCCAGCTTGACTCCCAACCAATGACAGATGACAACAAACACAACTACAGTCATGATTGAGTTCGGTTTCATCTGCATCAATGAAACCCCCAAAGTTATAAAGACACGGTGAAGGAAGGGATGTCGGGGTAGGCGTAAACCACACTCAACATGTTTTATGTACAATAGAGCCCGACTCGCATCATGGTCAAAAACTACTTGTGACTTCATTAGCACCGTTAGCTTGTAAGATCAAGGGATATAAAATCTCTCATATAACAATCTTAATTATGGCAGCATCACCTTTGAATGGAGTATCTCCAACTAACCCTCACGAGCATTAAGAGTAGAAGATGCCATCAAAATATTCTTAGAAGATCACCGGAAGAAGAAGAGTGATAAAAATTCTCCTTTTAAGTTATGATTTGGAGATTTTCAAAAACAAACAAATCGCTCTCCTCACCGCCACCTTACTTATAGATAGATAGATTGACAGATGTCAACATCCCAATGACCCGATCAGTTTCAAGCCAACGGCTAAGAGTAACTTCGAAATTTGAAATGACTTCTTCAGAATGGGGACAAGGCATGACTACCTTAAGTAGCTCGCTATTAGGCATGAAAAACGAGGCGATGGCAACCAAAAGTTGTCCTTTGACATAAGCCATGTTACATCCGAAGGACTTTTCAGTCACCCCTCATTAATACACCTCTTGACTCTGCAAATCCACAATATAATTTCACTTGGACCTGACCTATGCTGACTCTAACTGAATGGGACCAACTGTTATAACCCCTAAAAATACTAGATATTAATCTCCATAGAGAATAAAACTATCATAACATCTGGCTCAGCACGGCCGACTTGTTTAGTCAGCATCTCACATAACTGAGTCAAAAACACAGTACTAATCGGCCAACTTCCAAATTGATCACTAGCGCTACAAATCGACCCACTATTCAGCTGACATCTCGTGTAACCGAGTTAAAAGGTGGTACTTTTCAATCCTGAGCATGAGGAATTGAAAGAAGACAGTTACCTTGAACCCATTGCCAGTCGACTACTCTTGCATTAACAGCCCCGACAACATCATCATTACCCTAGCCCTATAGTATTTGTGACTCATCGGACCTAGTCAGTACCAAACACCTATTGTCATTCCCATAATAATGACCAGGTAATTTACCTCATTTAACAACCGACACATAGCACATTTCTGCCAACTCGGCTGCCTAGTTGGACTCGACCCAAGTTTCCTTTTTCCCCCTCAAACACACTATAAAAGGAGCACTACTACATGAGATAACTCTCTCTAGTTTTTTATGTAAGGGAGAACTAACTCTATTTTTTCACTCAACTTTGATTAGTGACTTAATCATCGGAGGAACACCTAGAGAACCCAACTCCACACTCTTACGAGTTCCTTCATGTATAGGGAAGAACAACGAGCCACAAAACCACTCATCAAAAGGAGTTAGAAGACCCTAATCATTCCATAAATCATCACACAAACCCCTTGTTTGGTAATTGACATCAACACCTTTTGACGTAACTTATACCTCATCTGCGTTCAAAGCCTTATGAATCAAATATTTGCCCTAAACTTGGACAAGTTCATGAAAGAACCCTAGAGGGGAGTGAATAGGGTAATTTCTAATCTAATCTGATTAGACAACAAATTAAAAATTATAAATCAATATCCTAGAAATATGATATACAAAGAGATATGCAAGGATAAATAATGAGACAATATACGATATAAACACAAGCACAAGATGTAGAAACTATAGTGCGGCGAAAACAATTGCAAACACAAGCTATGATCATGGAGTTTAGTCAACCCTTGACCTACGTCTCCGCTCCTCACCTTGACGAGATCTCCACTATCACACAAAATATCTACACAAAATGGTTTCCAAAGATCACCGATAACTTTTACAATGCACACGATGTCAATCACACAAGCTACACTTCTCTAAGTGTTAGACTACCCGTGTCACCTTCCTCAAGTGTTTGGAATTACAACATCTCCCTAGGATTTATAACCAACCGACTCCTCTTAGAATTAACCCCAATCTTTCCTAACCACTCCTCTAAGTGTTCTTGTGTATTACAAATATGTATAACAATATGTGCGAATAAATAATTTTGTTCTCTAAACAAATGAGAACGAAATATAAGCACTCTCAATGAAACACTCTCACAACCCACTAATACTAGATGTGAAATACTAAAGCTTAAGTTGGTGTGTGTGTAAACAATGAGTAAAACAGAATTAAACTTAAATAAAACTAGCTTATATTACAAATCAAATTATAAGATTAGCTAGAGAAAGAGTTTAGAAAAACTTCTCCAAAACAAGGATAGATAGAGATTTGACGATGAACGCTTCAAACATCAAAATCAAGATCCTTCACCACTTTGTGAAAACCCTTTTTCTCATAAACAAACACACTTCTCTTTCTCAAAAACATGCATCCAAAATGGCTAAACTTCTTTGTCAAACTCTTTTCCTTCAAATAAGTCTTGAATGCTATTTATAGCCTCTCAAACAAATCAAAATAAAAACTAGCCATTACAGATGATCAGTCGACTGATAGGTATATCGGTCGACTGACCATTCGACCATTGGCTAATTCTGGGAAAAAATAAAACACAGTCAGTCGATTAAAAAATACATGGTTGGTTGACTGAAAACACTATTCGGTCGACTGACTCTATTGGTCGGTCGACTGATCCAATGTAACTAAAGGATGCTGTAAAAATGCTTTTGCCAAGTCGACTGAGTTAAAAAATCAGTCGACTGACTAGAGAGAATTTTGGAAAAGCAAATCAACCTGACCGGTCGACTGATATGCATGTTCGGTCGACCGTCCAGAGATCATATATCAGACATAACAGATACCTTAAATACTAAAAAGTTGATTTTCTAAATTCACTTTAAAATAGTAAAACAACTCCAAAATTAGTAAAACTTAAGAGAATGTTTATACATATGAAAATGAATGTGTTTGAAGAGGAATTTCTAAATAGCACTTCCCATTTGTAAAAACTCATTATTTTGCAAAACATACGAAAACGTTAAATATGATTTCATAAATAAATAGAATCGTCAAGAATACGAAATCGTTAAACACATGATTCTGATGAAATCATTTCAAACAATTTATCCACAAAGAAATTCTAAAAATCCTTTAACAAGGCAAAAAACAATGAAAGCGATAAATCAAATTAATGTGTATGTGTATGATTTGAACTTTAAGTATAAACACATAAAGTAAAAACACCTAAACTAACAGACACTATACCAAGTAGATAATCTTCATGAAGCTCGATCTTGGTAGTAGGGATGAAGCGCAATAGTATGTCTTTGACTTGAATGGCGACGGCTTCATTCCAATTTCTGCCAACCCAAAGGATGTCATCGTTAATGTGCAATTCTATCAAACCTCTAATAAAGGATGTTTGTGAGGATACTTAGCGAGAAAATGCTAATACTCAAAAATGATGTTAGGAATTATTTGTTAATCATTAAAACTAGATTAGATAATAGGCTCATAAACATGAGACCTAACAATCACCCTTTTAGATGATGACAAACAATCTACACAATGAGTAAGAAAAAAATGGATGAAACTAATGAATATAAAATTTTGAATACCCATGCATGATACCAATAGCAAACAACAACGAGATACATACACACAGAATATGCTTTTTCTCCCCCTTTGGCAACATCAAAATGGCAGCAAGAATAAGAAAAAGAGAGCAAAAGCTCCCCCTACATATAAGCACATTGAGTATAAAATAAATAAGGAAAAACTCCCCCTATCAAAAAGCCTCAGAGCATATATCAAACATAATAAGGCAGCTAAAGGTGAGCAAACATACACATATATATCACAACTCACACATATCACATAAACATATATCATATAGTTCTTCTTCCCCTTTCGCATCCGTAAAAATTTGAAAAGAGAGATAGAACAATAGACATATAAAAACATACTAATCACAACTTAGATTCAAAGTGACCCAAGAGAACATATATATATCATGAAAGGCATCTTAATACATACAAACTACAAATACAAAAGACATAGTTCATAAACAAAAGTCAATAAAAAGATTTAAACCCAATACAAAAGTCAAAATTATCAAAAAAAACTTGTCTTCAAACGATTGGGGATTAAGATGGCCCAGAGTCTGGAGATGGAGGCCTCTGCTTGGGATATTGGTTCATGAACATGTTCATCAATTGTCATTGAACCCTCATCATCTCTTCCTGTCTATTCATCATCTCATCAAGCTTATTCTCAATGCTCTATCCTATCAACCAAATAATTTAAAGTGGTAGGAATACTAGAAGGATTGGAACTAGAAGCACGAGGAGGACAAGAATGGGTCCTAGAGGTCGAGGGACGAGATAAAGATTCGGCAACAGGAGCAGACACAAGAGTTTGAGAAACTAAAGGTGAAGGATCTAGAAGACTCATCCTAGTAAGACTTGTGCGATCAAACAATTCATGAATATGCATAATAGCAGGCTATTGGTTAGATCAATGTTAAAGCGTTTGAACACACGAGAGAGAAGAGCCCCAAAAGAAAGAAACCTAGTATGCCATCAAAGATGACTTTACTCTACTTAACATCAAGATTGCCAAAGATTGCATACACAACACATATCAAATCATGAGAAAAATGATCATAACTTCTAGTTTTTGGAATTATGTTATATGAGATGATTCTAACAATCAATTTGGCAATTGGAGTGATGGAACTGTTAAACATAGGATATTCTTTGCCATGAAGATATATCTGTGAATTAATAGAAGAGTTATCAAGATCTAACTCTTCCAGTAAAGAATCTCCATTACAAATGTTAAGAATTTTAGCTAATTCATCACAAGAAAAATTTATAGGACAATTCTTAATATAGGACTTAAGAATAGGGGTGTCATCATCGGTATGATCAAGTTGCATATTTGTGTAAAGCAGATAAACGAGATTTGGATAATATGGAACTTGATTTGTATGAGCTAGTAAGTGTGTAATTGATAATTTGCAAAGTCAGGAAAATTTACAAATCTACCCGGAAAGATAGTTAATTAACAAATATTACGATATTTATCAATAAGTCAAGAATTACAAAGGTAGCGATGGTAATGAGAAACTTGAGATGCAGAATTATTTGTTGTACCAGATCTAGGACATTTATGGTTTGACATGATGTGAAGAAAGTAGATCCTAGATAGTTCTAGATTAAAAACAACTGAAAGAAAGAGAGGACAAGAATTTACTGAGCAACAACAACAGTTTACTCTACAGGGTTGATCGGTCGATTGGGCGATTTTGGCAGACACAGTTTGGAAGAGTGTCAACTGGCAGGGTTTTGAAAGATAGGGTTTGTGTTTGTATATTTATAGAGAATTTTGATGGCCAGGATTAGTTTGGCAGGGTTTTGAAAGATAGGGTTTGTGTTTGTATATTTATAGAGAATTTTGATGGCCAGGATTAGTTCTAAAAGAATCCAACAGTTAGGATTGAAAGAGGAATTTAAACAGGTGGATAATGGGCCGAACTTGAAGACAAAAATCTAATAAAAACTCAGTAAAACTCAATGTCAGTCGACTAACCCGGAATTGGTCGACTAAAAATGTCAGGAATCGGACGACTGATTAATGAGACATCAAAAATCCATATACATTCAATCATAAACCATGATTGAAAAAAAACTTAAAACACAATTTAGGTTATATCTAAAAATGAATATATGCCAAGATCTCTTCTAAAATTTAAATATTTTCTTTTAAAGGTTTTTTGTAAAATTATTCGCATTTTGTTTATAAAATCTAAACAAATATCACTTTTTAAAAACATGAAAACGGAAACGATATAAACTTGTTTTAAAATTGTAATAAAATGAGGGTATAAAATTATAATAAAATGTGATTATCAAATACCCCCACACCTAAACTTTTGCTAGTCCTCTAGCAAAGAAAGAGAAAAGAAAATCTAACTCACTTTCGTAGGAATCGCGATTGTATTTAGCTCATACAACAAGCCTTTAAACCCCTACGTTACCCTAGTGGACGAGTTATAATCTCGTGAGGGTTTGTAGTGAGTATACCTACAAAATTTGGTAAAGTTATCAAGTTAAAGAAGTCAGTAAATAACTAATTTTCCTTGATATATTTAGACATTCTAATTGAAGCTAGTTAATAATCAAGAAAATATTTTTATATATAACTCCAATGTAAATATCTTAGAAAATCTTTTTCATTATAGCAATACAAAACCAAGTCAAATCTTAGAGATTTAATTTAAAAGTTTTGAAAAGAACATGCTAACTCTTTGTTTTAAATAACTTTCAAGTCTCTTGATCAAAAATTGATTTTCAAGATCATATATACAAAATAACAATATATATATATATATACAGATGGACCTCCACCTGAGCATTTCATCTATATCGGTAATGCATTAATACCCAAAATTAATACCCACAAAATAACAATGCGGAGTCGTATGGATATTGCCATATATACAAACTAAATGATCAGACTGTGAGGAGGAGCATTTCATCTATATCGGTATCAAAATAACAATATACATATACAAAATGAACATTAAGACCCACAATTCTGGCTAAAATTGTGGGTCCATCTATATCGGTATCAAAAAGATCTTGAGAGGATGATGAACTTGCTCGGGATTTCTTTCTAGGGGGCATCTATAGAAAAAGAAAAAAAATATCATTTTAATAACAAAATTCTAATATTTTTTTATTTTTTTATTATTTTTTTATCATTATTATTTTTTTAAAAATAATTTAGCTACAAATTGTTCAACATGAATTAATTCCAAGTTATCAGAATTTTGTTTTGAGAAAAAATTTCCTCAAAATTATTCTTTTAGAACAAAAAATGTCAAAATTTTGATAACTTGATCGGTGAAGCATACATGTTGATATGATAATTATAAGCTAAACCTTATAAATGTTGAATAAAACATCTTCGATTATCCAATACAATTTTTTGAATGTGAGAAGTATCCAATTTTAACTTTTATTTGACCAATTACTCATATTTCATAAGTTGAACTGTGAATGTTTGAATTTTCAAAATTTGCACAAAACATCCCAAATTCAAATTTCAATTGGAATTTATGGGTAAAATACCCAAGTTGAAGGTGTTAAAGTTTTCGGTTTGGCACAAAACTGTTAGACCCTAGAGGGGGGCTGATTAGGGTCTTATGCTAATCTAATCCGATTTTATGCCAATTAAAGATAATTAGCAAGTTATCCTAGCAAGTATGAAATACAACAAGATATATGAGCTAGGATAAATAATATGAACAATGAGATATATCCTAGCAATGAGATATACTATGAGATATATGCAAGGATATACAAATTAACACATGGGTGAAATAAACATAAACAAGATAGTGGGCAAAGTAAATAATGAGACAATGACGATATGAGCAATGAGCACAAATAAGAATAAACACCAAAGCACACTTAAACACAATCAAATGATCACGGAGTTCGGACCTTCCGTCCTACGTCTCCGCTCCCCACTCCCGGGGAGAAATCCACTATCACACTCCGGTTTGGAAGCCGGAACTTCTACACACTCGGTTTTCTAGCTAACCGAAAACTCTACAACTCTCACTCTTACAAACCCACTCTACACCCTCACAAGTGTTGGACCTAGCCGTGTCTCCCTCAAGTGCTCGGTTACAACCTCTCCTTAGGTTCGTCAACCGATGACACTCCTCTTGGGATGATCCCTGACTCTCACCACACACTCCTCTCGGTGTACAAGTGTATTACAAAGTGATTTCACGATTAAGCACAATACAAAGAATGATTATTCTCTAATATGGATGAGAACATAATAAAAGCTCACACTCAATTGTTATAACTCTCACCAACCCAAATGTACTATGTATGAAAATACAATAAGCTCAAGTGTGTGTGTGTAAACAATGAGTAAAATCAAATCTAACTCAAATAGCAAACTAGCAATAAGAAGAATATGAAAATCAGTAATAATATTGCTAGAGGAAAGAGTTAGAAAACTTCTCTATAAACACAATGAAAGAATGAGAAGATATTGAAGATGAACTCATCAACAAATAATGCAAACTTCTCTTTGTAACAGCAAACCCCAAAAACAAACTAAACAAACTTAAACTCTTTTAAAACTTGTTTAAAACATTTCTTGGATTGCTAAGATAGAAAAGGGTTTGGGGGTTTATATAGGAAGAGGAAACAACAGCAAAAACCCCAAAGAAAAAGACCAAAAAACCAACAGAATCGAAAATCAGATTCTGTACAAAATAGCCATTGGAGTGAACGGCGGTCGACCGTGAAAATCTCACGGTCGACCGCGAGCCAACTTTGAAACTCAGAAAACTTTCAGATACTTTGGCGGTCGACCGTGGAAAAATTCGGGCTGACGGTCGACCGTGGCGGTCGACCGCAAAAGTTTCTATTGGCTCCGCAAGCTAAAAACAAAAGCGCGGTCGACCGTGGCGGTCGACCATGAACTGATATATGAAATTGACAGTTTTGAAAACAGTTTGCTGATTTTAAAATACTGTTTAAAAATATCAAATAAATTCCAAAAATTATGAAACTTTGGGAAATGATTGTAGATATGATAATACACATGCTACAGAAATTAGTTTTTATGAGTATGTATATAAAAATATATTTGTTTCATATCTAAGTAGTTAAACCAAATCACAATAATAAATATGAAATATGTAATTTCATATTTATAAACATAAAAACCAAAACTTGTGTTGTGTATATATATGACTACATATATATACAAGGAAACTAATAAAATGTGTGTGTATATGATATTGAGTTTAGAGTATCTAACACACATAATATAAAACATAAACTAGATTACCCAAACCGATCTTGATCTTCAATAAGCTTGACTTGGTACACTATGAGGATGGAGCTGAACTTGAATCTTGAACTTAAATTGCATAAGCTTCACTCCACAATTCCACCAACCTCCATTTGATTTCGTCATTGAAGCGTTATTCCATCCATCCTCCAACTTGTTGTTTGTCTACAATAAATAAATAAACACAAATACTAGACAAACAACATTAGTCGTAAATTGTTTGTTAAACATCATCAAAATAAGAAGGCCAACAATCTCCCCCTTTTTGATGATGACAAATAATTTACAAAAAAGAATATATGAAAGAATATACTCATAACATTTCTCTCCCTTTAACAACGTCAAAAAGGAGACAAAGGAATGAAGAGAGCGAAAGCTCCCCCTATCAATATGCATGGGTGAGTATACCACATAAAAAAATATAGGGATTGCTCCCCCTATCAAAATACCTCATGAATGTATGAAATGAATGCTAAGGCATACATATGTGAGAAAGCATAGATTAAAAACATGCTAAACATAACTCACATACAAAAAAGATAATGAGAACACATATAAATATATTAATACGAAAGAAGTGTCTCATTAACACAAAAAATATAAAAACCATATAAAAGAATAGATTTATGAAATCAAAAGAAGAGGAACATGAGAAACATGCAAAAAAGTTTTCAAATGAAAACAAATCCATCAAAGAAATCATAAATCAAAGTTTAAATCCAAAAACGTAGAATCAAATCATCATTGATTCAAAAATCAAGAGAGGCAACTATATCTAGCTCTTGAGCTAGTATCAACCCATATAAACATTTTAGCACCCGGTAAACAAGATTTGGGAATAAACATCCAATAAATCCGGAGGGTTATATAAGTACAAACCTCTCATCAAAACAAAACCAATAATCATAAAAACAAAAGAGTTTGACCAATAAAAGGAATTGTTTTCATAAAAGTTTAAAATACATTTTTCAAAACCAAGAAAAAGAAAAATAAAAGTACTAAAATTCTTGGATTAAAAATCAAATTTGTTTTGGTATCCAAGTATTCTTGGTACCAAAAGGTTTAGGGACATGACCCCTATCATTCAAGCTCAAAGCCCTAGGGTTATGAACCCATTTGGGCGCATTTAGTGCACGGGTCCGGTCATAGCAATAATTATGCAAATGACCCATTCGATTGCAATAAGTGCAATGAAGAGGATGCATTTGGTTATGTTGACCATGTGGATGTGCACGAGGAACATTTGCAAATAAAGATGGTCTTTTAAGATTATTTTGCAAATGAGAAACATTTTGAAATAATGTTGGTCTACTTGAAATATTTTGCGATTTAGAAACTTTTCGCAAATCAAAACAAAACTTAGCTAAGTGACCAACTCTACCACAAAAATCACAATGATACACATTAGCATGCTTATGATGAACAATGGGTGCATGTGTGTGTACATGTGATGAAGAAGAAGCCTTATGAGATGCACAAGAAGAATTAATATTCTTATGTTTTTGTGCATCATAGCAAAACTTAGCTAAATGGCCTTTACGACCACAAATGGAGCACTTATAAGTTTTACTATACAAGTGTGCAAAGTGTACGGGTTTAGAAGTTGTAGTACTAGACTTTGCACCCAAGTCCATAAGTTTCTTTTTCAATGACATCAAATTTGGACACTAGCTTCTCATGATCGGATTTTAAAACATCATGCTTGCTTTTTAAATCATTAAAATTATTTTGCAATTTCTTGTAGGCATGCAATAATCTCTCACTAGCACAAGCAAGTTCATCATTTGGTAAATCATTAATAGATTCGAACTCGCAAACCTCACTAGGGCTATCGCCTAGTGCGCGTGTGCATGTCGCTCCTTTTGAACTTGAAGCGGGATCCTCCAAAGCTTGTCGGATCGCCTCCAAGCCCCCTTGATGTGCTTCAATAAGTTTTCATAATGTGTAAGTACTATCAAAATAAACAAACTTATTAGACAAAGATGAATCAAATGCATTATGTAAGAATTTCAACAAGAGCTTGTTCATAATAAATAATCTTTTATCATTTTTACTCCACTTGGATTTCTCTAATGTGGGCACAATATAAGCACAATCAATGACTTCCAATAGGATTTCTCTAATGTGGGCACAATATAAGCACAATCAATAACTTCCCATAAATTGATATTTTTAGATTGAACAAATATTTTGAATCTAAAACACCATTGAGCATAAGGAAAAACATTGAATTTAGGAACAATACTAGAATCATAGCCTAAACAAGATGCATCATTCATATCCATAATTTATAAAAAATATGCAAGCAAAATACAAATGCAATCAAAACAAGATTAGCATAAAAAGATAACTTGGATCTTTAACTCAAGGCGATTAGACCTTAAATCAAAGAGCACCAAGCTCTAATATCAATTGTTAGACCCTAGAGGGGGGTGATAAGGGTCTTATGCTAATCTAATCCAATTTTATGTCAATTAAAGATAATTAACAAGTTATCCTAGCAAGTACGAAATACAACAAGATATATGAGCTAGGATAAATAATATGAATAATGAGATATATCCTAACAATGAGATATACTATGAGATATATGCAAGGATATACAAATTAACACATGGGTGAAATAAACGTAAACAAGATAGTGGGCAAAGTAAATAATGAGACAATGGCGATATGAGCAATGAGCACAAATAAGAATAAACGCCAAAGCACACTCAAACACAATCAAATGATCACGGAGTTCGTACCTTCCGTTCTACGTCTCCGCTCCCCACTCCCGGGGAGAAATCCACTGACACAATCCGGTTTGGAAGCCGGAACTTCTACACACTCGGTTTTCTAGCTAACCGAAAACTCTACAACTCACACGCTTGAAAACTCACTCTACACCCTCACAAGTGTTGGACCTAGCCGTGTCTCTCTTAAGTGCTCGGTTACAACATCTTCCTAGGTTCGTCAACCGACGCCACTCCTCTTGGGACGATCCCCGACTCTCACCACACACTCCTCTCGGTGTACAAGTATATTATAAAGTGATCTCACGATTAAGCACAATACAAAGAATGATTGTTCTCTAATATGGATGAGAACATAATAAAAGCTCACACTCAATTGTTACAACTCTCACCAACCCAAATATACTATATATGAAAATACAATAAGCTCAATGTGGGTGTGTGTAACAATGAGATATAAATCAAAACTAAACTCAAATAGCAAACTAGCAATAATAAGAATATGAAAATCAATAATAATATTGCTAGATAAAAGAGTTAGATAACTTCTCTATAAACACAAAGAGAGGATGAGAAGATATTGAAGATGAACTCCTCAACAGATGATGCAAACTCTTCTTTGTAACAGCAAACCCCAAAAACAAACTAAACAAACTTAAACTCTTTTAAAACTTGTTTAAAACATTTCTTGGATTGCTAAGATAGAAAGGGGTTTAGGGGTTTATATAGGAAGAAGAAACAAAAGAAAAAACCCCAAAGAAAAAGACCAAAAAACCAACAGAATCGAAAATCAGATTCTGTACAAAATAGCCGTTGGAGTGAACGGCGGTCGACCTTGAAAATCTCGCGGTTGACAACGAGCCATCTTTGAAACTCCGAAACATTCCAGATACTTTGGCGGTCGACCGTGGGAAATTTTGGGCTGACGGTCGACCGTAGCGGTCGACCGTGAATTGATATATGAAATTGACAGTTTTGAAAACAGTATGCTGATTTTAAAACACTGTTTAAAAATATCAAATAAATTCTAAAAATTATAAAACTTTGGAAAATGATTGTAGACATGATAATACACATGCTACAAAAATTGGTTTTCGAAAAAGACTTCCCAAATGATAAATATCATCATTTTGCAAAATAGTCCAAAACACGAAAATGTAAACATATGAATTTTGACATTTAGGCTAAACCATGTTTTGAAACTTTGCACAATGTTTATGTAGACTTAATAAAATATGTATATGATTATTGTTAAGTCCAAAAACTAAGAATATAATATTTTTATAAATATAATAGAAAATAAAACATATGAGTATGTATATAAAAATATATTTGTTTCATATCTGAGTAGTTAAACCAAATCACAATAATAAATATGAAATATGTAATTTCATATTTATAAACATAAAAACCAAAACTTGTGTTGTATATATATATGACTACATATATATTGTAGAACCCCGTAAATTTATTAATCAATATATTGAGTTATTAGTGGTAAACATTTCTTTTGCGATGAATAATCATATATAGGCTAAATAAATGTGATAAATAGTGTTTGGGAGCCTAGCAAGAATTTCTATGTTAGAGAAATCAATGGGATTGATCAGCATGTGATAGAAGGCATAGCAGGCAGTTGTTCTGCTGTGCGGTCGACCGCGATGTGCGCGGCGGTCGACCGCACAGCAGCCGGGCACACAGGAGACTTTTCTCCTGCTGTGCGGTCGACCGCGCAAGGCGCGGCGGTCGACCGCACAGCAGGCAGAGAGTTTTTCTGTGTTGGGTCTTAATGGGTTTCGGGTCGGGTTCGGGTCGGGTTGTGGGGATAGTATATATACTATTACACCCAAGAGAGCCCCATTTCTCATCTGAAATCAGAACCCTAGCCCCCTCTCTCCCCTCAAACCCTAGTTCCTCTCTCTTTGGTGATTTGGAGGAGCTTTGGAGGGCTTTTCAGCGGATTTTCGGTGGATTCAGCGAGAGGGATCATCTTCCTCCAGATCTAGGGTTTCATTTTCGTCGTAGGCGAGTAACATCTCGCCCAACTTCACCCCTGTTTGTTTTATGCTTAGATTGGAGTTTTAATCCGGTTTTTATTGAAGCCCAAATTGTATTTTGTGTAGATACAGTAGATCTTATGGCATAAGGTGCAAAAATCATATATTTTAGTATTAAAAAGTTCACTAATGATGTTTAATTAATGAGATCCTGATCTGAAACGTTTTTATGAGGATTAAATCTAATTTTTTTTACTGTTTAAGAACTTTTAAAATCATGTTGATTTAAGTTTGGGATTTTTGTTAATGAAGTTTTAACTATTTAAACTTGTTTTTGACTGCCATACATTACTATTGTATTGTTAGGATTAGTTGGTTATTGATAACCTCAAAATTTTAAATGAGATTCGAGCTGACAGAACCCCAGACGGGGTTTCTGTCCGATCAGCGGTCGACCGCAGATGACTTAGCGGTCGACCGTCGCGAGGTTTTTGTCAGCAGAATGTTTCTGCTATTTGAGCGGTCGACCGGAGTGACCTCTGCGGTCGACCACCGCTCAGTTGTGAGCCCAGTGACTTTCGGCTCTGCGAGCGGTCGACCGGAGTGATCTCTGCGGTCGACCGCCTTACAGTTTCTTTTCGCCTGTTGATCTTTACCGTTCTTTTTCGTGTACTTGAGAGTTCACCTCTTATGCCTCTCACTAGTTTGTGATATTAGTGACTCACCCACACATGGGATTGACCGTGATACGAATTTAGACCCGTACATTGAGACACGTGCAAAATTGAGACATGTGTATGTATCTCCACATATGCTAGTGATAATTACATTTCTTCATTCATAGCGTGCAAAATTGAGACATGTGTATGTATCTCCACATATGCTAGTGATAATTACATTTCTTCATTCATAGTCCACGTGTTGGGCAATGCATTATTTTGATCCATGTGTTGGATACTTACCATCTTGGTCCATGTGTTGGACATGCATTCTATTCAGTCCATGTGTTGGACCTGCATCACTTTTAGTCCATGTGTTGGACATTTTTGCTAAACCTTGAGCATGGTACACATTTGAGTTTTGGAACACGACATTTTGATACCGTTAAGACATGATAGCTACCTAGACTGGGTATGACACTTATGTAGACTACGACATGATATTTATGACGTGGGACACTACATGATACTCTATTTATGTTCTGAGATGGGTTGTCTTCCCTCTTATTTATTTTCTGTTCACGCATTAGACTCCGGGTTTGGTACTTAGGGATTTTCAATTTGGGATATAAGGTATATACATGAGGGTTTCCTTGTTTGGATTATTTCGCTCGACGTACCTATGCCCGTGTTGAAACTCCCTAAGTACTAAAGCCCATTGTTTACTTCTTTTGGATAATTGCTTATATATATATATATGTTTTGTGATAACTGTATTTTCTTATACAACAAGCCCTCTCCTTTGGGGTTGGTTGTGATGTTGCTCGCTAGCGCTTTGACGCTCGTTGTCCCTCCCCCTTTCAGGTCACGAGCCAGGAGCCCGGAGAGTCGCAAGTTGATGGCGACACACTTTAGTGTTCGACTATCTATTCTAGTTATGTTTTATTTTGGAGCTCCACTATAGACTTTGTTTAGACATTTGAGGACTTTATTCTAGATGTTGTAAAGGCTGTGTGCCTTATTTCCTTTATTCAGACTTGTTGTATTTGAGATGTATTAAGAACTCCAGTTTGTTCATTTAGACATTGACTTTATATTCTTGTGTGTTGGATGATGAAATACTATTTGATCTTTATCATTTCATCAGTTATCTCTTGTAGTATCTCTTACTTGCTGTTGTACCTACACCTATTATTGACCCACTAGAGTGATAAAAAAATTGTGATGGTGAAACATGTTGTTGCACGGTGTAGTGCATGGCAGGTTTGACATTCTTGGCTTCACCTCGGACTGCAGCCTTGTGTGAACCCAGGGGCGTCACAGATAAGTAGGGATATGGTTTAGGTTTTTTCTTACCGAAGGTGATCCATATCCGTATCCGTATCTATTTATAAAAAGCGGATATGGATATGGTAAGTGTCATATCTGAACCATATCCGCTCCGATAACACCCCTACTTGTAACACTCGCCTAGCATACTTCTTGCGAGCTTTATTGGGTTGTCCTCCTGCAGTGAGCTTGTCACTGATAGTGTTAATGACCCCTCTATTGTTGGGTCTAATCAGTCAAACATCTGTTGGTGACTAGGGGCGAGGTGACCTAGAACGCGACCCCTATCGGCTTCTCCCAAAGCAGGCCCTCTCCTGTCTCGTTGGGATATTAGCCTCTTCAAATATCCTCTTTGTATCAAGTCTTCAATATCTCTCTGAAGGAATCAACAATTATTGGCAAGATGGTCGTGGTCTCGATGATACTGACATTATTGTCTGGTGTCTCAAGAATAAGGATTCGACTTCATGCGAGGAGGCGAGGAGTTAAGATGCCCCTCCTTCTGGACCATGTAGAGGACTTCTATGAGAGAAGTGTTGAGGGCGGTGAGGATCAGCTTCTAGAAGCGCTCCTTCTTCCAATCCGTCCTCTCGACTCGGTTTGATCTAGGATCGGCTCTAAGGGATCCCTTGCCGCGTTTTTTTCTCGGCAGGGGATCAGCCTCTCCTACTGACCTAAACACCGGTGTCGCTATTACTGCTCCTGGTGTTGTTATTGCTACTGCTGCTTCTGCCTCCATGATTGTCTTCTTATAGGCTCAGGCATTCTCTTCTTTTTTAGCAAGCAAGTCTGCCGGCTCGTTGTCCTGTTGGCTAGCTAAAATGGTAGACATGGTGACCGCACTCCTAACGTCGTTAACTTTTAACCTCTTGGCCTGGAACCTCACCCAGACTCTCTCTAGTTTCCTACCTCATTTGTACTAATACATGGGGAGGCAACTTCTGCTTGGTGTCGGCCAAGAAGTGATGCACGAACTTCTGGCTCAGTTATTCAAAGCTACTTCACCATGGAATTTTACCAAAGTTTGGCGCTTCCTATAAAAGCGATAGGAAAGCACTTGCAAATGATTGCCTCCGATGCTTGCAACATGATCATCATGTCATAGTAGTTCTGGATATGCTCGGCGGGATCTCTTTCACCCTTGTACTTATCCACTTGCGGCATTTTAAATTTCTCACAATAGACATTCATGAGGTCATCGGTGAAGGGAGTGTTCCCACCAATGGCCTCAGCGATTGGCCGAAAAGACCGATCGTAGCCAGATGCCACATCGTGGTTGATGGTCCTAGAGCTGCATGATGATGCTTAGGGCCTCAAGATGCTCCTCTAGTGGTGTGTTCTCGGCCATCACTATCAGGACTAGGGCTCTCCCCTTTGGCTTCCACAAATTACAGATAATGCCGGTGAGGATTTGCAAAGCGAGCTTACTGTCTAGGCTGAGGAGATACATATTCAACGTGGTTTCTATGATGACCAGCTGGCACGGGCATGCACGGATGTTGGGGTACCAGTGGCTGTCTTGTTGGTGGTGGATGAGCGGCCGAGGGTTGGACTGCTGAATATGGCAGAGCCATCGAAGAGGAAGGTTGTTAGGGATGAACTCGGTTGAAGAGTTCGTTTGTGAAAACAACAAACGGATACTGGAAGATTTAGGTGATGCACTAAGCAGATTCCTCTAACAAGGCTTGAGTGACGTAGCCCACATGCGGTTTTTTAGGAGCTGGATGGACAGGTTTGCGCTCGAGTCTAGACATTGTGATCGAAGAAGAAAGACGGCCTAACAGTGGGCGCCAAACTGTTGATGTTAGTTATCAAACAGGGGGTTATCTGAGAGTTTGTGGAGTGATTAGGGTCCTCTAATTCCTTTTGATGAATGGTTCTAGGGCTTGTTGTCCTTCCCCGCACATGCAAGAACTCGTAAGGGGGCGGAGTTGGGTTCTCCAATTGCTTCTCTGACGATCAAGCCAGTAGATAATCTTGAGTGGAGAAATATAGATTTATCTCTTAGTTATGTCCAAGAAAACCAAAGAGAGTTACCTCATGTAGTGCCGCTCCTTTTGTAATGGGTTTGAGGGGCAAGAAAGTAGCTTAGGCCGAGTCCAGCTAGGCAGCTGAGTCGAAAGAATGCGTTACGTGTCGGTCGCTGAAGGAGGTGAGTCACCTGGTCATTTATCATGGGAATGACAGCAGGTGCTTAGTACTAATTGGGTCCGATGAGTCATAAAGGATATAGGGTCATGCCAGTTAATGCAAGAGTAGTTGTTTAGTGGGGGTTTTGAGGAAATTGTCGGCTTGTTGACCCATCGGGTCTACGATCGAGAAACACTGCCTTTTGACTCGGTTATGAGAGATGTCGACCAAACAATGGGCCGAGTCAAGTCGCTTGTGGAATCAATTGAGGGGCTGGCCGAGTAGTACCGCTTTCTGACTCCGATGCGAGATGTCGGTCAACCGAGTCCGCCATGCTTAGGTGAAAGTTATCTTGGTCTTGAATTAGTTGGGTTAGGTATAGTGTAAGATCGTGTCAACTTCTCTATGGAGATAAATGTTTAGTAATTTTAGGGGTATAACAAAACTATGAACCGCATCAAATCTATTCGCTACAATACAATTCAATTCGATCGGTTTGTGCATATATATATATATAGACTTGTCAAGTAAGAGAATTTTTAGCTAGAAGAGAATTTTTAGCTAGAAGCCACCACTGGTGCTCCTTCAAATTTCTTACTCATCTTATATCCCAACATTAAGTGCAAATTCATCAAATCAACAATTTGCTAACTAAACCGAACCTTTATCGATTAACGTATATAAAAATATTAGTGTAAATTATCTTTTTACCTAGAAAAAGCAAAGTTTTTAGACAACCACGTCAAAATCGGTCAGTTAATCAAACCAAAAATTTTCAAAAATCAAACTGAACTACTGAAATGTCGAAAGTTCAATGGGTTTGGCTGGTTTATTCAGTTCCCACCAACAATTCATCAAATCTAACTATCTTGTTGCTAACCAAATGTTATAAGTAGGAATTTAGCCGCAATATTTTACACGTGTAGAAAATAAAGATAGAAAGGTTTAAAAAAAATCCTAATCAATCCTTGAAGGAAAAGACACCGTGAACGTAAATTGATAATCCACGTGTAATCTTCCATCAAAATAATAATAATAATAATAACAGTGTAATCTCACAGTAACTGGACATAATTTTTCCTTTTTTTTTTTTTTGATAAGGAGGCGATTCAGGTCTACATAAATTATCATATCGTATTCTCTCCGACTGGCATGATAAACCAAGGTGGGTCACACAACATTATCATGCATTGATGATTCGATTCAAGTACCCCGACAACGAAGGAGTTGTAACAGTGAACTTCATTTAGTAACAGAAGTTGTGACAATGTAGGGGTTGTAGCAGTGAACTTCTTTTAATAATATCATGCATTGATGATTCGATTCAAGCACTCCGACAATGTAGGAGTTGTGAAATTTCAAGTGGAAAGTTCGATTTGTATTGAGTTGTCAACATTTTGGGGTGGTTGAGGATGGAATTAAATTGAACACTAACGTTTTTAATTTTGTATTTGTTAAAAATTAATGAATTCAAACTAGAAATTAAATATTATTGTCTACAGTTTTTTTAACCTGAATACTCGGTATTTGATAAATATTTATGAATATTTACGAGTATTTATCGAATATTAATATTAATTAACAAATATCAAAGTATATTCATTCCGCTAGAGAATTTAATTTTTAAATAGGATTTAAATTTATAAATAAAAATTATTCATTTAAAATTATATACCAACTGTTATTTTAAACTCTATAGGCTTTTAAATAGAAGCTAGAAATAAATTTTAACCCAAAAGCTTAAACTCTTATATACCAACTGTTATTTTAAACTCATCATTCTTTTTTATCCTATCCAATGTGAAACTATACTCACATATGAATAACCTTAAACGTTATTTACCAATTATTCATGAAATATAATTATCATTGCTAAGAATATCTTAGTTTCTTCGGTACCCAAAAAATTGAGGGTGTATGTTTATATCAAATTAGCTAGTAGAAGACAAGTAATCAGTCTCATATAATACAGTCTCACTAGTAACTTTTCACGAGGGGAGGTATACGATTAGTAGTATACATTAAATCAGTGTAGAAGAGTGGTTTTCTGGGAGGGGTGCATTTCCTGCAAAGGACCTGATTGTCTTAAAAATCGTGGTTTTCTGAGAGGGGTGCATTTCTTGGACGAACTGAGATTATCTCATCAAGACCTAGAATTTAGGATGAACAGATTTAACTTTGTGAAGAAAATGAACTTACAAATTCAATAAACATTTAAATAAACATTAAACTATAAGAAAACAAAATTTAAAATGCAATATGTGTTGCACTCAATGGAAGCAGACTCATTCCATAACAAGTCGGTAAGCAATGCACAAAGAACACAACGAGCACAATCCTTAATATAAACAGCCAAGAACAATCACAAACACAAAAAATTACGTGGCTCGACAAGATGCATATGTTCATAGGGAGAGGATGGGGAGATTTCACTATATGGAGGAGAAATACAATGGGTTACAACTCTCAAACAATCAAAATAACCCTCACCAACAAGATCTCACTCACCTTCAAACAATCTTCCTCTCAAAGTGCTCAATCAACTCTGAAAAACGCTAATATTTATAGCTGCCATGTCCTTCTAATATATAAACTCTAAATCCAAAACAGAATAGGAAACTATTTTCTCCTTGATCGGTCGACCGATACATATGTTCGGTCGATCGACCAGACAGAATTTTCCACCTGTTGATGTGCATGATTTTTGATTTTCACGAAGGCTCTTTCAACAATTCTCCACCTCGGCGAAGTGTTCCTAAAACTGAGCTGACACCAACAAGAGCACCAATGTGTCATCTCTCCAAATCCTGTTGCACCAATATGGTTGCCTACATACCTCCTCTCCCAAGGGATCAAGCCACCCATAGTTCCTCCAAATGACCTCAACAGTCCTCAACAAGCAATAATTTGTAACAAGTTTTTACAGTGATCGAACTTGCTGCTAGGGACCACCTTCATGAGCATATCTGTTGGATTATCTTTGGTGTGGACCTTCACAAGCTCCACATCCCCATCTTCAAAAACATCTCATCCGAAGTGATAGCGAATGTCAATATGCTTTGTCCTCGTATGAAAAACTTTATTCTTTGCCAAATAGATAGCACTCATGCTATCACAATGAATGGTGACAGACCGCTGCGAAACACCAAGGTCCTCCAAAAGTTCTCAAACCCATATTACCTCCTTAATAGCCTCTGTAATAGCCATATACTCTGCCTCTGTCATCGGCAAAGTGATTGTATACTGCACCTCCTTAATAGCCTCTGTAATAGCCATATACTCTGCCTCTGTCATCGGCAAAGTGATTGTATACTGCAAAGTGCATCTCCAACACACTGGTATACGGGTCAAAATGAACACATACCCCATCGTCGACTGGCACTTGTCCAAATCTCCAGTATAGTCAGAATCTACTTATCTAATGCATAATTATCCACCACCAGTGTCCCGCTCAAATATCAAACCAACATTGAGGGTACCTCTAATGTACCATAATATCCACCTTACAGCATCCCAATGACCCGGACGCGGTTCATGCATGTATCGTGAAACTATGCTAACTGCTTGTGACAAATCTAGCCTCGTACATACCATTACATACATTAAACTTCCCATCGTGTTTGCATAAGTAGCCTTCTACATCAACTCTCTATCTTCAACTGATTTCGGTGAAAGACCAGCTAAAACCTTCAGATGGGCTCCTAAAGGTACACTGACTCGCTTTGTCTACATACTGACATTGAATTGCTGTAACACCTTTTTCAAATAAGCCAACTGTGTTAAATAAATTCTACCCTTATCTCTGTCTATGTTGATCTCCATCCCAAAAATACTTTGTTTCAACCAAATCCTTAATTTCAAGCTCGCATGAAAGCTGTATCTTCAATTTATCTATGGTGGATCTAGAAATGAAAGCAACCAACATGTTATTTACATAAAGCAACAAATAAATGTACACACCTCCATGAAGCTTGCGATAGTACATGCAAGGATCAAACTGGCTCCTTATGTATGACTTACCGAGCATAAACGAAACGAATTGCCTATAACATTGTCTTGAAGATTGCTTCAACCCGTATAGCGACTTCTTTAGTCTACAAACCAACTTTTCCTTCCCTACAACTCGAAACCCTAATGACTGAGTCATATAAATTTCTTCATCAAGATCGCCATGAAGAAATGTTATATTTACATCCAATTGATCCAATTCTAATCCATACCGTGCCACCAAAGCTAGTAAGATCTGAATAGAAGAATGCTTTACCACCAGAGAGAAGACCTCATTGTAGTCAATTTCTTCTTCCTGTACATAACCCTTCGCTACCAACCTAGCTTTAAATCTCACAGGAGTGCCTTAAATGCCCTCCTTTTTGGTATACACTCATTTACAACCCATCACCTTCCGTCCTTTTGGAAGCTCGACAAGCTCCAATGTGTCATTCTTGCGAAGAGACTATATCTCTTCCTGCATAGCACCCTACCACATATCAGCCCCTGAGCACTGTTCAATCTCTCTGAAAGTAGTAGGAACCATCTCATCGACACTCTCCACCAGAAGTGCATAAGCAACCACTGTATCTATATACCATGCTGACAACCGTATGTCTCTCCTAGGTCACTGAACTGCTATAAAATCCTAAACCTGAGCAGTCCGTCCCTAATTCTACTCTGCTATAACTGTATCCTCTAACTCATCACTATGCTCACCTGGCGTCACCTCAGTCGACACTCTACTGGATACAGTCTCATCTGGACTATGTGAAACTATATCAATCTCCATCATCTACTATAGGTGTCAAAATTACCTATTGGTCCCGGCGCGCAGCTAGAAATGGAGTAAAGATGATGAACATTATTATCCGAGTCAAAGAGGTTTATTTGACGTCAACATGTGCATAAAGTGAATCGACGAACCGTATGAAGCAACGTAATAGCAGAATAACGAAGATACAATCCGATCAGGAGTTATGTTTCTCTCACGAAAGACGAAGTGCCCCTCGTATCTCGTCCATTATGAATATGATTTACCCATGGGAGATTGTAGATCTCTTTGTTGACTTTCCTACGTACTTTGAATCACATAATTCCGAGTTCGGACGACGAAAATACATCAAAAATGACCAAGGCACGCCTGAACAGTGTCCGGGCCTTAGTGGAGACACTTCAAGTGTCCAGGACTTAGTGGAGACACTTCAAGTGTCTGGGACTCAGCAGAGACACTCTAAGTGTTCGGGCCTTAGTGGAGACACTTCAAGTGTCCGGGCCTTAGTGGAGACACTTCAAGTGTCCGGGACTTAGCGGAGACACTCAAAGTGTCTCGACCCTGGTAGAGATGGTCTCGCTTTGAATCTAAAGAAGCTCAAAAGAGGAAAGTTGTATATTTCTCCTCTAGTTTTCCAATGCTGGTCTCGCTTTGAATCTAAAGAAGCTCAAAAGAGGAAAGTTGTATATTTCTCCTCTAGTTTTCCAATGCATCCTGGATAACTTCATTCCGAGGTCGTATAAGAGGAAAGTTGTATATTTCTCCTCTAGTTTTCCAATGCATCCTGGATAACTTCATTCCGAGGTCGTATAAAGAGTTAGAGGTAAAACAGCAGAGGGACACTTGCACTGTCTCAGCCAAAGTCGAGACAGTTAGACTGTCTCAGGCATTATAGAGCTATTTTAACCATGATTCTCTTTAAATATAAAGAATCTTAAAAGACAAAAGTTATAGATCTCCTCGATAGCTTTCCAATGCATCTTGGATCAACTCATTCTGAGATCAGATGAGAGAGTTAGAGGCAAAACAGTATAGAAACACTTGCACTGTCTCGGTTAAGACCGAGACAGTTGGACTGTCACGAACCTTATAGAACTGTTTTAACCATTATTTGTTTCAAATATGAAGATTAAGACAAAAGTTGTAGAGCTCATTGTTAGCTTTCCAACACATCTTGGATCAACTTATTCTGAGATCGTATGAAAAAGATAAAGCCAAAATACCAAAGACAGTACAAACTGCCTCGGAATTTCGAGACAATGTTGGTGTCTTGGAGAAGAATGAAGATTTTGATCATGATTTGATTTGAAAATGAAAAGCTCAAAAGACAAAAGTTGTATATCTCTTTATCAGCTTTTCAACGCATCTTAAATCATTTCGTTTGGAGGTCATATGAGAGAGTTAGTCGTAAAACAGCGGAGACAGTCTAACTATCTCGGCCAAGGCTGAGACACCCTAGGTGTCTCAACCATGGCCGAGACACTCCAACCCTCCAAGTGTCTCGGCCAAGGTCGAGACACTCGGACTGTCTCCCGGCCCAAAAACGTTGTTTTGAGGCTGTTTCGAAGCTGTTTCGCCCGTTAACCGACTGGATTTTGCTCCAACTGATCTGAAATTATTCTAGAACGTGATGAAGTGGTTTTAACTAAAGATAAGAGGGAATCGGTCTTTATTATCCAAAAACAAGGCTCCTAAAGCCTATAAATATAGCCCTACGGCTTTCATTTATACAGATCTGGAATTCTCGAGCCTTGGCGAAGTCTTGCTGAATCAGAGACTGAGCAGCACGAATTTTGGAGAGGAGGAGGAGATCAGATCGAGTTCTTCGACATAAGGAAGAGGAGTTCGTTAGATCCATAGCTCGGTTCCTTCCCTTAAGATCGTACCTAGCTGCAATCTCGAAAAGAGTGGTTATCTCGCTATTACTGAGATAATTTCTTCAGTTTCTTGATTCCTTCTCGAATCAACGAAACTCCGAATTGATCTGATCGCTTGGTAGTCCACGGATATTAACATACCCGGCATAGGCAAAGATCTCATGCAAACAATAGTAGATAAATGTATGTTGCGTTTGTTTGAGAAGAGTTATAATTTTCTTTATTTTATTGTGTAAGGAGATCTTATAAAAAGATCAGACTTTTAAACTTATTGTAACGACTAAAGCTGTAATAAGTTGCACAATAAAAACATTAACTTTCCACCTAAACATCTACAATGTCTCTTCTGTCAGGGTGTTTTCCACCTGATGAGAGCTGAGAGGCTTCAAGAGTGAAGCCTCATCAAATGTGATATTTCAACTCACCACAATCTTCTTATCAACTAGATCACAAAGCTTATATCCTTTTACACCATGCTTGAAACCCATAAAGATGGCCATTTTAGCTCGAGGTTCCAACTTATCAGATTTGATATGATAAAATGTAGGGCATCCAAAAACCTTGAGCTGATCATAGTCATGTGTCGGTACTCCCGGTCGCATCTCCATAGGGGTCTTCCCCTCTAACACTGATGAATGCATCCTATTAATAAGGTGGCTCGCATATGTAAGTGTCTTAGCCCAAAAGATCGTCTATAAATCACTCTATGATAACAAACATCGGATATTCTCTAGTAAAGTCCGATCTAACTTCTCTGTCACCCCATTTTGCTACAGTGTATGACTAACTGTGAAGTGTCTTTCTATGCTCTCGTCTCGACATAGTTGCTGAAAAGGGATCTAAAGTATACTAACCGTCGTTTTTGGATCTTAACTTCTTGATCTTTCTTCCTGTCTGCAATTCCAATCTTGTTTTCCACTCCATAAATATCTCTAGAACTTTACTCTTCTGTTTCATGGTATATACACAACAACGTCTAGAATAATCATCCATAAAAGTGATGAACCAATATCGCCCACCAAGTGATTCTGTCTTGGTGGGACCCCATACATCCATGTGCACGTAGTCAAAGATGCCGTTAGTTTTATGAATGGTTATCCCGAACTTCGCTTTAGTCTTCTTACTAAGAATACAGTGTTCACAGAATTTAATTTTTCCACTCTTGGCTCTTTTTAATAATCCCTGCTTGCACAACGCCTGCAGTTACTTTCCCCCTGTGTGCCCAAGTCTAAAATGCCAATGTCTGCATCTGAATCCTGACAGAAATAAGATTTTTCTTTAGTTGAGGAACAAACCTTACTTTGGTCAACTCTCTAACAACTTTATCGTGCACCCGAATTCTGACAGTACCTATCCCACAAATGTCACAGGACTGATTGTTTCCCATGATCACCACACCCCCATCAAGCTTCTCAAAAGATGCAAATCAATATCTCTGGGGAGTCACATGATAAGTAGCCCCAGAATCCAGTATCCAATCCGAAGCTTCCATATGGTTAATCTCTGGAGTAATAGAAAGAGAAAAGCAAGAATCATCGGAATCATTATCATTTCTAGCAATATTGACCCCACTGGCCTTCGGGACCTTCTTCTTGCTATTCTCCTTCTCCTCGGCTTCAAGCAATCTCTCTTCCAATGTCCTTGTTCTCTGCAAAAAGTACACTGGTTTTTAGCAACTTGATAGTGTCCTCTTGATTTTCCTCTAGACTTTGACCTGCCCCGATTACCATCTCTAGGATAGAGACTCCTTCCTCTTGTTGACAAGGCTTCTCCTAAAGTACTAGCTCTAGAATATTCTTTATTCTTCCTCCTTAAATCAAAATTTGTCAATGCATTTGTAACTTCACTACAGGTGATGGAAGATCTACCATTCAACAATGTAAGCACAAAGGTGACAAAATCCTCATTGGGTAATGAGCCTAATAAAATAATCACCTTGTACTCATCCGATATCTTCTCATCAACATTTGCCAAGTCCGACAATAACTTTGTATAGTTGTTCACATGATCTACAAGTGAGGTATCCCTGGACATCTGGAATCTGAATAATCTCTTCAGCAAGTACAACCGATTCTCAATACTCTTTGTAAGATATTTGTTATTGAGAATCTTTCACATCTTCATCGCAGACGCCACTCCAATAATATCATATTTCAACTCTTGTTCTAATCAATACCTAATCACCCCACAAGCATTTCTATTCTTTTTGTCCCACATCGTCTCATCATATTTAGGTGGCCCGTCATGGGCCATTATTGTCTCTTCTAAGTTTTGAGCATTTAAAGCATCCTGCACATCACTCATCCATAACCCAAAATTAATTTTGTCATCATACTTCACAACACTGATCTTCACATTCTGAAGTGCAACCTGAACTGTACTCGAAATAGCCTTGCTACTATCATGACTTTCTTCTGTCATTACTTACTAACTCCAAATTGTAGAGGAAAATTTTGAAAATGATAGAGTTGAGAAATTACCCAAATTGAAACCTGGATAGGATTCCAAAACGATCTTCCAACCACACGAGGAAGGCGAGATCTCCATTGGCAACTCTACAACTCTACCTCCACTGAAACATAGATCTCCAAAATTCAAGCTTCCAACACCAAATTTTCCTCCACCTAAATCAAACCCCTAGATCTGAAACTTTACTCTGATACCACTTGTGTAATGGAAGCAGATTCAATCCACAACAAGTCGGTAAGCAATGCACAAAGAACATAAAGAGCACAATTCACAATATAAACAACCAAGATCAAGCGCAAACATAGAGAATTACGTGGTTCGTCAAGATGCCTACGTCCACGGGGAGAAGATGGGGAGATTTCACTATATAAAGGAGAAATATAATGGGTTACAACTCTCAAACAATCAAAATAACCCTCACTAACAAGATCTCACTCACCTCCAAAGAATCTCCCTCTCAAAGTGCTCAATCAAATCTAAAAAACGCTTATATTTATAGCCGTCACGCCCTTCTAATATATAAACCCTAAATCCAAAACATAATAGGTAATTGTTTTCTCCTTGATCGGTCGACCGATACATATGTTCGGTCGATCGACTAGAGAGAATTTTCCACCTGCTGCTGTGCATGATTTTCTAATTTTCACGAAGGCTCAATTTTACACCTGCTGCTGTGCATGATTTTCTAATTTTCACGAAGGCTTTTTCAATAATATGTTTTTCACTTTCTAGACTAAAACCAGATGTTATTAATTGAAGGTTGAAAACGTAGGATAACAATAAATTCTCATGTATTTGAAGGGCTATTGGAAAATTAAACATGCATGAAATGTCTCACATATTGACAGTTTCTGATGCACCTATTTGAAGGGCTATTGGAAAATTAAACATGCATGAAATGTCTCACATATTGACAGTTTCTGATGCACCAAAAACTGGGCTATTTCACTATGTTACTGCCTTCAAGAAAAAACTGCTTTAAATATGTATATTATGGGATATGAACTTAGGTTATTTCGATGTCATCTTATAATCTATTTTAGGGCATCAAAACTTCGAAGTTGTGATGAGGGTTAAGGGCTATATTTTTGTACTCGACAAGATAGAAGAAACTTAGCGATATATGAAGTATCAAACAATAGGAAAAACACTAAAATCGATATGCAAGATGGTAGAAAATGAAATACTCACTTGCACCCTTTGCAGCCACAGCCTCCTGATAGACATCTGTTACAAATAGGATTTGAGATGGCTTATCTACTCCCACTGACTGCGATATCTCAAAGTAATTCCGAGATTCTCTTTTGCTCCAATCGAATAAGGGCCTGTTTGTTTTACTAAAAAAAGGGAATCAAAGAAATGGAAAACTATTAAAATGAAGAATTGGTTTGGGAGTGTTTGGTTGGCTAAAAAAAGAAGGAAATCAAAAAAATGAAAATGAAATGATGTTAGTTGTCACATTATTATTGGATGATATGAGTAATGATGAAAATAATATTTTATTAGATGTGATGGATGAGTTGTTAGATGAAAATAATATTTTATTAGATGTGATGAATGAGCGGTTAGATGAAAATAATATTTTATTAGATGATATGGATGAGTTGTTAGATAAAAATAATATTTTATTGGATGTTGTGGGTGAGTTTTAGGGATGGAAATGGAGGAAATAGTACTTTTTGAGATTTTTACCTTTTCCATTTCCACTTCTTGGTTTTTAGGAAATAAGAGAAAGTTTACAATCAATACTCTTCAACAACACCAGATATAATGCAGCAACTTTGAAGCTTGGGATAATTATGCAAAAGAACTGCTTTCATACCCCACATTAGGGGCTTTTTGGTTCACTTCTTTTATTAAAAAAAGTTTCGGGAAAAATGCTTGACAGTGGGATTTTCATAAATAATGGTTTCTTTAGGTTTTTTAAACTATGTTTGGCTCACCAAAAATTTATAAAAATATTTTCTAGAATGTAGTGAAAAGGGGGTATTTTATGGAAATCAATTTCCTCTCCCTATGGGTAGAAGCTGCCTAGAAATCTAACATATTAAATTAAATAATATTTTTTATACAATATTTATTTCCACTCCTCATCCCATTTTCTATAAAGTTGATTTTCCTTTTTTCATATTTTGAACCCAACAAAGTAAAAACAAGAAAAGACCCATTTTCTATAAAGTTGATTTTCCTTTTTTCATATTTTGAACCCAACAAAGTAAAAACAAGAAAAGACCACTTTTGAATTTCTATAAATTTTTCCTACAAATTTTTATAGAGATACATGAAAAAAACAAGAAAAGACCACTTTTGAATTTCTATAAATTTTTCCTACAAATTTTTATAGAGATACATGAAAAATTAAATTTTGGGTACTTTTTTTTTATAGAAATCGAACCACATAGCACCTTGGTGGGGAAAAAATCCATGTAAGTCCTTCCCAAATCCCCATATGATGTATTCTCAAAGATGAGCCTCTGAGCCTCTCTACTACCACTAAAATATATGTAAACCTACAAAAGGAATTTGCTAAGTTAGACAAGTCTACTCATCCACACTCCAGGAGAATCCAACGAATTACCGTTCGTGGTACAAGAATGATGTAATAAATACTGTAACATAAACAGTAAATCAAATTTGCTCATCCATACCTGAAGTTACTATTCATGCTATAATATTTTTGCTATATCGTAAACAGTTAAGCAAATCAAATGTATTAAAACTTGGATTCTTCTTTAAGTATAGAAGAGTAGATATGATTTCTAAATCAAATGTATTAAAACTTGGATCCTTCTTTAAATATAGAGGAGTAGATATGATTTCTAATTTTATGCATACAATAATTAAATAAAATGTATTATAACTTAGAGGGAGGCAAGTTCGAAATACAGTGCTTAAAAAAATAAGGGACGTGCTTTGAACGATGTGCACACTAATATATGAGATTGTTGGAACCAAGAAGTTTAGGGGGAAAAGAGATATAAAAAAGCATTCTAATTATAAACAATACAAACACGGACATGTCGGCATGCGAGCATTTTTATTTAGGCCTCGTGCACTCCCCCTCTTTGAAGATATTTATTAAGGATCCAGCAACAGTGATGAAGAGAGTAATAATTATTTGCAGGAAACTATAGGACAGTCATGATACAAAAATTTGTAAAATTTTGTAATGGATGATAACCAGATAAAAGGGAGGAGAGAAACATCTGTAATATTCTGGTAAATGGATAACATCCTGCAAGTAAAATTGCTTCATTTATGAATTATGTAGCTACTCAAGCCTCGTTACTATTGATACCATTTCAGGAATTGATTATGGAAAAATGACCTTGATGCCGTTGGCTTGCCACTTCTCAAGAGCTCCAGGAACATCCTGGGAAACTGCTCCCTGCAACTCATTACATTCAAACCCAGGAATTTATTTTTTGCCTGCAATTGCTTCAGAGCAGTAGTTTCTCTGTCAGCTTGTATCACCGCCTCATCAGGTGGCCGGGATACTGACCACGTGCCACGCCTTGTCATGTATATGATTTGTATTGAGTTGTCAACAGTTAGGGGTGGTACGGGGTCGAATTGAATTTGAATTGATCGAATTGAACACGGAGGTGTTTGTATATATATATTTGTTAAAAAATAATTGAATTTTAAACCCCAAGTTGAATATTCGTAGCTGGAGTTTTTCGAATTCGAAACTCGAGAACTCGGTATTTAATAAATATTTATGAATATTTATGAATATATATCAAATACCAAAGTATATTAAATTTAAAAAAATTAAAGTATATTCATTGCCCTAAATAATTTTATAAATGGTATTTAAATTTATAAATGAAAATTGTTCCTTTATAATTATTATGTGTATATATTTAATTCAAATATTTCATTGGAAACAGATTTAAAATTATTTAAGTATCTCAAAATTAGTATATAGAACTTAAGTAGAAATAGTAAGTGGGATGAAAATATAATACCATGTGTTTAGTTATACAAATTGCAATCAATCACATTTTAAACAAATATTTGATATGTTTAGTGTTATATGAACAATTGAAACAAATATAACATTTGGTTAAATTCGAATTGTTAATGATCTCGAATACTAAAAATTATTATTTAGTATTAAATGATCTATTAAATCAAATATAACCGAATAGTTACTCGATCAATTAAAAACTATTTGTTAATTGTTTGGTTCAATTTCCACCACTAGTCACATAGAATTTCATTTAGTAATAAGGACAATGCCATGAACCACCCCGACTGAATACCCATCATATGAAGCATTATATTAGATTAATTACTGTGTAGTTTTTTTTTTGGGAAAAATGTGTCAAGGCCCCAAAAGCAAAAACTTCATGTGACCAGCCCCCTTGTATTTTCCCACATGTGGATAAGCCCCAAATACCTACAGTATTTGTGACGAGGCCCTAAAGTATCACTTTTAAAAAAAAAATCATGGGAAGTTACGAACTTACCCCTTTGATGGGACTATACTCGTTTACTGCGCCCCCTTCCTATTCAAGAACCATGCATCTCTCTCTCATCTCTCTCTCTCTCTCTCTCTCTCTCTCTCTCTCTCTCTCTCTCTCATCTCTCTCTCTCTAAAACCAAGGACTTTCTGAAGTCTGTCACCCTAGCCCTCGCCCTCCTCGCCGTCGTCGCCTCCGCCCAGGGCCCCAAGCCTCCCCTCGAGTTCGCCGCCGCCTCCCCTCCTCTCCTCCGCCCGCCCTCCTCGCCATAGCTCGCCGCTGCTCCCCGCCTCACCCTCGACTACGCCGGAGTTCGTCGCTGCCACTCTCCGCCTTAAGTTCAGCGTTTCCCTCTCCTCCTCTCCTCCACCCGAGCTTGCAGCTGGAGCTCGCCACCCGCCTAGCCCGCGATCGCTGCCGCTCCGATCATGATGGTCTGAAGAGACCACCTGCTCCAACTCCAGTGTATTAGAACTAAATGTCATTAATGCATTTACATCACGAGCAGATTTCAAATTTGATATATGCAGATTTATTAGTTCTATGTTTGTTGGCACCCGCCTAGCCCGCGATCGCCGCCGCTCCGATCATGATGGTCTGCAGAGACCACCTGCTCCAACTCCAGTGTATTAGAACTAAATGTCATCAATGCATTTACATCACGAGCAGATTTCAAATTTGATATATGCAGATTTATTAGTTCTATGTTTGTTGGTTTTGGTTCCTTTCACGAGCTTTGAAATGAAAGCTAAGTCATCAATGAATCATTCTGAGTGCTAATATATTATGTTGAAAAGAATTATAAGTTTATTCCAGTCCCCTCTGGGAAGCAAAGTTTCTTTTACTGGTTGAAATATGCTCTTTAATGTTTGTCATAGTTTTGCTAGTTGAAATCAAGCTGGCTTACGAATTTTGCCTTCTGTTGTAAGAAGCTGCCAACATCATCCATAATATTTATCTTTTTCCCCTTGTCACTGAAATAACACGTTAGTTCTATTTTATACCACGTTAGTTCTAATTTACACCACGTTAGTTCTAATTTATAACAAGTTAGTTCTAATTTATCTATTTTATACCATGTTAGTTCTAATTTATACCAAGTTGGTTCTAATTTATACCACGTTAGTTCTATTTTATACCAAGTTAGTTCTATTTTATACCACGTTAGTTTTAATTTATACCAAGTTAGTTCTAATTTATATCAAGTTAGTTCTATTTTATAACAAGTTAGTTCTAATTTAAACCACATTAGTTCTAATTTATACCAAGTTAGTTCTATTTTATACCAAGTTAGCTCTAATTTTAACCACGTTAGTTCTAATTTATACCACGTTAATTCTAATTTATACCACGTTAATTCTATTTTATAACACGTTAGTTCTAATTTATACCAAGTTAGTTCTATTTTATACCACATTAGTTCTAATTTATACCACGTTAGTTCTAATTTATACCACGTTAGTTCTAATTTATACCATTTTAGTTCTATTTTATACCACGTTAGTTCTATTCTGTAGAGTGTTAGTTCTATTCTGTAGAGTGTTAGTTCTAATCTGCACAATGTTAGTTCTATTCTGTAGAGTGTTAGTTCTAATCTGCACAGTGTTAGTTCTATTCTGTAGCGTGTGATGGCTTGTTAGTTCTATTTTATTACACGTTATATCTAATTTATACCACGTTATATCTAATTTATGTTAGTTCTAATTTAAACCACGTTATAAACCTAATTTATACCATGTTATATCTCATTTATACCAAGTTAGTTCTATTTTATAACAAGTTAGTTCTAAAATTTTAACCAAGTTTGTTCTAATTTATACCAAGTTAATTCTAATTTATACCAAGTTAGTTCTAATTTTAACCACGTTAGTTCTAATTTATACCACGTTAGTTCTATTTTATGTCACGTTAGTTCTATTTTATATCAAGTTAGTTCTAATTTTAACCATGTTAGTTCTAATTTATACCACGTTAGTTCTATTTTATATCACGTTAGTTCTAAATTACACCACGTTAGTTCTATTTTATACTAAGTTAGTTCTATTTTATACCATCTCTATGACTAAAAGCTGGTCATGTAGAGAATTTAAAACAAGCATTTAGTAGGTATCTTTATTATGGCGGACCAGCTTATGCCACGTAAGAACACAACATTCGCTTTCATTATATTTTGTGGAGAAGTAATCTTATACAAAATACAAAATACGTAAGAATTGATTTAGAACTAACATGAACTAGTTTAAACAGCTTGTTCTCTAGGAAATGCATGGCTCAGGGACAACAAATGACAAGGCCCCCTGTAACACATGAGGTTTATGTGCAATTAACCAAGCATTATACAGATTCTTGAAGGAGTTCAACCCCTAAACACTAGTAAATACAATGGCTAATAACATAGAACAAAATGGATCACCTCTCCCTCATCTTCTTCCACTTCGTCCAAACAACTCCCCAATCATACCCTCCACGTCCTTCACCAAGAAACCATCATTCGACCACTGCTCAGAGATCTCGACGGCTTCCTTCTCTTCTCATGGTTTCGTCCATCCGTACGAGAGCTAGTCCCCTTCTTTCAGAATCTCCTCGGCCAAACGTTTCTTAGCGGAAATCGTCGTGGAAGAGGACAAGCGGAGACAGGGGAAGGGTTTCGACGGCGGCAGAGCAGGAAAGAACGAAGAGAAGAGGCTAGCGGAGCTCCGGCGTTAGCTCTACCTCCAGCACATCCGTTGTTGCCTTTTTCTGGTTTTGTTTTCACCACATACCAGAGCTAATATTTTATCAATCGTGGGCCCGGAGGGACTTGGGGGGCGGCGCCGGGGGCCTGGGCAAAGGTGATGACGGCGAGGAGGGCGAGGGCCCCTTTTATTTTAGAGAGAGGGAGAGAGAGGAGAGAGAGAGGGAGAGAGAGAAGGATGACGTGACTTTCTATGCTTTTGGGCTATGTCTCGGGAAGAAGGAGAAGGGCAATTTGGGTTTTTTTTTTAAAATACAATCTCTATTTTGTATACTGCTAACGTGTTGTGGCCTTGACACATTTAATATTACTTTTTGTGGCTTATCCACATGGGGGAAAATACAAGGGGGTTGGTCACATGAAGTTTCTGCTTTTGGGGGCTGAACACATTTTTCCCTTTTTTTTTTTGATGTAAAAATAGGGCAACTTGCCCTATCATATATAAATATAGAAGCTTAAGAGAATTACAGAAGTAGATATCTACTGGTGATTGAAGCAACAACTCTGAGATAGAGTAAAATTTCAATCACTAGTAGATGTTTAAAGCAAATACAACTATAACACTACTCTACTACAGACATGAAGAACTCCAGAAGAACAAAAGAGGTGTGTCTGCTGCTCAAGGGGAGCTACTGCTGTCCTCACAAGATTCACTGATATCCGTTAGTCCAGAGGAACGAATAAGATGCAGCTCGGATATGATCCTTACTATCTCCGTCTTTGTTGACCAATCAAAGATATAGAAAATAATACATCTAGGTATGGAAATTTTCTATTCTTATTTTATAATATAGAAAGAGATGCACTCGGTCCGAATATAGCTTAGACATGATACTTACTATATCCATATCCACTTACAAATCACAGATACGAAGATGCCTCGGATAGTAAAATTCACATCCATATCCACTAAAATCAATTACGAATATGCATGCAGATTTATAAGCAAATATACATGCGAATACAAAAGGGATTGAGAAACTAAATAATATTGAAAAATATAGTTTATATGATACAAGAGAATTCATTAATATATTTTTTACACTAAAAAAATTTAAGATTAGATATCTTGATCGTCACAATTAGCATCAAATCCATTAATCTAAGAATTAAAATTGTTGCAATATTACAATTAATATATATTCACGTATTGTGGATATGGATTTTCGTATTGCACCACATAATCATATATGTAACCCTATCCTTTCAGTCATAGGTTTTAGTAACCATACCTAACGGATATGGATATGGATATTTTCTCTTATATTGATATTTTTATTCACCACTAATATGGAAGTACCAAGTAGTATTCCCAACATGATTAAGAAAAAACACCTTGTGTTATGAACATATTTTAGTAAAAAAACTAAATGTGGTGGTAGTTGCTAATTTTTTATTCTCTCACATCCTATGTGAAGATCATTACTTCGCTAAATATCATAAAACCCCCTTAGCTTTGGATGATTGTTAAAAAAACCCCATTAACTTTGAAAATATTAGAAAACCTCCTTAAGTTTAGGGGTTATCAAAAAATCCTCCTTAACTTTGAGATTCTATCAGAAAACCCCCCTAATTTAGAGAAGTTTTCTAATAAAATATCAAAGTTAAAGGGGATTTTTTGATAAAATCTGAAAGTTAAAGGGAGGTTTTATGATAATCCCGATATTTAAAGGGAATTTTTGATATTTTAAAAGTTAAAAGGGGGTTTTTGAAAGTTGAAGGGGGTTTTCTAATGATTATCCAAAGTTAAGGAGGGTTCTTTGATGTCTAGCCATCATTATTTATTTCGCTGGATTGTGGAAGAGTTGTCTTAGCTTATCAACCGTAGGCATTGTACCAAAAAAAGACTTTAATAAATAATTAATCAAAAAAATTATGGATGGCACATATTTGCTCTTATAAATAGAGATTTATGAAATTGAGGGCTATATAAATAGAGAGGTTAAAGAGTTTGAATAGATGTATGACTAATGAATAATGATTATCATAAAGGACTTAATATTTGTATCATGTATGTATGTGTCGTATAATTATTGTCTATTGTATGTCATGCACTAGTAGAAAAACGAGCAATCTAGACGGACCAAACTAGACAGATTTATTTTTCGTCTAGTTTAGACTAAAGACGGAAAATATTTCATCTAGTTTGGTCCATCTAGATTGAGCCAACCTAGACGGAAATTTCTGTCTAGGTTGACTATTTAAATGGATTTTAAAAAAATTAATTTATAATGTGGGACTCACCTTCCTAGACGGAAAATTTCCATCTAGGAAGCATCCTAGATGAAAATTTTCCATCTTGGAAGATGGGGCCTACCCCAAAAAAACATAAAACCCTAACCCTAATCTGCCTAAGTCGACGCCGCCACCCAAAAAAACACAAAACACAAAACCCTAACCCGAACCCAGCCCGCACCCATCAACCACCCCATGCACGCCGTTGTGCATGTCATCGGCTCTCGAACACAACACCCGGTCGACCACACCCACACGCCCTCATGCCGCACGGCCGTCGTTGGTTCTAACACAGCCATCGATCAACCACGCCGCTCGACCATGCTCTCACGCTTCTCGACCATGCCCGCACGCTGCACGCCACTCGACCGCCTTCAAGTCGTGACCACCACCCGCACGCCCGCAATCGGTCGCTGCCCGTACGCCCGCTGTGCTGTCCGTCGTCAACCCACGCTATGCCATCGACATTCCTGAAGGTGTGCTTTTCATGGAAAATTTCAATTTTTTTAATTTTTATTATTTATTGCTCAATTTTGCTTAAATACCCTAAATTATAATCTGAAACAAACATGTTCGAATCTTTTAACCCTAATTAAAAAACTTTTAACTATTAATCCTTACTCTACTACATTTTGTGCTATTTGACCAACACTTGTAATCATAATTGAACACCTGAATCATGATATTAACCCTAATTGAAAAACTTCAGCTATTAACCATTACTCAACTACATTTTGCCTTGTTTGAACAACACTTGTAATCATAATTGAACACCCCAACTATGATATTAACCCTAATTGAAAAAAAATTCAGCTATTAATTAACCTTTATTCAACTACATTTTCCCTATTTGAATACTTTTTAAACTATTAACCCTAATTGAGCACCCAAATCATGATAATCGATCTACATTAAGTTTTGTGCGCATTATAAATATGTGTGATTATATAAAATTATGATGTGAAAATGTGTGAAATTAAAAAAAATTAAAAATGGAGTGATATATAACACATTATAATTTTCAATAATGTGTTATATATCTAATTTAGGTGAATGAAAAGATAACATATCCTTAAACTCCCGCCCAATAATTACATCCAATTCTTTGGACTTATAATATGAGATAGACGACTCATATTTGGATAGGAGATGAAGTTTTCTCCCGGAAATGATCATTTACTTTATATTATAAGAAGAAAGAATTGGTATTGAAGTTCGTAATTATTGGATCTGTCCTTTTCAAACGGGTTAGGAATATAGTAGTGCATACATCCAACTTTGTATGCTTTGTATGTTTTTATTTCTCAAAAGTTTCGACAGCACATATTCATTGTTCTTCGTGTACAATAAGCGTATGTTGTACTGCATTTCGATCTATTGCCAATACGCATTATAACATCCGCACAATGTACAAGGAGAACAGCGGATAGGTGCTGCCAAACTTTTTAAGAAATAAAAATATATAAAGTATACGAAGTTAGATGTAAGCACTACTATAATCTTAATGGGATAGACGCCGTTAGAGTGGTATAATTAGTTTCTATATACGTTTCAGATTTACTTTAGGAGGGAAAATATTTTTATTGTTAAATGATATATGCATGTAAGTATAATGTGTGTTGTATGTAAATTTTCACGAAGAGTCATAAATTTACTAGTAGTAGTGAGATTAATTATAGTTAATAATTATATATAATCTATAAGATGAGGATAATTCCTAACAAATTGTGGATAGATATTCCTCAACTTGAAAGATTTTGTGACACGCGATATAAGGAGGGATGTGACGCCTTCATGTGGTATGCCGAAATGAATCAGGGAAAATTAAGTAGCGATGCTATGTATTGTCCCTGTTGTAGGTATAGGAATATGAAGCTACAGAATTAAAATGATATACGGATCCACCTAATAAAATCAGGGTTTGATGAGAAATATAAATATTGGTCATATCATGGGGAAGGCTATATTGAAGATGAGGAGCAAAATGTGTGTGTTGGTACGTTCGGTGGCTTATAGATAGACGACATAGAAACAATGTTAAATGATATTTTTTTTGTCCTATCGAATATGATATCGATAATAATATTGAGGATGCTATCAGAGATGACATTGAAGATGATAGTAAAGATGATGCTGAAGAGGTCGAAGATGTCGAAGGTGCATAAAATATTAAAGATATGCATTCCTTCACAAACATAAAGCGAATAATGGAGCTACTTGAAAGCACCATATTGCCACTAGGAAAGAACCCTAGAGGGAGGGTAAATAGGGTTTATGCTAATCTAATCCGATTTAATACCAATTTAAAACTAATTAATAAATATCCTAGGAAATATGATATGTAACAATATATGTGCAAGGATATACAAGTAACACAAGAGTGAAATAAACATAAACAAGATAAACAAGATAGTGGGCAATATAAAGAAAGAGCACTTGACAATGGCGATATAAACAATAAGCACGAATATAAATGAACGCCAAAGAAAAACGCAAATAAACAATATGATCACGGAGTTCGGTCCCCACAACCTACGTCTCCGCTCCTCACCTCGAGGAGATCTCCACTATCACACTGGGTTTTCTACGCTTACCCGAAAAACGTTTACACCTCACAGTGTCAGTTTTTAACGCTCATCGATCCACGTTCAGAATCACTCACCATGTAACTATACTAACTACCACCTCAAGTGTTGGTCTCTAGCCCGTGTCTCCCTCAAGTGTTAGGAATTACAACCTCTCTCTAGGTATTATCACCTACCCCACTCCTCTTGGGACGACCCCGTCTCTCACCACACACTCCTCTTGGTGTACTAGTGTATTACAAGGTGAACCTCATAATTTAGGCACTCAATACAAATGATTATTCTCTAAACAAGGTGAGAACTCAATTAAGCACAACTCAAAGTTACAATCTCTCACAATCCCAATTATACTATGTATGAAATACTATAAGCTCAAGTGGGTGTGTGTAACAATGAGATTTAATAAAACAAAATCAAACTAAACTCAATATAGATTCTAGCTTATGGAAATGAAAATCAAATATATAAAATAGCTAGATTGAGTTTAGAAAACTTCTCTAGATGACAAGAGAGAGAAGGAGAAGAGTTGAATGCTCAAACACCAATAGATGATCTCCCCAAGCTCTTGTGAAAGTTTCTTCACAAACAAACTCTTAAACAAACTTAAACAAAACTTAAACACCCTTAAACTTATTTTAAATAATTCTCTTGAGTTAATAAAACAGAGGATATGTGGGGGTATTTATAGGAACCTCAAAGCCAAGAGAAAACAAGGCAAAAAGATCAAAAAACCAAAACTGTAAAAGGCTAAAAAAAACTAGCTGTTACAGCATCAGTCGACTGACGGCTTCCATCAGTCGACTGACGGCTTCCATCAGTCGACTGATGAGCTGGTCGTTAGAGGCATTTTCCAGCTCTCAGTCGACTGACGACCTTATCAGTCGACTGACGACCTTATCAGTCAACTGATGATCTCATCAGTCGACTGGTCAGTCGACCAAAACAAAATAAAAACTTTTTAACATTTTAGGCAATTTTTTCAGTCGACTCATCAGTCAACTGAAGTCATCAGTCGACTGACCAGTCGACTGATAACAGGTTATCAGCCTGTTTTGAAACAAAAATCTGATTTTCAAACTGCCTTTAAAAATAGCAAATAAAATCAGAAAAATATAAAACTTTGGAAAATGATTGTAGACATGATAATGAACATGCTACAGAAAATAGTTTTTAAAAATCACCTCCTATTTGTAAAATATCATGATTTTGCAAATATGTCCAAAACATGAAAACATGAGATACTTGAATTTTGATGTTTTGACATAAGCCAAGTTTTGAAACTTTGTATAATGATTTTATAGACTTGATAAAAAATATAAACTATAGTTGTTAAGTCTATAAACCATAAAAACCAAAAACACAATATTTTTTCCAAATGCAATAGAATATGAAACATATAAAAGTATATGTGAAGATATATATTGTTTCATATCTATATAGCTAAACCAAAGCATATATGTATATATATAACTATATATATATACAAAAACCAAAACGTGTATGTGTGTATATAATTAAGCTTAAAGTACTAATACACATAATATAAAACCTAAACTAAATTACCCAAGCTTGATGAAGGTCTTCAATGAGCTCGACTTGGTAAACTCGCAGATGAAGCCTGAACTTGGATCTTCAACTTAAATTGCATAGGCTTCAACTACTATTCTGCCAACCTCCATTGGATATGATCGTGAATGCTCGATTCCATCAATCCTCCAACTTATTGTTTGCCTAGAGTAGATACAAAACACAAACACTAGACAAACAATATTAGATGTAAATTGTTTGTAAATCATCATCAAAACAAAAGGACCCAACACTACTAGCTAGAAGATAGTGAAAAAGACCTATATGAGTGTTGTACCGAATATTCCAGATTTTTATTTATGCTGAAATTTCTACATATTAAGACACTTAGGGGAATGTCTGATAATTATTTTGAAATGCTTATTGATTTGTTTTAGATGCTTCGGACGGTAATTCCTAGAGGAGAGGTTAGCATAAACAACTTATTAGGCTAAAAAGATTGTTTCCACTCGGGGTCTTGATTATAATAGGATTGATGCATGTCCGAATAATTGTATCCTCTACCACAAAGCCAAGACCTTTAAGAGTGTCTGACATGTGGAGTTTCTAGGGAAAAAAGTTTTTACACTTTTCACACTTTTAGAATAATATTAGATATTAGACGCCGGGGATCTTTATAAGAGTGATAGGGGAAGGGTTCTTGCAAAGGATTGAATATGAATCCTTGTTATCTTTATGCATGATGTGTGGCAAGATTGGTCACAAGATAATCACCAGAAATACCAAAGCAGGAAGCGCAGGCAATGGAGGACCAAAGGGCGCCCTCTAAGGACATGTGGTCGTGGTCGAATTCTCATTCTAAGGTCTCATCCTGCAAGCATTCGCCAAGCCACCTAACACTCACAACTACATCGATCGCGGTGATTATTGATTGTCCAAAGATGTCCTAAACATAATAAAATTAGATCTTTCTTATGTTGAGCGACCCACATATCACACATTTAACATTTCTTTTATACTCCTAGAAATTTTTTGTGCTTTTTTTGACTCATCTCATGTTTAAGCATGAAAAATAGGCAGGGTCTGCTATACTTCTTTTAGAAATCCGAAGAAGTTATAGATTTGGATACAGAAAAAAACAGGCTGCTGGAAATACATATTTACATAGTATGGGATTACAATCTATATCTCATAATTTGCTTCCTAATAATATCTTAGAAAGGGTCCCAGATAACACAAGCCCAGCATACATAGAGCTGGAGCCTTTATTTTACTGGGGAACCAGTAAGATACACTACGAGAGCTCCATACATTACACCGATAACTTATGCAGCAAATCTACAACAAAACACAACCAAACAACAAATAACAGCGTCAAACTCTCTTTCTCAACACCAAGCATAATTGTACAATCACACCATATATGATACCGTTTAGTGATAGATCTCAATAATAGAGCGCAATCCAAGCGCAGGAATTATCTTGTACCCCTTGAATCCAGCTTCATCAAACAGCTTCTTCCATTCCTTTTCAGTCCTCTGCTTCCCTGTGGTGTGAACCATCACGTGGATGTCAAAGTGAAGCTGAGTCTCGGTGAGCTTCGGGTGAACTCCGTCTGTAGTGTTCATCACTTTGTCGATGATGATCGCTTTGCCTCCATTCTCTTGAGTCGGAATCGCCTCCTTGCATCGCTTCAGTAGGGTAATGCATGCCTCATCGCTCCATCCGTGGCATACCCACTGCAATCCAAAAAGCAGTGAAGAGATCATTATTTGTAATCATAATTGACAATCTACATAATAAAATTGTAATGTAGAATGCACTGCGAATATATTTATGGAGAAACTAGACCATTAGAAACCCAAATCGGGGCTTGTCGAGGAAAATGACTTGCAACGAAGAACAGTTTATATCTCCCAAACCGTATGTTAAAATTGGACTAATTATGTAGAAAAATCGTATATTTTTTCGGGAAGAAGTAAACCAAACTAACTATTCTTCGATTTGCTTGTGTCTAATTTATGGAGTTTCCTCCGGATTGAGAGATATCAGAGTTTTTGCCAGTTTTTTACTATTTCGGGTAATGCTTTAGAGTTTGTTTTGATTAGAAAAAAATCCTGTTTGCTTTCAAATTTGACCAATTTGTTTCCTCAATCGCAAGGAGTCTTTTAAGTATAGTTTGTTATTTTTATTTATGGTAAAATTCGAATCCTAGTAGGAGTCTAGTTTATTTTTCTATTTAAGCAGAAGATTATAAGCCCTAGTGACATAACTTTTCATCAAGAAACTTCTCTTTATGATATTCTCTTTGTGGACATGAAATTCGTCGTGGATTCGAAAATCATTCTTTGTGAATTCAAAGAACAACCCATGGTGGATTTCAAGTTTTATTTCTTCCATGCTGCGCTAAATTGACAAAAAATGCTATATTTGTAATTATTTTGTCTATTTAGCATTTGAATCATGAATATTCTTCACTATCAAAAAAGAATAGCGAGATGACTATCTTTATCCGCAGTCACATGTTATTTAATAGATGGTTTTGATTTATGGTGAGCGAATAGTAGAAATAACTGAAAATCTTAAAATAATTACCATAAATGTTCAGCATGAAAGATATCACTATAGTTATCTAAATATTAATAAATAATTTTCATCAAAAAAATAAACTATCCACTACTTTTTAATATTAGAGAGGACTAAAAAATTTTTCCCCCTCATTAGAGATGCCAAGAAAGATCCACTTCAGACACATATCGATCATCCGTCATGACTCTCAGACTGATATGTTGATACTTTTTTATGATATGAACAGCATCAATGATACTACTTAAAACACAAGTACATACCTTGAGAATAAGCATATCCGCCGGCGGGATAAACTTAAACATGTCCCCAGCAACATACTCAACCTGGTCGCTCTTCTCCATCGCATTAATCATGTGCGGCAAATCCAACACCGTACACTTAACCTCCGGAAACTTCTCCTTGATCCTCAACGTCATCGTCCCGGTTCCTCCGGCGACCTCCACAAGGCTCTTCACCCCTTCAAACAATTCCCCACAGTCCTCCATAATCACTTTTATAATCGACTGGGAATCACTGCCACATCCTTCTCTCATCAATTTCCCAAACTCGGGCGTTTTGCCCGTGGCCTCCCATATAAACGTCCCATGGAACATCTCAAACGCCGTTGAGGGGGTCTCCGTCTTGAACCATGCGCTTAGGGATTGCCAAGGGTTTAGAAGGGTTTCGTCGAGCATGAGCTCAATGAAGGGGGTTACGGACTGGCCCTTTTCTTTTATTAACGGGGCAGAGTTTGTTGTTAGGATGTAACTGTCTATACTTGCATCAGTACTGGTCTGGCTCAGGAAGCCGTTGTGGACCAAGAGGCGGAGGAAGCGCTCAAAGTTTTGGAGGCGGGCGTCAGGGATGGAGAGGGTTTTGGCGAGTTCATTGAGGGGGATGGGTTTCTTGTAGTTGTTGATGGCGTCGAAGAGGCCGAGCTCGAGGGCGCATTTTAGAGAGAGGGAGTTGATGAAGCTGAAGATGTGGTTCCAGAGGTGAGATTGGGCTTCCAGGAGTTCTTTTGAGGTTACTGCGTCGGTGGCTGCCATTGTTTTGAAGGTGTAATAAAGCTTAACTGGTTGAAGCGCTTGTGCGGAGAGTTATATCCCGGTGGTGGTATTTATAGAAAACTTTTGTGCCTGAAATAGTTTGGATATTTTGTACTAGTCCCTCATATCTTTTATATTTGGAACAAGTCCGTCAAATCACTGGACTGTAACTGCCACGTCCCTTGTATATCTTGCACAATTGTTCCTAAAAGAGCATCTCGATGCACCAAGCTCCCACTACATGCAGTGTCCGAAAATGGGTCAGACTACTTCAGATTTTTTTTAATGAAAGCATTAGTGTTTTATATCTTAACGTACGGGTCTATTGTATGCAGCTTTATCTTTCATTTCTACAAAAGGTTGTTCTCGATGATTCGAATCATGACCTCCTCATCGCAAGATGATAACTTTTATTGTTGCATCATTGCTCCTGATTGCTGAAATAACTTATACGAATTGGGAGGGCCTCCTTGCAATTTCAAGATCTAAGTGACTTAATTTGAGACAACTTATAAGGATGAGGAACCACAAAGCAATTTCAATGATTTGAGGGACTGATTTAAAATTGTAAAAAAATTTAAGGGACTTGTATGGAAAAAAACAAAAATTGTTTAGGGTAATAATTGAGGGTAGTGATCCTCCACCTTCTTGATTGTAAAGATCATTTACAACTTACTAATCTCATCTCCTCGCTTAGTGGATTTCATGAATGATATTCATTATATAAATTATATAAAAATTCTTTTAAATTAATTGTAGAAGTTCTCTACAATTAAGAATGTAGAGAATCATTGCTCATTGAGAAGGATTATTTTCATTTTTTTTATTTTTTTTCTTCTTTTCTTTCTCAGTTATCTTTCTTTTCTCTGACTCTTTTTCTTTCTTCTTCCTCTTCTTCTCTTCCTCTCTATTCTCTCTCCC
>NC_033799.1:68793680-68795011 GCF_001876935.1 Asparagus officinalis | reverse complement strand
TTTTTCCCTTTCTTATCTTTTTCTCTTTCTTCTTGTTCTTTTCTTTTTATACTTCCGTTTTGTTTTGTTTTCTTCTCTCCTCCCTTTCTCTTTCTTCCTTTTTTCTTTCTTTTTTTATTGGTTTTTATGAGCAAGGGAAAAAAATAATGAAAATCAAAGAATGGAAGATGAGTTGTCACATTATTATTGGATGATGTGGGTGATTTTTTAAAAAAATTTGTTTTGATGTTGTTTGGTTGGCTAAAAAAATAAGTAAATAAATTATAAGAAACGTATTTCCCATTTTGTGTTTGGTTCATTCATAAAAATAAGAAAATAGATGAGATGAGATGAGTTGTCATTATATTATTGAATGATATGACTCACACTTAAGGAAATCGATTTCCTAGCTTTTTTGGAGGAAATGGGTGGAAATGAAATGTTAATGAGATGAGATGAGTTGTCACCATATTATTGGATAATGTGAGTGATTTTTAAAAATGAGATGTGATGGAGATGAGATGAGTAGGATGATGTGACTCATTTCTTGTGTTTGGTTTATTTTTAGGAAAATGATAGGGGCACACCCCCAACCACAACTCCAACCACACCCCCTCTCTCATTTGCTACAGTGCACCGGGCCCCACATGGGATTTTAAAAATTTAAAATCTCATGTGGGCCCATTGCACTGTAGCAAATAAGAGAGGGGGTGTGGTTGGAGTTGTGGTTGGGGGTGTGCCCCTAGTGCCACCCTTATTTTTAGGAGATGATATGAGATGAGTTATGGGATGAAAATAATATTTTATTGGATGTTATAGTGAGTTTTAGGGATGGAAATGGATGAAAATAATATTTTATTGATTTCCATGTACTTTTTTCCTTTTCTTGATTTTTAGGAAACCAACCAAACTGCCTCATATAGACGTTGTAGTGGAGAATTGATTTTGTCTTTTATAATAACCTATTCAAGCTTTTTTTAATAGTAAGAAGGACCAAAATTATGCTAGAGAGCAACCTAGCTCTAAATTTTGTTGTACATGCATTTAGAATGGAATTAAAAAACATGTGCTTCAGAATAATGTAATATCCATTTAAATGTAATGAGAAGCCAATTTTCATCCAACAAGAAAAAAGGAATTAAAAAGAAAACATTGGTGCACAAAATTTTGAAGTTATAATAAAAGTTTCTAGATATGTCTTATATTTAAGTATTTCTTTATGCAAGAAACCTATTCATTTAAATCATATATCACCATTTGATGAATGCCGAAATTTCCATTTTTGCAAGGAATTTTAAGTTTTTTTTAATTTTCAATACCTGTCAAAGTAACACAAAGTTATGTGATAGTAA
>NC_033799.1:68792346-68792680 GCF_001876935.1 Asparagus officinalis | reverse complement strand
CACTCAAAATAGCCAAAAAACGGTAAAGGATATTTAAAGACCATATCGGTTGCGGCAAGCCCTGTAAAATGATATATCGGGGGATATATCGGGCCATGTCGGGGATATTTAAAACAATGCTGCACAGACACTAAAGGTCAGTAAGAGATGAAGAGATGTTTCTAATACAGATAATCTTAATCACCATAGGAAATTGTTTTTGCATTTTGCGCTAAAAAGAGTGAGTTATTAACTAAAAGAAAAGCTCTGTTGGTGATATTGTTTGATTAAATGATCTTTGAAGCCATTTGCTTAGAACATATTGTCCGTTTTATCCACATTAGTTCATGTTACA
>NC_033799.1:68790997-68791346 GCF_001876935.1 Asparagus officinalis | reverse complement strand
GGGTGCTTTATGCAAGAAAACCAATGTTGTTTGAGGGGTTTATTTGCAAAAAGCAACCCACAAAGTGTAAATGGGTTTATTTGCAAAAGGGCTAAAATTTAGGGCTGAAATTCCAAAAGTTTAGACCACAACCCAATAACCAAAGTTTTGATAAGGGCATGTGGACGTAAAATTGAAATTTGTGAAGGGGTTTATTTGCAAATTTGGCTTCATCTTACAAAAGGGTTTATTTGTAAAATTAACCAAAATTGTGGGGTATCAGGGGGTGCTATATGATCAAATATGATGACCATGACCCAACCCGAGCGTGTCCTTGACCCGAATTTGGCCTTGAACACGAAGGGTATTT
>NC_033799.1:68789523-68789997 GCF_001876935.1 Asparagus officinalis | reverse complement strand
ATCAAGTTAATTATTGTTTTTCAATTTATGTGTTATTAGAATTAAATTTGCTATCATATTTTAAGTTTATTATGTTATGTTGATTATTGTAAATTGGAAACTACTCGTTTGTGAACTAGACACCCAAATGACCCTTTTAAAATCATAGTTTTGAATTTGGGAATGAGGCTAAAACAAACCTGAACCATGTCTAACAAGTTCCAAGAAATGGATGTGAAGTGAAGGATATATGTCCAAGAAGTGATTGGAAAGTGTTTTAAACTAAAACATTATAACATATATCATATAATTGACTACATGTTTGAATAAATATATGCATAGATCCAAGTCCATGAAGTTTGGGTAAGGATAAGTGTCAGATACGTATCGGTTACGGATACGGTTTCATGATAGAAGTACTCAGATAACATAGACATCAAGATTTTACATGGCACGTGAAACAGATGACTATGAGCAATGGTTGATTCAAAAAAA
>NC_033799.1:68788003-68788523 GCF_001876935.1 Asparagus officinalis | reverse complement strand
TTTCTCTTAACCTCACCTACTGTTCAATCATCAATTTGGGAGAGATATGAGCAGAGGATAGGAATTGGATCCATGATGACTATTCTTAAGAGAGAGTCTAGAAGGTAACATGACCTCTTGCTTCCTCTCTTTACTTATGGTAAAAACCTCATCTAACCCAGCTTTGAATGTGAGCTTGACAGCAAACAATTAAGGTTTGTGGGGTTTGCCAAGGCTCCCCCTAACAATATTCTATTTAAATAACTTTCTTTTCCTATATATATGTAGGAAATAATGGATATGAGATAACGGCTCATTTTGGCGAAATAAGCTACCAAGAGATAGCCATGTGGTGAGACTCACCTTACTTATCACATCAAAAAGTCTGGATCTTGCCACTTTATCTCTTAGTAGCTCATTTAGCAATTTGAGCCGTCACCTCATGTCCATTAGTTGATTGCTTAGGGACTATCACGCTTCCCTCCTAATAAAAAGTTTCATCCTCGAAACTTACTATATCTTAATCTTCAAAGAGCTATGG
>NC_033799.1:68786473-68787003 GCF_001876935.1 Asparagus officinalis | reverse complement strand
GCGCGACGAAGAGTTTGACCCGCTCTGGTGATTGGATTATCTATAGAGTGGTCGAGGCATGAAGGGCGTCGTCCTTTTTGTGAATAGTGCTGGGCTTCCCGATTGGTCCGGGTCTTCGTGATTCCGAAGTCCTATCCGCTCATGTAACTCGTCGATTTACTTCAGTCGTTTGTCGACGTCGATTAGGCTCATGTGGATTGGATGGTGACGTTCATCGTCGCTCGTTAACACTGAACCGGTTGTGGAGAACTATAGGCAATTTTTGATGCCTACAGAGGTCTTGATCAGAGCCTTCATCACCCGTCCGAGCCTTAGTATTAGCCTTTAGCGTTGATACTAAGAAGAGCTATTACCTCGCTTTAGCCGAGGTATACGCTTATAGCTTCTAGATCCCACGCGGATCGACGAAGTTCTGCTTCTATATCCCTCCAAGGATAGACGAAGCTCTGCCCGATTTTCTTGGAACAGATCTGATTGCCCCGGTGGTCCACGGATATCAACGTCCCCGTCACAGGCCAAAGACCCACGCA
>NC_033799.1:68784638-68785473 GCF_001876935.1 Asparagus officinalis | reverse complement strand
CCCCCCCCCCCCCCCCCCCCCCCCCCAAAAAAAAAAAAAAAAAAACCAAAAAAGGAGAAGAAGGAGGAACCCAACCTCCGGCTGAGATTTGGTTTGTGTTGCTACGAAAAAGAAAAAGTAAAAGATAGGGAAGAAAACAGTCAAAGATAGAAGAAGGATAAGAGAGAGAGAGAGAGAGGAGATAACTAAAGTTAAAATAACAAAAACTTTTTGGGACCCTTAAAAGTTTATGACCTTGTATAAAGGTCCAAAAGATAAAGGAAATGCAAATTTTATTTTAGTCCCCTAGAACAATATCTTGCTTTTAAGCCCAACTTGAGTGAAAAAAGATGTAGATTTTGAATATGAAAGTTTATATTAACCCCCTGAAGTTCACAAATATTGTGAACAAATCTAGACTTTGTTGAACAATGTAATAAATGAAGAAGAAAATTTTGTTTATACCCCTATTGCCTTTATTATTTGCAAATAGGCCCAACAGTGTCAAGCCTAGGTAGAAATAAGCTTGGATAATTGTTTGAAACCCCTTGAAGTTGTCTGAAATTGTTAATAGGTCCAAAATTATTAGAATAGTGTTATAAAAATTATGATGAACTGCTAAACTTAGCAATAAGCCTCTGTGAACTCTTTATGGGTCCTAATAACTATTTGATTTATTTATTCTATTTGGATATAAATTATGGAGCGATTAGTATGAGTTTACATTAATTTGGTCTTGACCCTATGTCTTATTATAATATAGGATCTTGTGGATATCGAGAGGGATCAAATTGGGCGGGATAAAATTAATTTAGAGGTGAGTTCATTGCTCACTAGTATTTATTATATTTGATTA
>NC_033799.1:68782289-68783638 GCF_001876935.1 Asparagus officinalis | reverse complement strand
AAATTGCAAAATGATTTCATTAATTTACAAAGCAAGCATGCAATTTTGAAATCCGATCATGAGTCTTTAACTTCTAAGTTTGATACTATTTCTAATGAAATTATGATCCTTAAAGAAAACAATAAAAAATTAAAATTGGATCATGATTCTTTGCTTTCAAACTTTACCAAGTTATCTCATGAAAAAGATAATGCCATGTTAGAAGTAAAAAAACATACAAAATAATACTGCTTCTTTTATAAATAACTATTTATGTTCTACTTCTAAAAATGCATATGTGCCTAAAAATGAAGATTTGAATCTAATAAAAATAGTATTTCATCTTTAGATTCAACTTTGAGAACATGCATTAATAATCATAAGAAGCTTATGGATATGTGTGCTAAGTCAAAATCATCCACTCATTATGCACACATGTATAGCAAAACTTTTAAGTGTTCTATTTGCGGCCGTCAAGGTCATTTAGCTAAGTTTTGCTATGATGCACACAAACTTAAGAATTTTAATGCTCCTTGTGCATCTCATGTAGCTTCTTCATCTTGTACACTTACACATAATGAGTGATTATTGTGTAAGCATGCTTGTGTGTCCAAGTGTGATTATTGTGGTCGTTTTGGCCATTTGGCAAAATTTTGCTATGATTTGAAAAAAAACTTCACTTTTGCCAAATGATTTTAAAAGACCACAAAAGTTTAAATGTGATGTTTGTGGTAGGATTGGACATCTTGCTAAATTTTGTTTTGATTTGCAAAATGCTTCAAATTTGCAATTTGCTCCAAAAAGACCACCTTTGTTTAATAATGTTTCTCATTTGCAAAATAATTTTAAAAGAAAATCTTTATTTGCAATGATTCCCGTGCACGAGTTAAAGGTCCATAAAAACAAATGGATCTCTTTCATTGCACAAATTGCAATCGGAAGGGTCATTTGAGTAAATATTGCTTTGACCATGTTAGTGCACCATATATGCCCAAGAGGATTCATAACCCTAGGGCTTTGAGCTTGAATAATAAGGGTCATGTCCCTAAATCTTTTGGTACCAAGAATACTTTGGTACCAAAACAAATTTGATTTTAAACCAAGAATTTTAGTGTTTTAATTTTCTTTTTCTTGGTTTTAAAAAATGTATTTTAAACTTTTATGAAAACAATTCCTTTTATTGGTCAAATTCTTTTGTTTTCATAATTCCTAGCTTTGATTTTGATGAGAGGTTTGTATTTATATAACCCTTAGGGTTTATTGGGTGTTTATTCCCAAATCAAGTTTACCGGATGCTAAAATGATTAGGGTCTTATGCTAATCTAATCCGATTAAATGCCAATTAAAACTAATTCACAAGTTATCCTAGT
>NC_033799.1:68779912-68781289 GCF_001876935.1 Asparagus officinalis | reverse complement strand
GAACCACAATACATTGCTCTACGTAACACAAAAGAGAGGCTTTCCTATATAACGCCTCCTTGCAACACAGCACAACCAAAAGTTCAGCCTATGTGCAAAGCTACACTAGATCTAAAAGAATTTTGTAAAGGACGAAGTACGCTGAAGCTTATGAGAAGATTTCCGACTAGAGTTCTAGATATCTAACAAAATAATAATTCTCAGAATTAGTGAATTTATAAGTTTTGAACCTGAAATTATGGGATGACAAAATATTATATAAAAGAACACATTATTAATATTTTCAAGAAAGAATGCAAAATTTTAATATACTTTCTTATATGCAAACTGGATACACTGTCATAGATTCCTCAGTCAGAATTTTTGCAATTAAGATAAATATTGAGAAAGAAAACGACTATAAAAACTTATGCAAAACGAAAAGAGTATTGTTTTCTTAAATTCACAATCAAATGTCAGAATCACAAGTCTTGATGAGTTATTCACATGATTGCAAGGATCATCTCACTAGTCACACTAAGGCTATGAATTATAGCCCAATAGCATGGGATTGTATAAAAACACATCACAGAATAGATTATTTTTTAAAATAGAATACAACCTAACACTGTCATAGGCTGCTGGTCAGATCAGAAATGCTCATAAGAGCTAGAACAAATTCAGAAATACACAAAAGGGCTAGATAATGGTGCATCCACTGTACCGCAGGCACAGACAATACTCCAGAGCGGACTTTCTGAAAGTTTTGAAACCATCGAGAATCACTTGTCAAATAAAACACAGATTACTTATCAAAATCGTACATTCTCGAATCAAGTGGAGGAGTGTAAAACTCATCATCTCAGTTAAAACGGTTTACAAAACTCACTAATTTATTTATTTTAAATGCCAAGTTAGGAAAAAATTCTTGAATCCGTTAAACCGTTGAAACACACTCAAACCACTTTCTTCAATAACTTTCGAATAAAGCAATATTCATCTTTATTTAAGATGACATTAGAACCAAAATCATTTAGCATATTTTATATGAAATCAAATTTACTTTTAATATCTCATACGACATCAAAATCATATAATTGGGATAGGTTACTAGAGCATAGATCAAATCATATGTCATTTGTATACATAAAAATAATAAAATAATTATCTCTTCAGCACAAGATCAATCAAATATAATATTTATGTGATTTATATTATAAAAATACTAGTGAGCAATGAACTCAGCTCTAAATTGTTTTGATTCCCTTGAATTTGATCCCTCTCGATATACACAAGGTCCTATATTATATGTGACTTAGGGTCAAGATCTAACTAATGTAAACTCATACTAATCACTCCATAATCTAGGTCCAAATAGAATAAAATAAATCAAATAGT
>NC_033799.1:68776497-68778912 GCF_001876935.1 Asparagus officinalis | reverse complement strand
TTTCCCTTTACTGAATTTTATTGGTTCAAGAGGAGGATGTAAAGATTCGATTTCTTTATCTTTTTCTGTTTTCCATGTGTTTGAGATCTTTTTTAGCATGTAGACCTGGTTTTCAGTAGGTAAATGTTTAAGAGAATTTTTTTGATCTTCAATGTAAACAAACTCATACCATAAGAAAAAAGGTATATTTTTTCTAATGGTTCGCATACAATTCATAGTATAGGGCTCGAATAGATGATCTAAAGTCCTTTTCATAAGTTTTAAAAAACCATTCTCTTTTAGGGCTCGAATAGATGATCTAAAGTCCTTTTCATAAGTTTTAAAAAACCATTCTCTTTTATGTTGGTTTTTAGGAGAATTGAATTCTTTAAAAAACCATTCTCTTTTATGTTGGTTTTTAGGAGAATTGAATTCAGTTCTTAGATATTCTTTATCATTCTCAAAAGGGGGTGTATTATCAATATTTTCAATAACATTAATACTTAGACCCGATGAATCTGAATCATCATAGATGGCAGTTGGCTCCATGTTATATTTAATTCCTATTGGTTTTTTGTTTTTAAGGAAATCTTTACCATTGGTCGAACAAGAGGAAACTGAGGCACGTTTTTCTTCATTAGCTTCAAGGGTAATTTTTCTGAAGGAAGAAAAGTTAACCTCGACATCACCATTTGGATATTCAACAATTTTTTGAAGATTAGAATTTTCAGGGGGTAAAGGTTCAACGACTTGACTTAATTTCCAAACTGAAGGCAGTTGAATTTTATTCCATTTTAAAGTTCGTGGTACAACTAGATTATTTTTAGCATGGGTAAGAAATAGCGTAGTTGCTCCTTTTTCAGGATTAACCTTAGCTAAAGGTGTGAGAGTATTCATGGCTTTATAGCAGATCCTATAGGTTAAAGCAATATTCTCAGAATTTATATCCATATTAAATCCAGAGGTTTGAAGATTTAAAGTTAACACTTTAAGGATACCAGGGTCTGATAAAGAGACTGAAAAATTTGGAAAGGCATTGAAGAATATAGGACCATTGCTCAGACTTGATTCAATTAGACCAATTAAAGAGTCTGTAAAAACAGAGAACCTTCCGTCTCGTAAGCAAACAAGAACAGAGGTGTTAATGCCTTTTCTGGTAAGGGGTCTGATAGATACTTGAACTAGACCAAGATGAAGGAATTTAAGAGAGGGATCATCAGTGATTCTTCTGATGTCGTTATCACTAAGTAATTGTAATTTCTCTGTGTGAGAAGTTACAGTTTTTGTTTTTTCAATAGTTTTGACATGATATGATGTTTTTAGTTTAAAACCTTCCTTACAATAAATATCATTAGTACTAACTTTAGGCATTTTCCAATTTTGAATAGTTTGGTCAATATTTTCGAAATCTAAAGATTCTGAGTTTTTAACCGACATAGTTCTAACAAAGGTATTCTTTTTGTCAGGAGAGAGATAGCTTAGAAGCTTAGGCATCTTAAGAAAGACTTTAAAACCCAACCTGTCAACAGCAAGGGATGAACACGGACAGAAAGGCCCTAGACGCAAACAAAGCCGGGGTCTACTGGTTCACCACCGCAGGCCGACTCCTCCACCGGCTAACTTGGCTCTGATACCAACCGTGACCAGGACTTGTTTAGCCTTGATACGATAGAGCTAGCTAGTGGGGATTACTGTGTAGACGGAGGAGAGGATATATCTATTGTTTATAGCTATATCTTCTTCTTCGTTCACATGTATATCAAAAATAAAAGAAGAAAATATAGAAATGAATAGTAAAAATGAACAGTAACAGATGCGGAAATGAACAGTAACAGAAGCAAACTAGATATATTTACATAAGAGTTTTACAAACTAGAAAGAAATCAAACTTAAAAACTTACAGACCGAAAGCTGGTAGATCCTGCTGGAACTAGTAGTAGAGCACACAAAACACTCAAAAGAAAGATTAAAGCAAAGCTCACTCACACTCAAACTAAAACTTAAAACTAAAAAGAGGAAACTGGAGGGATTCCACAAGAGAGGATAAGACTTCAACTCTCCAAAACGCCTCCCTGAATCCTTCAACTTCTTTGCCTTTTATAGACTTTCTAAGGAACTATGCAGAGATTCCTTTTTTGACTTTACTGTGCAGAGATCAAAGGCTTCTTTGACAATGCTTGGACTTTTCTGTGCAGAGATTCTTTACTTGACAAGACAAGGTAAGGGTGTCCCACCGTCTTCAATTTTGTCAGAACCTAGTAGCGTAGCCTTTTTGACTAAAATTGCTTCATCCTTAAGCATCCAAAGAGGAATCCAAAGCTGCCAACTGTGCGTAGACATGTAGGCAGTTATTTTAGCTGCATGCTGCTTTATTTAGCTGTGAATAAAATATATATAAAAGTTAGTAATTTTTAAACTTTTTGAAAGGAATAATAG
>NC_033799.1:68766601-68775497 GCF_001876935.1 Asparagus officinalis | reverse complement strand
TAGGATTACCGTTGGGCGGTGGATGTGTGTTGTTTGGATGGATGGGGTTGGGTGGGTCGTTCGTAGATTGCACGTACTGTCGACTTTTAAAATACTTCCTTTTAACCACTACACAAGCTTGTTGTTCTAGTTTGCATTTATGCAGCCCATTGATGTTGTTTTTCATACTTTACGTATATATATATATATATTTATCTATATATACTATCTTACTTGTATTATATATATTAATATATATTAGTATTATATATTAAGTAATATATATACTTTATATTATATATTATTATAATTTATATATCTATATATATATGTATATAATATATTATATATTATATATAATATATACTATAATGATAAAACAACATGCAATATGCGGCTGCTAAAATCAAATATAGTCAAACAAGCTGTGCTAGTGGATTAAAGAGTATATAATTATTATACTATATATATATAATATATTATATATATACTATATATATAGAGAGAAGAGGGAAAGAGCATTGAGATCGAGGAGATGAGAGAGAAATGTGTATGCTTGGTACACTCAGTAGAAAATGGCAACCTAGACCGAAAATTTCCCGGTTAGGTGCTCTAATTTCCGTCTCTATATTGAGTTCACTAGACGCGAAATCCGTCTAGCTTTGGCTCCGGTCTAGATATATTTCCACTACGTTGGGACAGACTAGACGGAATCTCCCGTCGTTACGGTTTGATCTCAACCTAGACGGATATAAACCTGGAGACGGAAGTAAGAAATGCCGTCCTAGCGTTGCTTCAACCTAGAAGAATTCCACTTAGGGCTTGTACTATTTCGTACCAGTAGCAATCTTAATGAATTGCTATCTAGGATTGAAGCAACATAGCGGAATTCCGATCTAGATTGCTCTGCTACAGTTAGTTTTTTTTTTTTTGCAAAAACTACGCCTTGCGCGCAATATTAATATCACTGTAGCACCACTACTGCACATAACAAATGTATTTCATATCCACACAAATTGATCTTAATTAATTATTTCAATATCAACGTATACATTATATTCAATAAAATACATTCACCAAAGAATATTAAATACATAAATTTTTACATAGATTATAAAAAAGTACAATTCGGTTTACAATAACTTGATGAACTTTGCATTAATTTAATAGAATCTAAATTGCATTTACTTCTTCCAAATTTGTTGAAGCGATTATGTTTCTCTTCCTCCTTGATCCTACATTTATACATAATTCAACTCATCTATTTTAGTCCATTGCCAATGAAATACACCTACGAAACAAATGATACACTAATAATGACATCGGAAAACTATTCATATGTCATATAAGACATTGTTCGCGTCTTAACAGTCACAAGTATCTATGAGCAGTGGGAATTCAAAAAAAAACTTTCTTGGAGGGGCGGAAAGTATCTATTTACCTAAACTAAATAAGTAAATAGTATAAAACTACATGTAAATGGCTACAAGTTTGTGTAGTGGTTAAAGGTAATTTTGAGGTCGTCAGGTATTAGCATGTGTATCTAAAAATATTTAATTTGTAATTCATTAATGCCACGAGTACTCATATACCGTGTCACTGCTATAAACACATTAAGCGCACCACAAACATATGACATCATGGAATTCACTAAAACCAGCTCATAACCAAAGTGGACTTAATTATGAAAGTATTGCCCCAACTCCATTCACCCAAAAATTACTCAAACAAACTTCACTAACCCAACCACCCCCCCTTCCCCCAATAGGCTATATTATCAACCGGGTAGCACTAGGGGAACACCCCCCCAACCACATCCCAAATCACACACCCTCTCTCATATGCTACAGTACATCGGGATTAAAAATTTTAAAATCCCAGGGGCCGGTGCACTGTAGCATATGAGAGAGGGGTTGGTTGGGATATGGTTGGGTGTGTGCGCCCTATCATTTCCTTTATCAACCACCAGAGCACTGTGCACATAATTCACCCCCCCCTTCCCAATAGCCATAATTATCACCACCACAGACTGGTGCACATATTCACTATAATTTCTGTGAGTGATTGCCCCCCTCCTCCCCCAATAGGCTAATTAATACCACCAAGCGAGCACTGGTGCACGTATTCACTGATAGATTTGTTTGTAGGATATGCATTAGGCATATGGGTAAATGATATTAGATGTTACGGGATTGATTCCAGTTAACACCTAAAAACTGAGTGATCTATTCTACCCCCTCCCCTCCACGCCCCACCACCATCCGCCTCCTCTCCCCTCACCCCGACCCACCTGCCCCCGCTGCCGGCCCGATTTCAAAACGAGCCAGAACCTCCCTCTTCGGGCCCTACCAAACCCAAAGCAAATTCAAACCGAACGACATCAAAATCTTAAGTAAAGGACCCAAAAGAAAACCCAAGAAAGATCTAGAGGGGGGGGGGGGCAACAAAAGTAACCGACAAGGGATCGCCATGCGAGGGAAAAGAGAAGGAGAAGGAGGCCGAGCTCAAGACCGCCATGTACACCAACTGCCTCCTCCAAGGGTTAGATCCTTGGCAATGGCGCCAACGGCACCGCTAGGGTCGGCAATTTCCGGCACTCAAACCCTAAAATGGGCGAGCAGACGCTCTACTTCCTTTTGTCCGCTCTCCGAGGCCCAGTGCAATCCTCCAAGGCGAGTATTTGTTACTGTTTGTCTTTGATTTTGATTGAATTGGATTCTGATTGTTTGTTGTTGTTTGATTTTCGTAGGGTTTTGATAAGGTCTTATGATTGATCACTCTGAATTCTGTATTGTCATCTTTATGTGTAAATTTACCGAACTTCAAAGTACGTAAAAATGTCATGTAACTCCCAAAAGGTTGGGGGTTAATTTAAAATAGATTCAGGAAAATGCAAAAGTTGTGGGGCCAAACTTCTTGGGGTTTCTGCGAAATTTACCCTAATATTATCATCAAAGTCCATCAAAGAATTGGAAAACAGAAATTGTAGTTTACCTTGAACCAAAAGCCGCTGCAGGTTCATCGATATTGGATGCCCAACAATGCGTTGAACCAAAGGATATTCTTTCACTCGAGTTCGACACCTTCAAAGCAGTGGATATGATAATGGCCAACATCAAGTACAGACACTGCATATATGGATATTGAATTGGTGGGTGAATGCTTTGGGGTCCTCTCATCATTTGGTCAATTCATAATGCACGTTAATTAGTGAATGTGTTACGTAGGAAATTAATGATGAAGAATCATTGTTCGACTACCTAGTTTGAAGGTTTTTATGAGCTTGGGGTTCAAATTGGTATTGTTTATTAATATTATCTTAGTCAGCATCATCTCTGAGCTTGCCTAATTGTTGTGTTGTGCTATCAGGTATGCTTGATGAAGACAACAATCAAGATGGTGATGAGTATTTATAAAAGTACCAATATTATCGTCAATATTATTGTTGAACAATCTAAATTTATAAATAATTTATGTAAAAGTTTGTAAATAATTTATGTAAAAGTTTGTAAATAATTTATGTAAAAGTTTGTAAACAATTTATGTATCTCTAGTATTTTGGTGAATGTATTATTTGAATATAATTGGATTTGATATTGGAATATAATTAGATTGTATTGGATATGAATTCAATTTAGTGTTGTTCAATGTTGTGTACATACGCCCAAAGTAGGTTTTGCCAAAAAAAAAACTACTGTAGCATCCTAGACGGAAATTCTGTCTAGGATGCTAAAAATTCCTTCTAGGATGCTCATCCTAGACGGAAATTTCCATCTAGGATGCTTACATACATTCTAAATGGAAATTCCAAGTAGGATAATCCTAAACAGTTATTTTTTCCATCTAGAACTATTCTAGACGGAATTTTGTTCCGTCTAGGATAATGCATTATCGACGGCAACAAAGTAGACCAACATCCTAGATGGAAAATTCCGTCTAGGATGCATGATTTTTTACTAGTGTAAGGATGACACGAATACAGCTCCTATGTATAAATTACACTGTCCAGTCTTTACATAAAGTTTCACATAAAAAAGGAAAAATTGCTTCAAGGCCCCAAAATTGAAAAAACAATGTGCAACAGCCCCCTGTACTTTTAAAGTTTGGTATAAACCCAAAATACACTCCAAAACTTCATTTTAGCCCCTCCAGCTCACTCAATCCTCAGAATCCCGAATCTACCCTTCCCGCCCACTCTGCTACAGCCATCGTGCGTTGGTAACGGTGCCGCCCACTCCGCTACTATCGAGGCGCTCTCTCTCTCTCCTCTCTCTCCCTCCCGCACTCTGTCTCTGGCTTACTCTCCGGCGAAAAACCAAAATCCGCTTCTAGGGTTAGGTCGAAACCAGTTCGCAGATGGAGAAAAAATCGGCGAACGAATACGAAGTGGTTCACCATCCTCCGCCGCCGCTGCAACGTCAGGAACATGCACCAATGAACGACGAGCGAGAAGACTCGCCGTCGCCTTCCAAGACCGACGAAGATCCTCCCTCGCCTTCCAAGACCGACGAAGACCCCCTTTTGCCATCTGAGACCGACCGTGGCACCGATTCTCTCACATCCTCCCCTGCCTCCAAGTCGTCGTCCACCCATGCGTCATCATCAGGAAATGGCAGCACTGATGAAGCCACCCAAACGTTGTTGAGTTTCCAGATGGGTGTAAGGAGAAAAAGAAAAATTACAAGTTCACTAAACGCACCACAGAAATCCATAAAGAAGTAGGATAATGTTATATGTTATATTTTCTAATTTACATAGATGTTAAGGGATTGAAGTTGAATTGTGAACTATATGCCTGGACATTGGTTGAAGGACATGTTAGCTGATACCTTAATGTTAAATGTGAACTATATACCTCTTATTAATGTTAAGTTTGGCTGTTAAATGTTAAGGTTTATAGCGTAACTGTTACAGTTCATTGTTGCATGTTAACTATTGGATGTTGGATGTCAAGTGTTGTTGATGTTAAATGTTTAATTATAATACAGGAAAAAGTCAGGTGCTGCTAAAATTAGACCCACTGCAAGTTTCTCCGCATATTGTAAATTTATGAAAGTCCTCGAACCGAGAATGCGGCAGTGTCATTGGGATGCATACCAAGGGTGTACATTCCAGCATTATGTAAAGTTTGGCCCCCCAGCAAAAGATCGACCCACGCTGGAACTTGTATTGAGACACTATAAGGGTAATGAAGTGGCGTTTTCTCTGCCCGATGCCGAAAGTGGGAGAGAAAAGGTTGTTAATTTTGATATGGACTGGGTGCATGAACATACAGGTTTCCCAATTGATGGGGAAATAATTTACAATAATAGAGATCCTTACCCTAGGCTTTGGGTGGAGTATTTTCATAAACGTTTTACTAGAAAGGGAAAGAAATCAGCGAAGAATATGCGGCGATATGTGGAAGAGCTACTGCAATCTCTTGTTGAATCAAGAAAGAAGAAGGATATTGAAGATTTTGTGTTACTGCAGATACTTTATCAATGTTCATTGATGTGGTGCCCTAGCAGTGTCCAAGGCATCCCAAGGCTCTTGTTCAAATATGTTGATTCAATTGAAAGAGTGAGGAATGTGGCCTGGGGGAAATACATCTATGATCAGACGAAGAAAGGAATTAAGATTGCCAGGGAAGGTCTGCACAGGTCAGGAATAAGCTATGTACCTGGATGCATGCCTTTGATCCCTGTAAGTTGGATTAATCTGTGCATGTGAACGCTTGCTTGTTTTCTGTCAACTTACGTCAAGAAACCATTAAGGCTTACTGGTTCATGTTAACTATTCTAAGGATCTTGTTAACTATATTTCGGTTCATGTTAACTTTAGTGTTTCCAGTATTAAAGTTGGTGTTGTCAGTGTTAACTATATTGCAAGATGAGTTCTGTTAACTATATTCATGTTTAAAAGATTAGTATTGCATACTAACATGTATTAATTGTTTGCAGCTATGGTATTATGAAATGACGGGGATTAAAATATATGCCTTGAGCAATAGATCCAAACCACCCCTCACTAACTGGGTGAAGATTGATGAGAAGTATGGATCTTTTAGAAATAGAACAATAGTTGCCAAGGCTGCAAAAGTTAGCATCCAGGTTGTACAAAAACCAATAGCTGAAATTGGCCCATCCGATGAGAAATATCCAATCAGAAGGCCATTGATGAGGCTTAGAAGGGAAGGGATTGTACCACAATTTCCAGTCGTACATAGGGAGGCCAAGAAAGCAGCAGTAAGGAAGAGGAAGATTGAAGAAGAAAAGAAGGTTGAAAAGAAGGAAGAAGAGAAGGAACATGAGAAGAGATGGTCAATAGGTTTGGTAAGTTCTAAGGTGCTAAATATTATCACAAGAATACATAACATGTTAGCAACAATAGATAACATGTTTTCTACAACAGTTAACATGTTACCAACAATAGATAACATGTTTTCTACAAGTGTTAACATGTATGCACAAGAGTTAACATGTTATGCACAAGAGTTAACATGTTTTCTACAAGAGTTAACATGTTCTCAACAAGAGTTAACATATTATCACAAGAGTTAACATGTTAGCTACAAGAGTTAACATGTTACCAGAGAGAGTTAACATGTTAGCAGCAAGAGTTTACATGTTACCTATAGATGATTGAAGAACCTTTAATTATCTATGTCAATTGTGGACCACTTACTGTTAACCTTTATAAACTTGATTTTAACTCTTTGTTATTTCTAAATTATAGATAATGTCAAAAGCCATTGATGAGGCTTTCGAAAGGGAAGATGAGATTGAAACGTTACCGGTTGAGGAGCAACTGCAATTTTGGAGAAATGCTGCTAAAGTAAACCAGAGACTTTGCCGTACACTGAGGGTCTCGAAGAAATTGTATTGTCAAACTTTCATGGACGAGATTCGTAGACTTAACGAAAAGGTTAAGGGGTTGGACGAATCTTGTGACATAGTAGATCCCTTGATTTTAAAGAACAATGTGAAGAAGCTTATTGCACAGCAGCTAAAAGGAAACCCTACAGTGGAAGAAGAAGAAGAGGACAAGCATGAAATCGATGAAGAGGACAACTATGGAGAGAGAGACGATGTCACCATGAATGAAGGTGTCGAGGAAATGGGCAAGAACGAAGAGAGAGAAGAAGTGACCAAGGATGAGGAGGACAAGCAGATGGTTAAGGATGAAGAGGGCTCGAAAGGAGAGAGAGACGATGTTACCAAGAATGAAGTTGTTGAGGAAATGGGCAAGAGACAAGAGAGAGACGAGGTGATCAAGGATGAGGAGGACAAGCAGATGGTGCAGGAGGAGGAAGGTGTGGTTGTGAGAACCAGTCCACTCAGCGAAGGATTAAGAGCGAGAAGCCGTGAGCAAAAAATGTGGTATAGGATAACGCTCAAGCAAAGACAACCAAGAATAAACTGTTAGGACACCATACGAGATAAAATACCGAGGGCTAAGGATGAAGTTGAAAGAAGTGAGCACAGATGAACCCAGTTGTTGGACACTCCAAAAAAAAACAGTTTACCATAGGCGACAGGTCGCAAGTGTGATGTGCAAAAGCACTATTTAACAGATGTGGATCGTGCTGGCTAAAAGAGTGAATGAGGGTATCCTGATTAGCACTTTGACTTACGAGTTAATAGCGCTAGGTCTTTGTAATAACTACAGAATACCTAAAAAGTCAGAGAAAACTCTCAGCTGAGGAGAACAAATGCTCGACATACTGCAAGGAAGAAATGTACGCCAGTAATCAGATTTAAAAATGAAAGCTTCACTTAAATTTAAGCAACAAGGTAACTGTAACATTGCGACGAATTTAACAGTTAACACAAATTAACAATGTACAACAATATCTAACATTTACCAAACTTAACAGTTAGTCGACAAGAGTTAAATTTATCACAACGATAAAGTTTACAACGATTAACATGTTGCCACAAGAGTAACCTTAGCACAAGTGTAACAGTTATTCACGACCAGTTAATATTTAAGTATTAATGCTAACACTTAATATTAACTGTGAAACTCGGTTTTGCTGTTTATTGCGTTAGAGTTTTCATCTTTTAAAATTAAACCTCCGAACTTATCTGTTAACGTCACGTTAATCATAACTATAAACAAGCGCAATTACAATACCCGATCTACTGTATTAGAACCGCGGGAGAAGACTGATGCAATAAAGTACAGAGGACAATCATTCTTCAGATAGATTACGATTATGGGCTGCAGTTGCCAGAAACCTGAATTAAACAAAGCAGTACGCGGATGTATCTACATATTAACTGCGAATCCAATCTCATATAATTATTAACAGATAAGCCTTATATGAACTATTAACCCGAATAGTTAACATTTACACAAAAATAACAATTTTCCACAAAAGTAACATGTGACTATCAGATTAACATAATAGCCACAAGAGTTCACCATTATACAAGGTTAACATATTAAAAGCAACAAGAGTTAACATGATTTCAACAAAAGCAACATGTTTGCCACAAACAGTTAACAAGTCCCCATAAAGTTAACATGTTCCGACAGAGTTAAAGTCTCCACAAAGATAACAGTTCTCCACAAAGTAAATGTCTCCACAAGAGTAACATTATCCACAAAGTTAACATGTTCTCCACAAAGTTAACATTCTTTCACCAAGATATAAACATGCTCACAAGAGTTAAACATGTTTTCCAAAACTTAACTAATAACTGAATCATGTTCATTATTGAAGCGACATAAAAGGCCGCTAACTTCTATGTGTTAATTTGTGGTAACACATTCACCTAGAGACCAGGCGCAAACTGCGGCTATATGAACATATAACCTTAATAATACCAACAACATATTGCCGAGCTGCGCCGTCAAATACTCATCGATTTGCAATTGTTGAATCGACCATTGCATTTGTGCGAGTTATATGAATGAATTAGCATGCACT
>NC_033799.1:68758993-68765601 GCF_001876935.1 Asparagus officinalis | reverse complement strand
GGGAAGTTCCTTAAGAGATACTTCCCATAAATCATGTAGCCCCCTTCTTTCTCTCTCAAATGCCAGTCAAGTTAGACTAGAGGTTGTCAATTTATAGTGTATTTCAGGAATAAATGTTTAAATATTTCTGTCTTGTATGTCGTCATGTTAACACTACACCTCTGACGATTGAGATTTTCTAGAATTATTCTAAGTGGTAATAAAGAGAATTTTAATTTTATGCTAAGTTAACACTATACTTATAGCATTTGCATTACTTTTCATTGTCCTGAATTAGAATTCAACAAAAGAGATGATGAAAAGCAAAATGATATCATTTTCATTCAATATTGTTAATTTGAATATAAAGTGATGATAATCAAAATGAAAATGATACAAAATTATTCCCTAGCCAAAAACAGTACAAAATCTAAGTATCAGGATTCATCAACTTAAGGGACTTCAGCCTGAACTTGAAGGCAGAAAGTTTCTTCTCGTGAGGTGCTCGGACTTATTTTTCAATCTCCCTTCTGAGTTCTGCTTCAACAGGGGCAGCAACAACAATGTCTCTTCGAATCCCTTCAGCTGCGTGGAGTATGTTGCAAAAATCCTTAAAAATGTTGTCACTTTGAAGTTGAAGTCCTTTTCTAACATCCTCATATTGAGCCAACTGGGTTTTCTTCTGGTCCAACTCAGCCTCTAATCGAGCAATAGCTTCTTCAGTGGCATGAATATCAGAAACAACGCCCTTGATATCAGTATATACTTGAGTATGCTACTTTCTTAAGATCGTTATGCGGGCCTTTTTATCAGATAAATCCTTGCGAAGATTCTCTTGATGGTGTATCTTCGAGATTGTAGCCAAGGAGAGAGCCTGCTCCACTTCAGATTCCAGATTGGTGCACTGCAGCTCCTTGAAAGCTGCCAACTCTGCCTCCAAGAGGATGACACTCCCCTTATAATATTCTTCCCATGACACATCACCCTTATCCCTGATTTCATCTAAACACTTAGTCAGGATAGGTTCAAAATCCTCAAAGGAAGCACCCCCAAGACTGACGACATTAATAGTCATCTGTATCCTGTACTCTAATTCCTCAATCAGTTTCTTCAGAGTTCTCGAACGTGGAGGAGGAGTAGTTGGATAGATCGGACCCGTATACTCATCCTGAGTAGGTGGAGGAAGGATGGCCTTCATGTATACCCTGGTCCCGGATGAGAGGAGGAGAAGCGGATTCTAAACCCTCAATGGGCAACATATCTTCGGCTCCCGCTTCCTCAAGAATAGAAGGGATCGATTGAAGCATTTCGTCCTCCCTATCAGCCAAGTGCGCAACAAGTGCAGATTTCATCGCGTCCCACATCAATTTGGCTCTCTTAGAGTTTTTGGCAGCGACAAGCTTTCTCTTACGAATTCTCCTATCATATTCGCCTTCCTCTGCCACAGTAAGGACCTTTTTACCTGATCTCAAAGAATGATGTTCAAGGGTCAGCGCTTCCTCAGGAACTTCCTCGGTTGCCTTTTCTTCAGGAGGATCAGTAATTAATGATCCCTCTTCAGTCTCCATAGGAACCTCTTCTTCAGAAGGTTCAATGGTGGGCAACTCCCTTAGGGCTTCGATAGCTCCGACCGCTTCTCGTTCACAGGATAGATACTCCTCTATCCTAGGTAAACGGGTCTTTGTGGAACCGCTTCTCGATCGATACAATTTCCGAATCTCATTTTTGCATGAAGTGTAGATATCGTACTCCGGGATTTGAGAAGCCTCATTAAACCAATTACGGAAGTCCGCAACGGTGGAATAGTCAGGCGGTGAATTGGGTAAGGTAAAGTGCGCATGAGTCCCTCCGGCAGAGAAGAAATACCACGCGCGAGCACCTTCATACAAATTACCAACTTGAGCCAATGCCGGGTTAGGATTACCAACATAAAGCTAATCAAATCCAAACTACCTGGCGAATCGAGAAGGCTTGTAAGGTTCCATAATACACTTCTCCTTTAAGCAATAGACCAGGTAGCCCAACCTGATCATGAGCAGCCATCTGAAGGTGCCTTCTTCTAGAGAGGATGAGCCCTCGAAAAGCACGTCTGTAAAGCTCGTGTCCTCATCATCAGCTCCATTAAAGTTAGGAGCGCAGCAGAAAATTCTGTTATCTTCCCGAGACAAGAGTTGTCGAGCCCTGACTATGTAGATATTAGCCCACGTGGCAGACTCCAATCTCTGTACAAAGGGAATGTAAGTGTCATCGCCTTCAGATGCCCTCATCATCAACGAAGGTCAGTGCAGCACGAACCAGCCCACTAAGTACGTATATGGCACTGGTACTCGTGGTTGGGGAGTTTTCCCAGCTTTCCTCCCAGTAGACTTAATTCCCTAGGTGCCGACAAGCTCAGAGGTCAACATGCTTAAACCACTCTGTACGCAGCCTACCATAGCAGTGAGGAGGCTCACTAGCCTCCCATGAGCTAATAAAATAGCTGGGTATACAACCTCAGCTAATATCGCCTCGATCGGCTTCGACGGTACTATACACCGCTTTAACCAGATCATGAAGAAGCCAGCGAGGAGAGCCCTGTCAGAAATAGGAATTGTGGCCTGGTAGTGAAAATTTCAAATTTGACACAAGCCTCAAAGTCATCTTCCATGCGCTCCGTCTCGTAAGCAGCATTAGAAGCCTTAATTCGAGACTTAGTGCCTTTAGGAGAAATGGCAGCCAGTCGGGTCACAGTCTCATCTTTCTAACCTAAGTTCTGAAAGAGGTAGCACGCCCACACAGTATGCATAATACCCCCTCCGTGCATCCTAATTACCTGAGCAGATATATGGAAGTAGCACATCAACTCCCAGAAAGTAGCATAAACTTCTGGGTGTGCCGCCTTCAAAATAGAGAGCTCTTCAGTAGTAGGGATGAACTCTTCATAGGGCATCCGACCGAATGGTAGCCCAGATACCGCTTGCATCTCGTAAAGAGCAAAACCTAACTCCCCTATAGGTGTGAAGAACGTGCAGCTATCCGGGTTATATTTCTCTAACATAGCGAAGAAATTGGGATAACTTTGCACAATCCCACGTCGGGTAGCTAACACTGGGATTGCGAGACCCGATTGAGCTAGCAGTTCCTTAAGCTCCTCAAGAACGAAGTCCACCATCCGGGTCCACCAACCTCCTTCTCCAGAACAAACCCATCCGAGGGATCTAAACGTCTGTGTAGAGAATTCACCCTGAGCCACGATGAATTGGCGAATGAAGACATTCGCTAGAAGCGGCACTTCTGGAGCAACATCCTTCTTCTCAAATAAGTTGGGCCTTAAGACCTTGAGTTGTCCACGTATCTGTGTGCGAGCTTGTCGACCAAATCCAAGCGACACATTTTCTTTCTCCTTGACTATGTCAAAAGTCAAACCTTGACGACAACTCACGTTTAAGAAGTAGGAGAGTGGATACATCCTCTTCACATTTGGGAGGAAGAGGAAGCAGTTATTGACTCTCCGCGGCAGCTTTGAATCTTCTGCATGTATGAAACGGTCATCAGCTGCTATGTGATCTTCGAATATGAACGCCGGTTTAGAAAATTTATCATGGCCGGCAGGGGTCTCCAAGTCTAAATCGGTGAATAAAGCTCTGAGAGTAGAGCATCGGGGGAATCGGAGCATGCTCGTTCTCTCTGAGTCAGAGAAAGTACACAATTCTATCGCGAAGGCCAAAAACTTCATTCGTGTCAAGGCCGCCAATATACCCAAAATGATGCTCCTACGAAAGCGGCACATTTGGAAGGAACACTGCAAAGTCAAAAGCAAAAAATTAGCAGCTAAAACAAGTCGCTGATATAAATACAAAACTAGAAACACAGAGATCAAGGCCCGTATGTCAAAGCTTAAACACAAAGGGCCAGCCTCGTGTTGAAAATCTCAAACGTGAGAGTCGAGCCTTGTGTTGTAAATCGAAACGCGAGAGTCGATACATGCGTTGTAAATCCCAAACGTGAAGGCCGAGACCCACGTTAGAATTCAAAACGCTGGAGTCAACATCGCATTTCATAATGAACACAGAGTCCTAACTCCGCATTTTCATTAAACAAGAAACGAGTCATCTTCCTCGTTGTCAAGAACCTATCTAGGGTTTTCAGAAAACTTGTCAAAGCAAGTTATTTTGATCAATACTTACCACGACAGGGAGGCCCCCGTGACGGTGACGGTGATGATGACGTTCCCGTAGGAACAAGAACACCGCCGGCATCTCTAGCCGACGGTGTTTCGAAAGTTGCTTCAGTGACTTTCTTAGAGCTAGAAATCACTCTTCGTGGCGCCATTAGTCGAAGAAGATGTTGTTGATCAAAGAGGATCAAGTTCACCGAAAATCTTGTCGAAATCAAATGAGGGTTCTTGTTCTTGGAACTAGCCAAAAATGGAAAGAGTCGAATGACTCTTGACATGATCACTCGGGTCTATTTATAACAGCCGTCAAGATATTAAGATGGCACGAGATTCTAGGAGAGAATTCCAACCATTTTTTGGAACGCAGTACTTCACGTTTTTGGATAAAGTCAGTTAAGACTTTAATATTAACACGAAGTTCACATCCGCGTTCAAATCCCCAAAGGCTAGGCCCAGACCAGCGTTACGAGGGTTCTCAACCTTGCGTTTCGAATCTCAAACGCAAAGGTCACCTTTGCGTTGCAATTCTTCTAAATAAAGAATCTACCCTGGTGTTTTTAAACATGACACTTATTCCCTAAGTCCATGGATTCTTTTAACAGAGTGCTGTTAAACCTATGTATCTCCTCAATAGAATTTAAATCCTCGTCAGGTTAATATTACACCCCAGACGATCATCATCCCCACAGAGCTTGAATTTAGTTGCCATCACTACCAATAAGACTATAATTCCTCTGTCAAGATCCATTTATCGATTCTCGTCAATAGAATAATAAATCTCCAAAATAAATCAAATTATGGTCAATTTACCAACTCTCCTCAGCAGAGTATTAAATAACCAATTGATCCACTTCCTTTCAGTGGGGTGATAAAATTCTCCAAATCTTGTTCAAATCACAAGTAGTACAATTCATCACTCCGATGACAAAATATTTAGCAATCCTCCCTAGCGAGATGCTAAAATATCTCTCCTGTCACCTTAAAAATCACACATCTGACAAAATCCATTTATCGACTCTCCTCAATAGAGCGATAAGTCCTCAAAATTATCTCGATCGCAATATCTCTTCTGTCATGTTAAAAATCACACCTCTGATAAAATCCACTTATCGACTCTCCTCAATAGAGCGATAAGTCCTCAAAATTACCCCGATCGCAATCGACTCTCCTCAATAGAACGATAAGTCTTCAAAATTACCCCGATTGTAATATTTCTCCTGTCACACATCTGACAGAATCAACTTATCGACTCTCTTTAATAGAGCGATAAGTCTTCAAAGTGGCCCAGATCATAATATTTTCCCCGTTACGTTAACATCATACCTCTAACAGTTCAAACTCCCCCTATTTGAACCTTTTTATCACTCTACATAAGAAGTGTTCTCATAAAATCCTCCGCAGATTAAACTCTTTCCAGAATTATCCCTAGTGGTAATAAGGAAAATCTGTGAATTTTTCTCTAAGGGAAAATTCACGCCAAGTTAATAATACGCTTTTGGTACTTATAGATTTCTTTTAGTGTTTAAAGCAAAAGCGGAACACAAGAAGAATTCTACTAATCAACTCTATTTTGGGAGAATAATAAAGTATTTATTCCCAATAGTTAGAAATTTTCTAGAGTTATCTCAAATGATAAAAAGGAAAATTTTCTAAATCAGATCTATCACGGAAATCTGTGCTAAGTTAGGATCACACCTTTGTCATTTCTCGTGATTTTATTGCTTCCAGATCAAAATATGACATATGCAAGAAATAATGAGAAAACTACTTTTTATTCAGAAGCCAAAAGAAAGTGGTACAGAGCTGTTCTTATGAAAAAGAATAATACAGGGTCAAATCAAAAGAAGCAAGTCGAGCCTTGGCATCGGAGAGCTTTTCCTCATGGTTGGCCCGTACAACAGCTTCAGCCTTCCTCCGTAGCTCCTCCTCAGTGGGTGCTACTTCAGCAACTGCCTCCTTCTTCGCTCTTTCAAGAGCTTGAGCTTCTTTATGATAACTCAAAAGGGTGTCCGTATTTTTGGCACTAAGTATATTAACAATGACTTCTTCACGAGATAGCTGAGCCTTCAATCTCAGCACTTCCGCTTCAGCTTCGACGAGTTTTGTACGAATGAGGTCCAGAGAAGCAGTGGAGAGCTCCAATTCTTTTTGTCTCAGACTGCTCTACTCTCGCAAGTGCGTAACTTGAAGCTCTTTTTCAGCCAAACCCCGCACAATTTCCTCACGGCGAGCCACTTCCTCAACTTGGAGGTCAGCAAAAGTAGATATGATCTGTGTCTGAATGTCTACATGACCGAGGGCCTCTCAGTATTTGAGCTGTGCTTCTAAGTGAGAAATGGCTTCCGAACAACGTTCAAAGCATTGGGCATTACCCACACTTTTAACTCCATTTAAGCCTGCTTCTAAGAGAGACTTAAAAGAATCAAAGCGGCCTCGACCAGCCATGACAACTTCAATCACCTTCTTTACGAGA
>NC_033799.1:68755769-68757993 GCF_001876935.1 Asparagus officinalis | reverse complement strand
AGGAGGCATCTTGATGCAGACTCAGAGGGTAGAAGCATATACCTCATGACAATTTAGGGTGCACGAGCATAACTGCCCCACTCATGATTTGGTGTTAGCAGTAGTGATATTTGTACTGAAGTCATGAGGCATTACTTATATGGAGTACAATTTGAGTTGTTCATCGACCACCAGAGTTTGAAGTATCTTTTTTCCCCTAGAAGGAACTCAACCAGAGGCAGCGACGGTGGATTGAGTTTATTGAGAACTATGAATTCGTGATTTCTGTACATCCAGGAATAATTAAGATGTACAAAGACCTAAAGAGACACATTTGGTGGAGTGATATGCGTAGAAAGATTTTAGGGTATATAGCTAAGTGTCTTACCTGTCAGTAAGTGAAGGTAGAACATTAGAGACCGGTAGAAACACTTCAATCTTTTCCCATTTAGAAATAGAATTGGGCGGACTTTTTATGAACCTTATTGTAGGGTTGCCGAAGTCGAAGAAAGAAAATGATTCTGGTTGGATGATAATGGATATACTAATGAAGACAGCATATTTCATTCCAATAAGGACTACTTATACCGCCGAGGCATATGCGAGGATATTTGTTTGGTAGATAGTTTGACTTCATGGTGTCCCAGACACGATGGTATCGTATCGAGGTTCAGTATTCACTCCTCACTTGTGGAAGAATCCAAGATTCACTTGGTAGTATATTCGTCTTACAGTAGTGTATTTTACCCACAGACGGATGGTCAGACGGAGAGAGTAAATCAGATGTTGGAGGACATGTTGCGGGGTTATGTCATTGAATTTCAAGGTAGATGGAAGGAATCATATTCCACTGATAGAGTTCGCTTATGACAACAGTTATCAAGTGATAATTGGTGTGGCCTCGTATGAAGCATCGTACGGGAAGCCTTGCAGATCGGCTATATATTGGGTAGAGCAGGAGGATATTTTAATGCTTGGGCCAGAGCTTATGAGATAGATTACTGAGAAAGTAATATAAATCAGAGAACAGGTTCTAGCCGCTCAGAGCCAGCAAAAGAGCTATGCAGATAAGAAATGAGGACATTTAGAGTTTCAGATTTGAAGAGTTAGTTATGCTGAAAGTATCGTCTATAAAAGACATTCAGCGATTCGGAAGGCGGAGAAAGCTTGAACTGAGATATATTGGACCGTTTCGGATTTTGGAGCTTATTGGAGCTGTTCCATATGGACTAAACCTTCCAGCATCGATGTTCAGAGTACATAAAGTGTTTCATGTTTCAATGTTCAAGAAACAATTACATGATGAAGAGCAGCAGCGAGTGTTGGACGCATCGGAGATTTAGCTTCAGGATGATTTGACTACGAGTGAAATCCTAGTTTATATACTTGCTAGAGAAGACAAAAAATTTAGAAACATGATATTTTTCCTTTGATGAAAATTCAGTGGAACCAGAAAGGAGTTGAGGAGGTTTCTTGGGAGCGCGATGAGGTCATGCGTCGCGACTACCCTCTCCTGTTTGAACCGGTAAATTAATTTTTATGATATGTGTTTTATATTATGTTTACATCTTGGGTTATATTTACATTTAACACTAGAATGTGAATATTTCTACTTAATTCTTAATCTTTTGGAACACATGGTATATATATGGGGGGTTCCTTGTTTGGATTTTTCACCCGATGTACTAGTTCCACTAGATTAGGGTTCGAGCGGGAATATTACCATTTTAGATCGTTAGGTATAAATATTTCTATATGTTCATCTGGAAGTTCATATTGCGAGATGCGTATGATTTCCGAATTTCGAGGACGAAATTCTTTTAAGGAGGGAAGAATGTAAAACCCCGAAAATTTGAATATAGTGTGATAAATAATTATAAAAATGTTATATGGTGAAAATAATGTATTTTGATGTTTGAGTATGATAGGAATTGATTTGAGATCAATTCAATGTATATTTGTGAATATATGAGTGTAAATACACAAAACATGCACAAAAGTAAATAGTGATAATCTGAGAATTTTGACCAGTTGAGAGTTTTTATATTTTGCACACTGATTTATTTAGAATCTGGAAAAGTGTATAAGATCAAAGTTGTAGGTCTCTTCAAGAGCTTTCCAACGAATCTTAGATCACCTCATTCCGAGATCAGATGAGAAAGTTATGACCTTTTTACCGAACCCCAGTCTGAGAATGACCCAGGAACCTGCGCAGTCGACCGCCGTGGTCGCTGCGGTCGACCGC
>NC_033799.1:68750065-68755643 GCF_001876935.1 Asparagus officinalis | reverse complement strand
TTTGGAAGCAGAGATGTATTGTTTGGATCAATTTTCAAAGTAGAGAAAAACCTAAATTTGGGCATCTGCCAATCTCGCGGTCGACCGCAGCGCTATGTGCGGTCGACCGATGGGCGTTCTGTCGAGCACAACATCTCTGCTCATTTTACGGTCAACCGGAGTGGACTCTGCGGTCGACCGCGATACTGTTTGTGCAGGAGTATATTTTGTTGTGTATATTGTGTGTACGAATGGTTTACCTCGATTTTTCTGGCATTAAATCTACAATATGGAACACTTGTCTATACATGTGAGTTGACACTTTTGACACAAGTTTAGACCCGCACATCGAGACACGTGCGAGTTTAGGATATGTATATCTTTCCACATATACCTTTGACAATTGCACCTCTTTACTTATAGTCCATGTGTTGGGCATACATTACTATTGATCCATGTGTTGGATACTCATCATTTCGGTCCATGTGTTGGACACGTATTTTTCTTCAGTCCTCGTGTTGGACATGTATTACTTTTTAGTCCTCGTGTTGGACGCTCATTCCATTCAGTCCTCGTGTTGGATATTCATTTTACTTAGTCCTCGTGTTGGACATGCATTGTTATTTAATCCTCGTGCTGGATATGCATTACCATCCGGTCCATGCGTTGGACAACGGTCACATCCGGTCCATGCGTTGGACAACGGTCACATCCGGTCCACGCGTTGGACAACGGTCACATCCGGTCCATGCGTTGGACAACGGTCACATCCGGTCCATGCGTTGGACAACGGTTATATTCAGTCCACGAGTTGGACGTTCACTTGCATATTAGACCACGCGCTGGACATTTGTTAAGCTATAAGTATGACGCTTATCTAAATCAGGACATAACATGATTTCATGAGATTTGGACATGATAGCTACCTAGACTGGACACGACACTTATGTGATATCGACCTTTGACACTTATATGGTTTCGGCGTGACTTTTGATTAAGTACTGAGATGGGTTGTTTCTTTTAGTTTATTATTCATGTAGTAGACTACGGGTTTGGTAATTAGGGATTTACAATTTGAGATAAAAGGTATATACATGAGGGTTTCCTTGTTTGGATTATTTCGCTCGACGTACCTATGCTCGTGTTGTAAATTTCTAAATACTAAAACCCTCTTTAGTAAGATCAATGATTTTTGATCTCTTATATATTAACTGTATTTTTCTTATACAACGAGCCCTGTTCCCTTGGGGTTGGTTGTGATGTTACTCGCTAGCGCTTTGACGCTCGTTGTCCCTCCCATTTCAGGTAACGAGTCAGGTGCACGGAGAGTCGCAGGTTGATGGCGATGTACATTAGCATCCATCTTTCCTTCATAGTTTTATTTTATTTATGGAGCTCCACTGTAGACTTTGTTTAGATATTAGAAGACTTTATTCTAGATGTTGTAAAGGCTGTGTGCCTTATTTCCTTTACTCAGACTTGTTGTATTTGAGATTTGATAAGAACTCCAGTTTATTCATTTCAGATATTGACTTTGTATTTCTATATGTTGGATAATGAAATATTATTTTGACCTCTTTCATTCCATCAGTATCTCTTGTATTATCTTTTACTTGCTTTTGTACCTACACCTGTTGTTGACTCTACTAGAGAGATGTTAATTGTGATGGTGAAACATGTTATTGCACGGTGTGGTGCATAGCAGGTTTGACATTCTTGGTTTCACCTTGGACTGCAGCCTTGTGTGAACCCAGGAGCGTCACACTAATCCTCTGAACTCGAACTTCGCCTCCCGTGGTAGGGGCAAGGCACCTGCAGCGGCTGTTGATCAAACGTCGCAACAGCAGCCCCGGAGACAGCAGAAGACTTCGGATCAGAGGCTCCAAAAAGAGTACTCATTCAAGGACGAAGATGTTCCAGCCATCTTCGATTAGCCATTCTATAACAAGTCACTGGTCACATCTCACACAGAGTCAATGCTCATATCAACGGATAACTGACTGTTCATAAATCCCCTACGTGCATCCAAACTTGAGAAACGGTTCGGTGAGAGGACTACACGCAATCCGATTTCGGCCTAGTTTGAACTCAAGCAAAACTCGGGTGACGAAACGATTTCACTGACCAAGTGCGAAACGGTTCACTTGGCCCAACAAACTAACCCCAGTGCGAAACGGTTCAATGGTGCGAGTCTAGAAGATATATTAACAGCCTTATTCGATCACATGAACATGAGCTTTCCCATCCCAGCTCTTCTCATTTTTTAAGTCAACCATAAACCTCATTGAAACTCGGGTTCACCATCTAAATTCAGTCAACACACTCACACATGTCACTAAGTCTGTTCATGACACACGAGGTCACTAAGTCATGAACTACTAAGGTTCTCAACACAACCAGGAATAATAAAAGCAGACATGTTAAATATAGTAAAATATTCACAAAACATGAAATGTAATCACAAATCAGTAAAAACATGCATACAGTCCGGTTTCATCAATATCTTGTTATCCGAATCTCAAAACTACTTATAAAAATTATCAGCAACTAAATAACATCAAATATAACTATAGTTAAAGGTAAAATCAAAAATCGCGATTGTTTTACACATGAAATGTCAAAGTCCACAACTACCCACACAAAATCATAATTTACTTAAAATCTAAAATAAATAATTCTTTTTATAAATAAATTCCTTTAAATCATCATAATTATCAAAAATATAATTCTTTTGCCGAAATAACTTAACAACTCAAAATGACCCTTTTTTAAAATAAATTAATTTAAATTTGCATCTTGCATTTTGCATTTCTTTCCCCATTTTTGATGGTGACAAAGGGGGAGAGAAATCTCCTCATTTGTTGCATATATTTAGGGGGAGCTCATAGATAGGGGGAGCACCTATCTATAAGCTATTTTAGCTATTTTATTTTTGCTCTTATATAATGGTTGGTTGTCATCATCAAAAAGGGGGAGATTGTTAGCCCTTATGTTTTGATGATGTTTTACAACCACCATTATCGGTACTAATAGCTTATTGAGTGAAAATGTAGTAAATTCATTTATCAAGCTCGTTAGTGCCATTAATGGAGGATGGATGGAATATACGCTACAACGAAGATATCCAAAGGAGGTGGAGGCCAAGAGATGAAGCAACGTTATTTTAAGAACGACAAATTCGAATACAAGCTTCATCCGATTCAAGCTATATCAAAGCTCAAGTATTGCTCTCTATATGAGGATATTAGCTTTCTTTTGTTTCTCTCTCTAGTGCTAGAATGTAGGCAAAGAGTTACTGATTTTACTTGAAGCTATTGGGAATCACACACACGATTTCATACTTAGGTTTTTAAGCGTTTTTCACAAAATACTATTTTTCATAAGTATGAGGACGTATCTGCAAAATTCCTTTTCTAAACAGTTTATTTTTAGTATTAAAAATATTTTACAAATTTTCAGAATTTTCAGAGGTCAAATAAATATTTTTTCAAATATTTCAGTCTAGTCAAAAACCTGTTTTTTGCAATATATCAGAAAGCGGTCGACCGGTCCGGTCGACCGCTCCCATCGCCTTTCCTCACTATTTTCCAGAGAGGTCGTTGGTCGACCGGTACGGTCGACCGAAATCTCGACTTTCAAATCGGTCGACCGCGCCGGTCGACCGACGGTGTCTCTGCTTGATTTCTAAGTTTTTAAGGTTGTTGGCGGTCGACCGAAATTTTCGGTCGGTCGACCGAAGCATTTTTTCGGTCGACCGAAATTCCCTTCGGTCAACCGATTTGTGTCTTTGGTCAGCCGTGACTTTTTTAAACGGTCGGTTTTTGCCTCGTTCGTTGTGCTTTCACTTATTAGTGTTTGGCACAGTCTGAGCTGAGAGTCTGAAAAGAAGATTATCTTCCTAAATAGGAAGATTGGGTTTTTGTTTTTAATTGGTTTAAACTCTTTTATAAAAACCCCCCAGGCTGTTTCTTCTTTCTAAGCCCTAACGTTTGTAAAAACCAGAGAGAGCTTTCTGTTTCCTGAGAAAAATTTTCAAATCCTGTTTTCTCTCTGTTTTAAGTGTGATTCACTTCCCAGCTTCAGTAACCTTTCTCTTTGTCATAGGGGTTGTGTAAAGAGAGAGTCTTTTACTTTTTTCTTCTGCTGTGAGGGTGAGATCTTGTGTAAGATCTACTGTGAGGGTGTGATCTGTTGAGATCAAACTGTGTAGTGAGAGAGATCGTGTGGGATCGCTGTGTAGACGAAGTTCCGGCTTCCAAACCGGGTGTGTAGTGGATTTCTCCTCGAGAGTGGGGAGCGGGGACGTAGGCCAGAGGGCCGAACCTCGTTAACACATCGCGCGTCAAGGATAACGAACTCCTAACTCTATTTCTCTTACTTTAATTGCTTTACTGTTTTGTGGTTTGCTTGTGTTTGATTTTTATTGCATATTAGAGCCTCTTGACCCTAATCACCCCCCCTCTAGGGTCCAACAATTGGTATCAGAGCTTGGTCTCTATATCAGTTTTTGGTTTAATCACCTTAGAGAAAAGATCCCATGGAGGCCTCTTTGAATATGCATATGTTGGAAGGACAATCCACCACTAGACCACCTCTCTTCACAGGGACCAATTTTGCTTATTGGAAGGCTAGGATGAGAATTTACCTTCGTTGCATTGATCTTGACATCCTAGGGCTTATAGAAAAGAAATATGTAGAGAAGTCCAAAGTTGAGAACATGTCCGATGATGAAAGGCACCTTGCCAATCTCAATGCTAAGGCCATGAACGCCTTAATCTGTGGTCTTTCCCCCAATGAATACAATAGGGTTTCCACGTGTGCAACCGCATACGAAATTTGGCAAAAATTATGTGTCACACATGAAGGAACACCCCAAGTTAAGGAATCTAAGATTAGTGGACTCATGCATGATTATGAGCTATTTAAAATGCTTCCTAATGAATCCATTGATGCTATGTTTTCCCGTTTTACTAATATCATTAATGAATTACATGGTCTTGATAAGCAATTGTCCATTCAAGAGATGAACTACAAGATACTTCGCTCATTGACTCCGGCATGGGAGCCCAAGGCTACGGCCATTGAGGAAGCTCATGACCTCACTACCTTGGCTCTTGATAGCCTTATTGGAAAGCTCAAAGTGCATGAGAAGAAGCTCAAGGGGAAGGAGAAGGAGGAAGTGCCATCACGTGAAGTTGAGGAGCCGTCACCAAAGTTGAAGACCATAGCTCTCAAAGGAGCTAGTGACAACTCATCTTCATCGTCGGAGAGTGAAGTCGATTTTTCTAGAGAAGTGGCTCATCTCTTTAGAAGAATCTCTAGACTCATAAAAATGAACAAGAAATTTAACCCTCGATCTAACAACAAGTTTTCCTCTCGTGTAGGTAAATGTTTTGAATGCAATGAACCGGGTCACATCGCTAAGGATTGCCCTAAGCTCAAGGAAAAGTACATGAAGTACAAGAAGAAGAAGGCTATGTATGCCGGATGGGAAGAATCCGAACCAAGTGATTCGGATAGTGATGAAAACGGAGCCAAACTTGCTCTTCATGACCCAAATGTTTGTTTCATGGCAAATGAACATGAGGTAATATCCGAG
>NC_033799.1:68740819-68749065 GCF_001876935.1 Asparagus officinalis | reverse complement strand
GGTATCTCTGAATTTGTTGTAGCCCTTATAAGAACTTCTAATTTGGTCGGCGGCCTATGACAACGTTATCTGTACTCTATTTTCAAAAATTATCTGTTTTGTGATGTGTTTACGCAATCTCATCCTAAGGGCTATAATTTGTAGCCTTAGTGTGACCTATGAGGTGATATTTGATTGTCAATTTGAGTATAATCTTTTGGTTTTACCCAGGTTTTTATAATCCACTATTTTTCTTAGTATTTATCTTGATTGCAAAAATTGACTTAGGAATCTAGAACAATATATTTGTTTTGCATATAAGAAAGAATTTTCAATTTTTGCATTCTTTCTTGGAAATACTAACTTCTTTATACAATATTTTGTCATTTCAGAATATCAGGCGCAAAACTTACATTTACTATTTTCGAGAATTATTATTTTGTTAAACATCTAAGAACTCTAGTGGGAAATATTCTCACTGAGCTTTAGCTCACCCTCTCATTTACAAAAAAATTTCAGATTTGGTGTAGCTTTGCATATAGCTTGAACTTTTGATTGTAGCGTGTCGCAAGGAAGCGTTATATGTGAAAGTCTCTCTTTTTTGTTATGTACAGCCGAGAAATGTATTTTGATTTTGTAAATGGTTTATAACAGTGAGCTTTTGGGTTGTCTATATATATATACACACACACACACATTTAAAGTTAACACTTTAAGGATACCAGGGTCTGATAAAGAGACTGAAAAATTTGGAAAGGCATTGAAGAAGATAGGACCATTGCTCAGACTTAATTCAATTAGACCAATTAAAGAGTCTGTAAAAACATAGAACCTTCCGTCTCGTAAGCAAACAAGAACAGAGGTGTTAATGCCTTTTCTGGTAAGGGGTCTGATAGATACTTGAACTAGGCCAAGATGAAGGAATTTAAGAGTGGGATCTTCAGTGATTCTTCGGATGTCGTTATCACTAAGTAATTGTAATTTCTCTGTGTGAGAAGTTACAGTTTTTGTTTTTTCAATAGTTTTGACATGATATGATGTTTTTAGTTTAAAAGGTCGTTAAACTAACATATCTTTCTGGTTCCTTATTAAACCAAAAAAGAGATAGATTTAGGGGTCTCTGGCCTGTGTATGTATTCCATGAGAATATCTACAATAAAAGGCTTAAGATTATTGATGAAAGGAGTTCTATAAAATAATACCTTGCTTGAGATCTTTGAATAGAACAAAATACGTATATGGTAGTGTGTGTGTGTGGTGTGTGTGTGTGTGGTGTGTGTGGTGTGGATGTATATATATACATAGTATATAATATATGATATTTCATATGTCAATAATATATATATATATATATAATTATATATATATATATAGTAAAATATATAAATAATAATTATTATATAATTATATACTTAATATATTATGTAATACTTATATATTATATATAATATATATATATATGTATGATATGTATAAATGTATGTATGTGATGTATTTGATTTTGTAATTGGTTGCTAACAAATGAGCTTTCGGGTTGACGTACTGATTTCTCTATATATATAAATACTATTGCTCTATATATAATAAGTATATCATATGTATATATATATATATATATCATATATATAATATATATATATATAATATTATATATATATATATATATAGTATATATATATATATAGTATATTATACGTGGCAACGAAACTCACTGTTACAACCATTACAAAATCAAATACATTTATACACACGAAAGCTGACTGTACAACCATTTACAAAATCAAAATACAATTTACACACACACACACACACACACACAACATTATATTATAGTATATATATAGTATAGATATATATATATATATATATATTATAATATATATAATATAATATATATATATATTAATAATTCATATATAATATTATTAATATAATGTATATAATGAAAAGTGTTCTCATGCTGACACCTTATTTTCAATATAAGGAAGCGCCTGTTGATCCATAGGTTAGACTATTCCCATAGAAGATCCACTCTATTTATTATGATCTAAATGTCTCCAAACATCTAAAAAATAAAAACCATGATGTTTCAATATTTCTAACATATATGATATATTTTTTTCATTCTCTTTAGCTATATTGTCATAACCCTTAATTTTACAACCACTTGATATATGAGTAAGTACAATCCGTCATGTCTAATTTTTTATTTATACACAATCCAAAACATATAAATTGAAATGAACAGAGTGGATCGAGTAAATTAATTGCATATAATGTAGTTTTGGAGGAGCTTCCTCAACTCTTAAGGTATCACCTTATGAACGCCCTCCCCACCCACACATGCACACACATATCATCAACATGTTTATATATATTGAGAAAAACTTTCCCATATCGCAACCAACTCAAAATACTTTCCAAGCTGGTCAGTGGAGTAGGAAGAAACAAGAAACCTCAAACCAATACTCGAGTCTATTCCTTGACTAAGGAGGCAGAAGCTAACACAGATATGGTGATAGGTACAATACTTTTTTACATCTGCTCATGCTCGAGTACTTCTTAATTCTGATGCTTCACATTCTTTTGTTGTTGCATAGTTTGTTAGTAGAAGCAAATTACCCTGTGATACCTTAGAACATGAATTGCTTGTTAGGGCACCCGGAGGGACAAGGTTGTATGGTAAAGTCAATATTCTCAACAAGAAACTCCCAGCAGAATTAGTAATGCTACAGATGCATGACTTTAATGTCATATTAGGAATGGATTGATTATCTTCAAATCATGCTTCTATTTTGTGTCGAGAAAAGAAAGTAGTATTGAAATTTCTACAATAGCTAGAATTTTGTTTTGAGGGTTGCTAATCTTGAGAATTATCTCAGCTCTTAGGAATCATCTCAGCTCTTAAGGCATATCGAGCGCTAAGAAGTATGTTTTATTTGGCTTTAGTTGGAACGAATGATAAAGAGAAACCAAGTCTAGAGGAGATCCAGTTGTTCGGGAATTTCCAAATGTATTTCTAGACGAACTTCCAGGACCACCTCCAGATAAGATCGAATTTTCAAAATTGACTTAGTACCCATCCAATTTCTAGGGCTCTCTATCGCATAGCACCGACATAATTGAAAGAGCTTAAGGTGCAACTATAAGAGCAATGTTGCTAATAACGGATCGCGGCGCGTTGCGACGAGATACTGCTAAGGTTATTTCGGGCTATCGCATCGAAATAGCGGCAAATAGCGCATGGTCAAATAGCGGTCAAATATAAATATATTTAAATATTCTAAATAATAAGAAAAATCATATAAAAAATCTAAAAATTCTACAAATGCATACTTGATGTCTAAATACGAAATAAATGTGTAATAATTACATAATATATCATTTATCAATAAATAATAACTAAAGAGATAGACTATTAAATATTAATTAATGAATAGTTAAAACAAACAGCAATGTTGCAGACGAAATTACTACAAGAAATCAAATTACAACTTAGAAATTTACAACTAATAAGCATTTCATTTCAAATTATTACCTTGTTTGTTCTCTTTATTGCAGACGAAGCCCAACAGAGAGAAAGGTCATCGGAGGCGACGCGACGTTGAACGGAGAGAGGCTAGTGAGACTGTGTGTGAGAGAGAGAGATGGCGTTGACCAGAGGTGTTGCTGGTGCGGGAGATGGCGTCGACCGGCGACGTGTTGACCGGAAGCGACGTTGCCCGGAGGCCTACGTTACATGGACTCGGGTACGAGTATCCGATACGGGTGCGGATCCGAGTGTCCGATACGAAATTTCTAAAAATTTTGGATACGGGGACACCATCCTAAATTTCAACACGGGTACGGGGATATGACAATAAAAAAAATATTACAAGCATTCCTCAAAATATTACAAGTATATTGTTGAAATGGAAGGTAAATATTACAAGTATACAAAATATTACAATCCTAGCCCAAAATTTTATTTACAAATGCTACCCATATAAATATTACAAGGTAAATATTATAACTTTTATTTACAAATTTTTTATTTACAAATGTTACCCTTACCCATACAAATGCTACCCATACAAAATATTATAAGTACACAATTTTTTATTTACAAAGGGCCAGGCTACCCATATAAATAAGTTCTAGGGCTAAGGTTCCCCCATTTTCCCCTGTGCTCCTTTCCGCCGCCTCCTTCAGATCCAAGGAGATCGGCTCCCTCCTTCCTCTCTCCTCTTCCAGATCTCACTCCAACTTGATTCTAGGGCTCAGGTTGTCACCGTTCTCCCGCGAAGTTCGTCTCCCCTCGAAGCTCGTCGCCGACTCCTCCCTCTAAGCTTGTCGTCGACTCCTCCCTCGAAGCTCGTCGACTCCTCCCTCGAATCTTGTCCCTCGAAGCTTACCGTATCCGAGTGCCAACCGCCGTATCCGAGTGACCCGTATTTCGTACCTGGATCGGTGTCGGGTCTTATTGACACTGGTACGATGGCCAAACCACCGTGTTCGAGTAACGTAGCCGGAGGCGGCGGTGGAAGAAGTTGCCGGAGGAGGTGAAAGAGAGAAGCACGGGTGACGGGAGGATGAGCAGGCGGCTAGGGCAAAAGAGTCGGGATTTGGGAAGACTGAAGAGATGGGTTTTTAAATAGCGGGTTCGGGTCGGGTTCGCGGTGAAGTATCCGCGAGTTTAAGAAATACTGTAGCGGGGTTTTAGCGCTTTTAAGTGCTTTTCGCCGCTAAAATCCACTTTTTTCGCGCGTTTCGAGCGCATGGCGGTCTTCTCCGTTAATCCTTCCTGCGATCCCCTTAAGCGGGGCGGTGAAGCACCGCGATCGCGATTAGCGGCGCGATGGCGGCGCTATTTGCCGCTTTTTACAACAGTGTATAAGAGCTTTTAGATAAATGCTTTATTAGGTCTAGCGTGTCACCATGGGGTGCACCTGTACTATTTGTTAAAAATAAAGATGGCAATATGTGACTACGTACTGACTTTCATGAGGTGAATAGAATAACCATTCGGAATGAGTATCTAACCTAGAATTGATGATCTATTTGATCAACTGGAAGGAGCTCAAGTACTAACCATTCGGAATGAGTATCTAACCTAGAATTGATGATCTATTTGATCAACTGGAAGGAGCTCAAGTACTTTCCAAGATTGATCTCAGTTCTGCTTACTATCAATTAAAGATCAAGCCCGAGGATGTGCCAAAAACTTCATTTCATACCCATTATGGTCATTATGAGTTTCTCATATTACTATTCAAGCTCACAAATACACTTGCAGCATTTATAAATCTTATGCACATGGTGTTTACCCCCTTCTTAGATCAATTTGTTATGGTGCTTATTGATGATATCTTGAGAATGGAAGAGCATGAAGAACATCTAAGATGTGTGCTGCAAACATTGATGTTCTCGAATATATAATCTCTAAGGAAGGAACCTCTGTAAATCCTAAAAAGATAGAGGGGACAAACAACTAGTGTGATAGAAATCCGTAGCTTCCTTGATATGGCTGACTACCATAGGAAATTTGTAAAAGGATTCCCCCGTATTGTCTCACATCTGGCTTGTCTCACCCAAAAGGAAATTAAATTCATTTGGTCAGATAAATATAAGAAAATCTATCAAGAGCTAAAAAGTCAATTAATGTCTAGCCCAATACTTACTTTACCCTCTAAGATGCAAGCATTGCTATCCCACTCATGATCTAGAAAAGGATTGGCGTGTGTTCTTAAGCAGAATGGAAAAATTATAGCATATGCTTCAAGTCAATTAAAGCCTCATGAACAAAACTACCCCACTCATTATCTAGAATTGGTGGCAATAGTTTTTGTTCTCAAGATTTGGAGGCGTTATCTACTTAGTGTGCATTGTGAAATATATATTGACCACAAGAGTTTGAAATACATATTCACTTAAAAGGAGTTGAATTTACAGTAAGTAAGATGTTTAGAACTTCTGAAGAATTATGTTGTGCCCATCAACTATCACCTAGCAAGGCAAATGTTATTGTTAATACCTTGTGCTGCAAGAATTTGTTCAATTTAGCATATTTAATTACTTCTTAAAGAAAAATATTGGAGGACTTAGATCATACCCGAATTAAAGTCAGAATGCATCAAATTAGAGTTAAATTAGCAAATACGGTCAAAGTTTTAAATGTCGGATGTCGGGTTCATGTCGGACAGCTAAAATTCATGTCAGATAGCAGAAATCGGGGTTATATCGGGAGACATATACTAAATATCAGATTGTCATATCGGATGGATTTTAACTCAATTTTGGTCACCAAGATGACACTTGTCTTGTTATAGTTTATCCTACTTGAGTTGAGTATTCATCGTCAAGATACGAGTTGTTTCTCATTACTTAAAGGGAAATATTAGAATATTATGCCAACAAATAAATAAAATACACATTCTCAAACTAGAACTTTCAAAGTGCCTTGCATAGAATTAACATACAGTAAAGTGCCTTGCATAAAATTGACATAAAGTGTTAAGACTTTGGATTGATTTCAAGCTATAGTTCAAACTTATTGTTTACATCACGCTTTTATGAATTCTTAATTTCAATTTGTAGAGACGAAGATGAACGAGAGGAGATCGTGGCGGAAAAGAGAGCAATATTTTTTCTTTGCCCTAATCTGTATTATATGCTATCGGGTTACTATAGGAACAAAAAGCTAAAAAAAAGAATTAATCAGATTTGAGTTTTGAGTACTAAACCCAAACCCAATACTTATCAACTCAAAAAAAAAGATCGATTTTTGATTTTTCAAGGCTGAAAATCGGCTGATATGTCCGCAATATCCCCCGACATGGACCTCAAAAACGATATCCGACTTGAAATGTCCATATCCGTGTCGCTCTAGCCTCTGATCCGTCATGTTGGCCGACATGTCCGACATGTCGGTCGACATTTAAAACCATGAATATGGTGATACAACTTTCTTTGTTGGATGAAGTTAAATCAAACCAACAGAAGGATCCTCAATAGGTGAAAGAAGGATTTGGAACTAGAATATGTGTCTAATATATCAGAGTTAAAGAAGATTCTAAAGGAGGCACACCACCCGGTGTATACCATGCATCCTGAATTAATAAAAATGTAAAAACATCTGAAACAAATCTATCGGTGGCATCACATGAAGAAGAAAATTGCTACCTATGTTGCATAATATTTCACTTGCTATTAAGCAAAAGCTGAACATCAATGACAAGCTAGATTTGTTCAATATGTTGCATAATATTTCACTTGCTATTAAGCAAAAGCTGAACATCAATGACAAGCTAGATTTGTTCAAAACTTGGATATACCAATATGGAAATGGGAAAAGATCACCATGGATTTCGTTATCGGCCTTCTAAAATCCTTAAAAGAAAGATGCTATATGGGTGATTATTAATAAAATATTCATTGGAGAAACAGGTAAAAATATACTTCAATGAGATTATGAGATTGGATGGCATACCAATATCAATAGTCTCAGACAGAGGTCCTATGTTCACATCAGAATATTGAAAAAATGTACATAAGGCTGTGCAGACTATGCTTAATTTTAGCTCAACTTACCATACACAAACAGATAGCCAATCAGAAAGGTCAATTCAAATACTAAAAGATATGCTAAGATGTTGTGGGCTAGAAATGAAAGAATCATGGGAAGATTAACTGCCTTTAGCTAAGTTTGCATACAACAATAGCTACCAAGCTAATAATAAGATGGCGTTATATGAACTTCTATAGGTAAGGAAGTGGAAGTCCTCTACTCATCTGGATATTGATGAAAGAGAACTCAGAACCAAAATTAGTGCAACAAACAAATGATAAAATTCAATTAGTGAGAGAATGCCTTTGCACTACACAAAGCCATCGAAGAGCTATGCAAATCGAAGGAGAGAATTGGAGTTTTAGGAAGGCAATAATGTTTTCTTAAGAGTTTTTCCTACTCTTGGAGAGAAAAGATTCGAAATACGAGGAAAATTGAGTTAAAGGTTCATTTGTCCTTTTGAGATTTTGGAGCGAAGTGGTCAAGTAGCGTACAAGTTAGCTCCACCGCTGTCTCTAGCTGAAGTGCATGATGTGTTTCATGTGTCAATGCTTCCAAAGTGCATTCGACCCCAACAAGATTATTGAATCTCTCAAATAGAGCTTAAGCTAAATATGAGTTATGAAGAAAAATCAGAGCATATCATGGATTTCAAAGAACAAGTGTTTAGGCGGCGAACAATCAAATATGTAAAAGTTCAATAGAAGAATCACTCCTAGAG
>NC_033799.1:68716118-68739819 GCF_001876935.1 Asparagus officinalis | reverse complement strand
AGAGGAACCAACCGACGGTTAATCCGCTGGACTCAAATTTTGCCTCTCGTGGTAAGGGCAAAACACCTGTAGCTACTGGTGGTGCTAATCAAGCGTCACAACAGCAATCCCGAAGGCAACAAAAGACTTCGGGTCCGAAACTCCAAAAAGAGTACTCTTTCAAGGACGAAGACGTTCCAGCCATCTTCGAATCCCTCCTTGAAGGTAACAAGATCAAGCTACCACCTATCACAAATCAGGAGGAAGCTGACAACACTACGGACCCAAAGTACTGTGCATACCACAGGAGGGTCGTTCATCCCACCAAGGATTGCTTTACTCTCAAGAATAGCATTCAGACCTTGGTTGAAGCCGGCGTCATAACGCTAAGGTAAGCCAAATAAGAACGGCAAAACTCCAAAGAGTATACACAACTCCGACCGGTATAAGAGTATAAACTGCTTCCTAAAACTCCAAAGAGTATACGAGTATAAACTGTTTCTCAATCCTCCGACCGGTATAAGAGGTTAAACTACTCCCTGATACTCCAATAGGTATATGAGTCTAAACTGTTTCCCCACTTTTGACGGGAAGTTCCTGGAGAATATTAAGCTAATATTCTTAAGGATAACCCGGTTAGGTAACTGATAATAATGTCCGAACCAGTTCCGCAGACGAAACTGGGGGTGGACGATTTATGTAACGGGAAGTTCCCAAAACCACAGCAATGTAATGAATAAGAACTCCCATTCAAATTCTCACCTCTCACCATGTCTATGCACTCAACACTCTCTCTGTTAGAGTCTGGACGTAAAGTACCCACTTGGTCAAACCTTCTTACAGTTAGGACCACAGTCAAAATCCCCTCTCGATTCCCCCAATGAACGAGAGGTCCACAAATTGAGCGATCAAACCTTCCTACAGTTAGGATTGTCTCAAAACACCCACTTGGTCAAACCTTCTTACAGTTAGGACCACAGTCAAAATCCCCTCTCGATTCCCCCAATGAACGAGAGGTCCACAAATTGAGCGATCAAACCTTCCTACAGTTAGGATTGTCTCAAAACACCCACTTGGTCAAACCTTCTTACAGTTAGGACCACAGTCAAAATCCCCTCTCGATTCCCCCAATGAACGAGAGGTCCACAAATTGAGCGATCAAACCTTCCTACAGTTAGGATTGTCTCAAAACACCCACTTGGTCAAACCTTCTTACAGTTAGGACCACAGTCAAAATCCCCTCTCGATTCCCCCAATGAACGAGAGGTCCACAAATTGAGCGATCAAACCTTCCTACAGTTAGGATTGTCTCAAAACACCCACTTGGTCAAACCTTCTTACAGTTAGGACCACAGTCAAAATCCCCTCTCGATTCCCCCAATGAACGAGAGGTCCACAAATTGAGCGATCAAACCTTCCTACAGTTAGGATTGTCTCAAAACACCCACTTGGTCAAACCTTCTTACAGTTAGGACCACAGTCAAAATCCCCTCTCGATTCCCCCAATGAACGAGAGGTCCACAAATTGAGCGATCAAACCTTCCTACAGTTAGGATTGTCTCAAAACACCCACTTGGTCAAACCTTCTTACAGTTAGGACCACAGTCAAAATCCCCTCTCGATTCCCCCAATGAACGAGAGGTCCACAAATTGAGCGATCAAACCTTCCTACAGTTAGGATTGTCTCAAAACACCCACTTGGTCAAACCTTCTTACAGTTAGGACCACAGTCAAAATCCCCTCTCGATTCCCCCAATGAACGAGAGGTCCACAAATTGAGCGATCAAACCTTCCTACAGTTAGGATTGTCTCAAAACACCCACTTGGTCAAACCTTCTTACAGTTAGGACCACAGTCAAAATCCCCTCTCGATTCCCCCAATGAACGAGAGGTCCACAAATTGAGCGATCAAACCTTCCTACAGTTAGGATTGTCTCAAAACACCCACTTGGTCAAACCTTCTTACAGTTAGGACCACAGTCAAAATCCCCTCTCGATTCCCCCAATGAACGAGAGGTCCACAAATTGAGCGCCGTCTACATATTCAACATTGTGGCAGGTTGTTATTAATAACACCAAAATCCATGCCTTACACGCATGGGGAATGTCATCCTGAATCCTAAGAAAGGATATGTCGACACCTAACACGTGTCGCCGGTTTAGTCTTTTACCGATTGAAAAAGACACCAGAGTTCGATTCTGGGGTATCTCATCCCGAAGCCTAAGTAGGGATAAGTCAACGTCTAATACACGTTGCCGGGTAGCCTATTCCCGTAACAATGGCGAAGTCTATGTATTCAACATCATAGCACAAAGTCTAAGGGAATTCACTCTCTTAGCACAACGTTACATGCGGAACGGATTTAGACAATCCACATGCTAGCCCGACTCAAACGGTAGTCGGCAAACGGTAATCGGTAAAAGCATGTCAAATCCGTTGAAGGCTGAGGATTTGCCAAAAATCCTAAGTCAACGTCTGATACACGTTGCTGTTTAGTCTTTTCACAGGAGAAAGACGAAGTCTACGTATTCAATATCGTAGCACTAAAAGGGTTAACTCTTTTAGCGTAACGTCACATGCGGAACAGACTTAAACAATCCGCATGCTAGCCCGACTCAAACGGTAGTCGGTAAAGGCGCATCAAACCCGTTGATGGCTGAGGATTTGCCAAAAATCCTATAAATACGAAAGTCACTGACGCATCAGCTTCTTTAGTTGGTCTCGTGACCTGAGCAACATACGACGTTCAAAACCCTAAGGTCTACGCCAGACAACGCGTAACCTTAGGTCAACGCCAGTCAACGCGTTGCGATCAAAAGGTCAACGTACGACGGTCAAAACCCCAGGGTCAACGCCGGACAACGCGTAACCTTAGGTCAACGCCAGTCAACGCGTTGCGAGCAAAAATTCGAAACCCTAGGGTTAACGCCGGTCAACGCATAACCCTAGGTCAACGCCAGTCAACGCGTTGCAAGCCAAAAGGTCAACGTACGACGGTCAAAACCCCAGGGTCAACGCCGGACAACGTGTAACCCTAGGTCAACGCCGATCAATGCGTTGCAACGAAAGAATGAACACTCCGAAAAGTATACGAGTATAAACTGCTTCTTAAACACTCCGAAAAGTATATGAGTATAAACTGCTTCTTAATACTCCAATAAGGTATACGAGTATAAACTATTCCCTATTGTTGATTGAGAAGTTCCTGGAGAATATTTTCATTCTTAAGGATAACTCAACAACACAACGCCGGACAACGCGTTGCACATAAAAACTCGACGCCAGCAATCGATGGTCAATTCTACGAGCTGAAGATCAAAAACCAGGAATCGACTTCAAGGTTCAAAATCTCCGACAAACGGTCAGACAATAAAAAATTCTGACAATGGTCAGACAATAAATGCAGCACCGGAACTCTTACAGACATTCGACAAAGCACCGAATAGCCTGGAAGATTGAAGGAATCAAGAACGGAAGTCATTCCAAGGTCCCGTTACACCGACTGAAGGTGGGGACAATCATATCCAAAGTATTCCAGACTCTTCTATAAAAGAACGAGGCTGAAATACTTTGGAGGGGGTATCTGTAGGCATATAAAATTGCTTATAGGTCCCTTAGCTCAGCTCGGCACGAACCGACAAACCAACGAGGCGACGAGATCGACGAATCGCACGGAAGCGATGGAATGAATCCACCCGCGTGCAGAATCAAGCTAATGAGTTAAGGAATCAACGAGTCGTCCAACCGAAAGCGGACTCGACCGAATTATGATCGAATCAAGATCAGTTTCGGACTCAGACTCAGAAGTGGATTTACTGCCTAATCAGGATCCGGACTCGAGCCACCTCAGGGTGGCTCGGCCAAGGCCGAGCCACCCCCTGGGGTGGCCGAGCCACCTCAGGGTGGCTCGGCATGAGCCGAGCCACCTTGAGGTGGCCGGCCACCTAGGGTGTCGGCCACACGTGCACACGGGCACAGTGACGCTTGGCTATAAATAGGAGAGGGGGTTGTTCATTTTGAAGGGTTGGAAATTTTGGAGAGAGGCGAAGCCCTGCTGGATTGGAGACTCGGAACTTAAAAAAGATTGAAACTTTGGGACTTCGGGGACTCACTCCTTCAGATCTGGTGCTCGGCGATCATCAACGTCAAATAAGGCAGGTGTTCGAGAGGATCAGATCTCAGATCTACGCAGGCATACTCCGGATCTAAGCTTGGTCTTAGATCCCGAGACTTGGACGATTGTTTCCTTGGTGAAACAATCCTCCCCGGCTATTATTTCCTTGGTGAAATAATACCCGTCGTACTGCGTAGATCCGACCGGATCTAGATCTCGCGGTGGTCCACGGCAAATAACCCCGGCGCAGGCAAAGAACCCACCAAGCGAGCGACCGCAAAACAGGAGCTCGCGATTCGTTCGACATAAAGGAGAAAAGTTGTAATCTTTGTTTATTTTTATTTGATTTTCGTTGTAACCGGATCTTATAAAAAGACCGGATCTTTTGTAACTCAAAAAGTTGTAACTCAAGATGACAATGGAATCAATAACAAAGAAAGCAACGAATTTTCCGGCGAACATTGCCAAACCTCGTAAATCTTAGTGTACTTTTCTTTATTGTGCTTTCTTAATTTTTAGGGGTTTAGCGTAGCCTCCGTAATTCCTAACAACCGGTATCAGCGCCTAAAACGATCTAGAGGAAGTTAGATTCAAGTGAAAACAATGGCCATAGATGAAGGAAAGGTGAGATTAGAGAATTTTGATGGAACATATTTTGGATTTTGGAAGATGCAGATAGAGGATTATCTTTACCAAAAGAATCTGTATTAACCCCTTTCAGGGAAGAAGTCGGAGACTATGAAGGAAGATGAGTGGAACCTTCCAGACAGACAAGCCCTCGGAGTTATCAGATTGAGACTAACTCATAATGTTACGTTCAACATAGCGACGGAGAAGACTACGGCGCGTCTTACGGAAGCACTCTCAGATATGTATGAGAAGCCATCAGCCTCAAATAAAGTTTATCTGATGAGGCAGTTATTCAATCTGAAAATGGCGGATGGCGCATCAGTAGCACAACACCTAAATAAACTCAACATGGTCACAGCACAATTGAGTTCAGTTGAGATTGAGTTTGATGAAGAAGTTCGAGCGTTGATGAAGAAGTTCAGTTGAAATTGATATGCTCTTTAGAAAGCAAAGAGGAATCTTGGGCATTAGATTCAGGAGCATTGTTCCATGTTACTTCTCAGAAAGAATTCTCTGAGAGGTATGTCCCCGGTAATCTTGCATATGTATATCTTGGTGATGATCAACTGTGCTATTGTGGGCAAAGGTGTAGTGAAAATTAAGTTAAACGGGTCAGTATGGGAGCTGAAAGATGTCAGACATATTTCCGACCTGAGAAAGAACTTAATCTTAGTAGGCCAGTTGGCTAGCAAAGGCTACACTACGACCTTCCATATAGATGATTAAAAGATCTCAAAAGACACAATGACGATTGCCTGAGGCAAGAAGATTGGTACCCTATATATGACAGCTGGTGCACGCTGTTTGATCTTAGTTGCAGCAGACAATGAGACTTTAAATTTATGGCACCAGAGACTCGGTCATATGAGTGAGAAGGAGATGAAGATCATGAACACAAAAGGAAAATTCCTAAGTCTAAAATCAGTGGAGATAAACATGTGTGAAGATTGCACACATGGAAAGCAGAAGAGAGTTAGCTTTTAGACAAGTGACATAACCCCAAAGAAGGAGAAGCTATAGCTCATTCACTCAGATGTTTGGAGACCAACCACCACTGTTTCCATTGGTGGGAAATACTACTTCGTGACTTTTATTGATGATCACTCTCGGAAAGTGTGGGTCTACTTTATGAAGCACAAGTCAGAAGTGTTTGAAGTTTTCAGGAGATGGAAAGCTATGGTCGAAAATAAGACAGGTCTGAGAATAAAGAAGCTCAAGACAGACAATGGTGGTGAATATGAAGACACCAGATTCAAGAAGTTCTTCTATGAGCACGAGATTAGAATGAAGAGAACCGTGCTCGGCACACCTTAGCACAATAGTGTAGCTGAGAAGATGAACCGAATAATAGAGAGAGCCAAAAGCATCTGTATATAGTCAGGTCTACGAAGTAGTTCTGGGTAGAAGCAGTCAACACAGTAGCTTACTTGATCAACCGAGATCCACCGGTTCCATAGGAGCATAGAATATCAGATGACGTATGGTGCAGAAAGGAGGTAAAACTCTCACATCTCAAAGTTTTTGGTTGTATAGCTTATGTGCATATTAGTGATCAAGGCAGGAATAAGCTTGATCCCAAGTCCAAGAAATGCCCTTTCATCGGCTATGGTAAAGATGAGTTCGACTACCGCATTTGAGACAAGAAAATAAGAAAGTGATCCGCAGCAAAGATGTGTAATTCAACAAGAATGTGATATACAAGGACGTGCACAAGGCAGATGCCTTTGACTTAGAGGAGAGTGAGTCAACGTTTGTAGATGCAGATGATGTCCCAAGTAACATCTCGAAAGAACCAAATGCAGCATGTCCTCAGCTAGAAGAGCATATTGTACAGAACGTTGTGCAGGAGCCTGACGCACTAGCTCCGATGTTGAGAAGATCTTCTCGGCCTCCTGTTCCCAACAAGAGATATATGAACTATTTATTGCTGACAGATGAAAGGGATCCTAAAAGCTATGATGAAGCTTGTCAGAGTGGAGATGCGAGCAAGTAGGAGATTACCATGAAAGAAGAGATGAAGTCTCTCATCTCTAACTAGACATAGGAACTAGCTAAGTTGCCCATGTGTAAGAAGGCGCTCCACAACAAATGGGGGTACCAGGTAAAAGACGAGCAGCATTGCTCCAGAAGATATAAAACCCGGCTAGTTATCAAAAGATTCTAGCAGAAGGAAGGAATTGACTACACCAATATTTTTGCTCCCATGGTAAAGCTCAATACTATCAGGACAGCGATTAGTACTGTAGCTATTGAAGATCTTCATCTTGATCAGTTGGACATGAAGACGATATTTCTTTACAGAGATCTAAAAGAGGAGATATAGATGCACTAACCAGAAGGTTTTCTAGAATAAAAGAAGAAGAACCTAGTGTGCAGACTTAAGAAGAGCCTGTATAGTTTGAAACAAGCCTCAAGAAAGTAGTACATAAAGTTTGATGGCTTCATGCACAAGAAAGTTTTCCAGAAGTACAACGCCGACCACTGTTGCTATTTCAAAAGTTATTAGTCCAGTTATATCATCTTACTACTATATGTTGATGATATGTTAGTTACAAGTGTAGATATGGAGAATATCAGGAGTTTGAAGTAGCAATTTTCAAAGGAGTTTGACATGAAAGACTTGGGTCCAGCAAAGGAGATCATTGGAATGCAAATCACGAGAGATAAGAAGAGAGGTCTCTTGCAATTATGTCAGACAGAGTACATCAACCTTGTTTTGCAAAGGTTCAACATGGGCGATGCCAATTCAATCAGCACACTCTTGGTCAACCATTTTCGCCTATCAAATGATCAGTCTCCTCAGTTAGAAGAAGAGAAAGAGAGTATGGCTAAGGTTCCTTACACCTCAGCCATTGGAAGTTTGATGTACGCAATGGTCTGTACAAGACCAGACATTGGTCATGTAGTGGAGTGGTCAGCTGGTTCATGTCGAATCCAGGAAAAGCTCATTGGGAAGCTGTCAAGTAGATTCTGAGGTATCTACGAGGCACCACACAAAAGTGTTTGAACTTTGGTAAGGGAGAGGTGGCAGTGCAAGTGTACGTAGATGCAGACTTTGGAGGTGAAGACGATCACCGAAGAAGCACTACCGGCTACGTATTTACTGTTAGAACTATAACTGTTAGTTAGATGTTACAGATACAAAAGATTATCACTCTGTCCATTATAGAAGCTGAGTATGTTGCAATGACTGAAGCTAGTAAAGTGATATGGCTTCAGGCTTTGTTAACAGAGCTAGGATTCAAACAAGAAAAGAATATTTTGCACAGTGATAGTTAGAATGCTATACACTTGGCCAAGAATTCTGCATTTCATTCTAAAATGAAGCATATTGGGCTTTATTACCACTTCATCAGATCACTGTTGGAAGATGATGTGTTAAAACTGGAGAAGATTCGAGGAAGTAAGAATCCAGCAGATATGTTAACAAAAGCAGTGACCATTTAGAAACTGGAGTTGTGTGCAACTTCAGTTGGCCTTCACATGTAAGAGATGAAGGCGAAGCCACACACTCACTATGAGAAAGATGATTCTCCAGGCAGGAGAAGGTGCTTATTGAGATAGCCTATTGATGACGGTTTGGTCTCCAAATGGGAGATTATTGGTTTTGGGTGTAGATCCAAACCTCGACGTAGGTGGTCCAGGCGAGGTCAAGCTCGAGGCGACTTTAGGCAAGGTCAACGACACAGATCAGGCGAGCTCGAGTTGGAACAGGCGAGGTCGAGGCTATGCAGGCGAGGTCAAGTGCTGCAGGCGAGCTCGAGCGGGCGAGATCCAGGTGAGCTCGATTGCTCGTGCTTTAGGTGAGGTCGAGCGCGAATGTGCTTCAAGCAAGGTTGAGGTGCAGACGAGCTCGAGTGCACATAGGTGAGCGACAGCCTGTCGCCAGGGTTCCCTTATAAAAGGGAACCCAGAGCATGAGATCTAGTGCTTCTTCTCTCTTTCTCACGATTTCTCAACTCCTGGAGGCTGTAGGTTATCTAAAAATTACTACACATAACTTATCCCCATCAAAACACCGATGATAAAAGTTATAATTTGACGGCTTCCAGAAGGTTACAATTTGAATACTTTCACATAGATCAATGAAGGTTACAATCTGACGACCTTCATAACAACTGATAAAAACTCTATTCAACAACCTTCATAATCAATATCGGGAGTGACAATCTGACAACTCTCATACTTTCAAGGAGCCAAGACGAAGGTTACAAGGTGATGATCTTTGCAACACTCTAGCAAAGGAGACTATAAATTGACGGTCTCTTCAAATCAAAATGTAGATATCTCTCAAACCGAAGGGAATTTGGCGAAACGAACGACGTAAACCTCCTTTGGAGGTTTGGTTAGCTCCGTCTCGTCGAGATAGCTAATTTTTATATATAATTCATTCAATTCCGACTTACGCTTTGAAAGTTATGACCTGTTCTTCGCAGCAAATTATGTTCTGAAGTCCATCTGCAAGACTAGACTTCGTCAGAACATTGGACTTGGCCTAAAGCTCAACAAGCCCGCCTGAGGCTCGTCTCTACGTCCCAGAGTCAAAATGCAGAGTTCCAGATCCAAACGCAGAGCTCACTGCTGTATTTTCAGTCCAAAATGCAGGGTTCATCGCTGTATTCTAGATCCAAACGCAGAGCTCATACCTGCGTTTTCAGCCCAAAACGTAGGCTTCATCGCTGCATTCCAAATCCAAATGCAGCATTCATTACTACGTTTTTAGCCTAAAACGTAGAACCCAACTCTGCGTTCCAGATCCAAATGCAGAGTTTATTCTTGCATCTCAGACTCTTAAAGCGGTGCGGGCACTACGTTTTGAGCCAACTAGAAATGTCTAACTCTGCGTTTCAGGTCTAAAACACAGAGTTCGGGCCCAGTATGCTATTTTCGGTGTTTGACTCATTCAAGCTCAAGCTGAATGGTTCTGTAGGCATCGAAAATTGCCTATAGGTCTCCACGAACGGTTCAGTGTTAAAGAGCAACGATGAACGTCACTATCCGATCCACAGGAGTCCAATTGACGTCGATGAACGATTGAAGTGAATCGACGAACTACGTGAGCTGATAGGATTTCGGAACAACGAAGACCCGGACCAATCGGGAACCCGGCAATGTTCACAAAAAGGACAACGCCCTTCGAGTCTCATTCACTCTACAGATAATCCAACCACCAGAGCGGATCAAACTCTTCGTCAAGCTTCTAACGCACTTGGAATCACTCAAATCCGAGTTCGGACGAAGAATTTACGGCGAAAACAATCAACCATACGCAACGGAGCGTCTCAGGCTAAGTTGGGACACCCGGGGTGTCTCGGGAAAGTCGAAACACCCCAGGGGTGTCTAGGAAAAGCCTAGACACCCTAGGGGTGTCTCCGAGCGCTTCAACAGAGGAGAGGTCTTCATCAGATTCTTCATCACCCGTGTCCGTTCCTTAGTATTACCCTTCGCCGGTAATCCTAAGAAGAGCAAATATCTCGTTTTAGCCGAGATAGGCGCTTCAAGCTTCTAGATCTCCTCGCGGATCGACGAAGCTCTGTCCGATTTTCCGGAACAGATCTGAGTGCCAGGTAGTCCACGGATATTGACGTCCCCGTCACAGGCAAAAGACCCACGCAAGCAGAAGACCGATAAACGATCTCTGCGTTTGTTTTGACGAGAGTTGTAACTTTTGTTTTCATTGTGTAAAAGTTTTATAAAAAGACAATCTTTTTTGATTTCATTGTAATGACTAAAGTTGTAATGAATACAGCAATGAATACAACAATTTTCGACGCAAACAAGCTGGCGACCACAGTGGGAGCCAACAGCCTCGCTGCCGAGGCTGTCGTGACGCAACCGGCATTCAAGATCCGGGTGAATGAAGAGATCGAATACGAGTTCGATCAGCAAAAGTTTGAAGAGTACCTCTCTTCCTCCTCCTCCAGATCCGCCTCTCCGAACAGGCGCAGGAAGGCATCCTCTTCCAGAAATGTTCGCGGGACCTTCGGCTCAAAGATCCAAGATCCCATTGCCGCCGCTGCGCCCGCACCACGCGACGTTCCCGCGTCATCTAACGTGGTCGAGACCACAGATCCGGACTTCTCCTCCGCCGAGGAGATGGCTACTGAAGACGCTCTAGCATTGTCAAAGAGAGCACGCCAAAGACGGCGTCAACCAAGCAGATCTGGAGCTCAGAAAGCGCCAAGTGGCTAATCTGTCGCCACGACCAGCATCAGACTCCTCCTCCAAGACAGAAACGAACGAATGGGTTCGTGTCAAAAGAACCCGTTCTACTCTCGAGGAGCAAATCTGGAAGCGCCGCACCCTGCTTGCGCATGCCCGGACCCTTGTGCGAAAAGCACAAGAAAGGCAAAAGGAAAAGGCAGTTAAGAGATCGCTGAGATCCAGACAAGTTTGGGTGCCAAAAGCCAAATCAGCGCCTAAGGCAAAAGCAGGCGACGTTGCTCTCCGACCTTCGTCAACTTCAGATCCTGAACCTCCGGTAAAGCCCTACCGCAGCGTGGATTTCCCCAAGTTCAGGATTCCTCCGAAGGATCGTATCGGTGCCCTACTCGAGAATTGAGGAAAAGCGTTTGTTAAGGAAAGCTGGAGATCGTTGAAGGAGCTTCGAGCCAACATCCAGACTGGGGGTCGTACGCGACCTCCTAACAAATTGATTTCTGCAACGGCCCGCTTGGCGGTGCGTGCAGAAAATCAGGAGCCCGTTAAGATTTCACCCTCACAAAGGTGTGATTCCAAGCGTGTGACTCCTGTAGACGCCAACAAGGCGATGTTTACTCAGATGAAAACGCGTCAGACAGAAGAATGCGTTATACCTGAGAATTCATGTAAACAGCCGATAGGTTGCTCTGACCACAACGTCGATGAGTTGTACTATCGGGCTGGGGGTACGAATAAATCTCGAAAGAGAAGTACCCGGGAAGCGGACTTTCACTGTCCGTGTATCAAAATTATCAGGACAGTATTATCAACGTGTAGCTGCCCCAAGACCGCTCCGCAGAGGGTCTCGATATTCGAGAGAATCTCCGATGGAACGACGAAGCCCAAATCAGGGCGTTTCCACCAAAGAGGATCGGTTGCTCGAGATGATGAATTCGCAGAAGTTACCATCAACATGGTCAACAAGGGAAAATCTCCAATTGTTTCAAGTGGTTCCGACCCTAATTTCTCTCCAGGAAGCAGAGTCAATTCGGGAATAGCTCAGCTTCAGCTAGAAGCCGTCGGATATAACGACTACCATGGGATCCATGAAGGAGTCCATTCCGATGATGAACTCTCAGATTCTTATTCCGCACTCGCCTCCGACGATACAACGTCTAGCATAGGGCAAGCTCGAGAAGAGTTCATGGTCAACACCGAGCAACTAGCCAAAATCATTGAGGATGCTCTAGCCAAGCAGAAAGAAGCATTCAAAATCAAAATGGAAATGACTATGCAGGAGATGAGACAAATGCACGACCAACAAATCCGAGCTTTGTCGAATCAGCTAGTTGAATCCAGCCATCGCGCCCAGAACGCTGCAGCTGACAGCGACCCAGAAGTGGATGAAGTCATCATGGCCGACGCACCTCCCAAAAATACTGGGTACGGTTCAAATGCACACCCTGCAGATAACAACGCTGGGGGTGGTCCCACCAAAGATGATAATGCTGGGGGTGGCCGCATTATTCCTCTTAGAAATTGTCCAAAACATGATATAGGTGAGGATGAAAAGATGAAGGATCTCGAGAGCAAAATTGATGCCCTGATGTCTGTTCGAGAGATAAAGAAGACCGGGATTCCATGTCCTTACCCAAGAGAATGGGAATCGATCCCGTATCCGGCGAAGTTCAACTTGATCAACTTCATGCCATTCGACGGGAAGGGTTCCCCCACTCAGCATCTGATTTATTTCAAGTCTCACTTGGGGGTGATCTCTGGCAACGAGCCTTTGATGGTTCGGTCATTCGTCGGCACCCTTCGCGGGCCTGCTTTCGATTGGTACCGCCGTCTTAAGCCCGGAAGCATCAACGGCTGGGAGGACCTGGAGAGCATGTTCCTCGCTCATTTCTTCGATGATGATGCAGAAGTGTCGATCAAAACACTCTTCGATGAGAAACAAAAAGACAGAGAGTCGGTGGATACCTTCATCAGAGTCGGTGGATACCTTCATCAAACGCTTTCGCAATCAGGCAATGAACTGCAGGTATCCCGTCACGGAGGAGTTCGTCTTGCAGACCTGTCATAATAATTTGTCCATTAACATCTTGGATGTTATGGGAGTAGAGCCGCTCAATACTTGGAGAGAGTTGAAGGTGCACGGAGAACAGGCCGAACGCTTCCTCAGAAGGAGGAAGGTCGAAAGAAACCAACCGATGGTTAACCTTCTGAATTCGAGTCTCGTGTCTCACGATGAAGGGAAGGCACCCACAACAGTTATTGACGTTAATCAAACGTCACAACAACAGCTCCGAAGACAACAGGAGAATTCGGATCCGAGGCTCCAAAAAGAATACTCATTCAAAGACGAAGATGTTCCAGCCATCTTCGAATCCCTCCTCGAAAGTAACAAGATCAAGCTACCACCTATCACAAATCAGGAGGAAGCTGACAACACGACGGATCCAAAGTACTGTGCATACCACAGGAGGGTCCTTCATCCCACCAAGGATTGCTTTACTCTCAAGAATAGCATTCAGACCTTGGTTGAAGCCGGCGTTATAACGCTAAGGTAAGCCAATTGAGAACGGCAAGACTCCAAAGAGTATACGAGTATAAACTGCTTCTCAATCCTCCAACAGGTGCATGAGGTTAAACTGCTCCCTACACACTCCAATAGGTATATGAGTCTAAACTATTTCCTACTTTTGACGGGAAGTTCCTAGAGAATATTACGCTAATATTCTTAAGGATAACCCGGTCAGGTAACTGAGAATAATATCCGAACCAGTTCCGCAGAGGAAGCTGGGGGTGGACGATTTATGTAACGGGAAGTTCCCGAAAGAATGTTAATACTCTTAGGGATAACCCGATCATTACAAACAAAGTGATAAACACTAAACCCCACTGTGATTTGTATGAGTCAACACTCTCGATGTGATTTGTACTCCTACTCTCACTATCTACCTGGTCAAACCTTCCTATAGTTAGGGCCACAACTAAAGTCCCTTCTCGATTCCTTCCATGAACGAGAGGTCCACTTTTAAATTGAGCGAAAAACAATATAAAAGGTAAGATCGTCTCAGACCCCCCCCTTCCACTGCCTCCTTGGTCAAACCTATAAAAGTTAGGGCCAAAGCCAGAATCCCCTCTCGATTCCTTCCATGAACGAGAGGTCCACTTTCAACTTGAACAGTCAAACCTATAAAAGTTAGGATTGTTCCCGATCTCACTTAGTCAAGCCTATGAATAGTTAAGACTAAGACCGAGTCATTCCTTTTCGATAAACGAAAATCCGCCTTTGTTCCTTTTTCCACCAAACCTATAAAAGGTAAGGTCGAAATTGAGCTTTCTCCTCAATGAGTGAGGGATTCTTTGGGTTCAAATGACCAATCCTATAAAAGTTAGGGTCGTTCGAACCTTTCCGATTCTCGGAGTGGAGATCCCACTCTTAGTTTCATCCTTCCGGATTCTGGGGGTGGAGATCCCACCTCGAGTTTCCTTTCCAGCTGTAGATAGTCTAAGGGAAGTAATTCTCTTAGCGCAACGTTATATGTGAAACGGGTTTTAATAATTCACATGCTAGCCCGATTCAAACGGTAATCGGTAAAGGCACATCAAACCCGTTGATGGCTGGGGGTTTGCCAAAAATCCCAAAGCCTATGTCTAACACGCATGGCCGGTTAGTCTTTTACCGTAAAAAGGACAAAAGACCACATATTCAACATTGTGGCAGGTTGTTATTAATAACACCATAATCCGTGCCTCACACGCGCGGGGAATTTTATCCCGAAGCCTAAGTAGGGATAAGTCAGCGTCTAATACACATTGTTGGGTAGCCTATTCCCATAACAATAGCGAAGTCTACGTATTCAATATCGTAGCACTAAAAGGGTTAACTCTTTTAGCTTAACGTCACATGTGGAACGGACTTAAACAATCCGCATGCTAGCCCGACTCAAACGGTAGTCGGTAAAGGCTCATCAAACCCGTTGATGGCTGAGAATTTGCCAAAAATTCTATAAATGTGAGTCATTGACGCACCAGCTCCACTAGTTGGTCTCGTGACTTGAGCATCCAACAAATTCAGGATAAAATCCACACATGCAGATGAATCAGCTTTAACAGTTGGTCCTGCAGCCCCAACATTTGGGACCGCCATGCTCCAATACCTTAAGAGATTAAACTGTGTATACTCCAGAAAACGTATGAGTATAAACTGTGTCAACGTACGAGGTTCAAAAAACCCTAGGGTCAACGCCGGTCAACGCCGGTCAACGCGTAACCCTAGGTCAACGACAGTCAACGCGTTGCGACCAAAAAGTCAACGTTCGACGATTCGAAACCCTAAGGTCAACGCCGGTCAACGCGTAACCCTAGGTCAACGCCAGTCAGCGCGTTGCAACCAAAGTCAACGTTTGACGATTCGAAACCCTAAGGGTCAACGCCGGTCAACGCGTAACCCTAGGTCAACGCCAGTCAGCGCGTTGCAACCAGAGTCAACATTCGATGCTCAAAACCCTAAGGTCAACGCCGGTCAACGCGTAACCCTAGGTCAACGCCAGTCAACACGTTGCAACCAAAGTCAACGTTTGACGATTCAAAATTCTAGGGTCGACGCCGGTCAACGCGTAACCCTAGGTCAACGCCAGTCAACGCGTTGCAACCAAAGTCAACGTTTGACGATTCGAAACCCTAGGGTCGACGCCGGTCAACGCGTAACCCTAGGTCAACGCCAGTCAACGCATTGCGACAAAAAGTCAACACACGGTGATCAGAAACCCTAAGTCAATACAATGTGACGGAGGTAGTTCAAAGTCAACTCAATGACACGAGCCAAACTCAATTCATCAGCTACAGACTCGAGACTCCGACGACGGCCAAGCGATAAACGCAGTGCCGGAAGAAACTTCGGCTATTCGTCAAAGCATCGAATAGACCAAAAATCGAAGGAGCCAAGAGTTGAAGCTAACTACAGGTCCTTACGCCGACTGAAGGCTAGACCAATCACATCCAACCGGAACGCTTTGGAGGGGGTATCTGTAGGCATCGAAAATTGCCTATAGGTCTCCACGAATGGTTCAGTGTTAAAGAGCGACGATGAACGTCACTATCCAATCCAGAGGAGTCCAATTGACGTCGATGAACGATTGAAGTGAATCGACGAACTACGTGAGCTGATAGGATTTCGGAACAACGAAGACCCGGGCCAATCGGGAACCCGGCGATGTTCACAAAAAGGACAATGCCCTTCATGTCTCGATCACTCTACAGATAGTTCAACCACCGGAACGGATCGAACTCTTCGTCGAGCTTCCAACGCACTTGGAATCACTCAAATCCGAGTTCGGACGAAGAATTTACGGGGAAAACAATCGAATACACCTCAAACGGAGTCTCGGGAAGTCGAAACACCCCGGGGGTGTCTAGGAAAAGCCTAGACACCCCAGGGGTGTCTCGGATTGGCCGAGACACCCCAGGGGTGTCTCGGATTGGCCGAGACACCCAGGGGTGTCTAGGCCCCCTAGGTGCTCCTATTGCCTATAAATAGCCCCCTTGGGCCTCATTTTTGGAGATCTGGATTTTTGGTGAAGTTGGCGAAGCCCTGCTGCAGTGAAGAGTGGTCGAGCGCTTCAACAGAGGAGAGGAGAGGTCTTCATCAGAGTCTTCATCACCCGTCCCCCCTTTCCTTAGTATTACCCTTCGCCGGTAATCACTAAGAAGAGCAGATATCTCGTTTTAGCCGAGATAGACGCTTCAAGCTTCTAGATCTCTCGCGGATCGACGAAGCTCTGTCCGATTTTTCAGGAATAGATCTGAGTGCCAGGTAGTCCACGGATATTGACGTCCCCGTCACAGGCAAAAGACCCACGCAAGCAGAAGACCGATAAACGATCTCTGCGTTTGTTTTGACGAGAGTTGTAACTTTTGTTTTAATTGTTTAAAAGTCTTATAAAAAGACAATCTTTTTTGATTTCATTGTAACGACTAAAGTTGTAATGAATACAGCAATGAATACAACAATTTTCGACGCAAACAGGTTCCAGAAACCGTTTTCCCCATGATTGGAGGGATTTCCGCCCCATTTTGGAGCAGATTAAGGGGGCAGTTACACCCCTTAATCCCCCTATAAATATGAGTAAACTCAACTGAGTTCGAGTCTCTCTTTTGGGACCACTGGCTTTTTGGCAGATCATATCTTGGTAATCATCTTTTGGATCTGAAGATCATCTTTCGGATCTGACTTTTGGGAGATCGGCTCGGCTTCTTCAGATCTTCTTGGAGCTTTGGATTAAGCAACTTGAAGAAACTCTTGAATCATCTTAGAAGGCTTTTATTGAAGCCTTTGAGATTACTCGGCTTGGCTTGTGAACTCTTTCTAAGAGTTCTTCTCAACTCGATCAGAGTTCAAAACTTTCTTTGTGAGTTCTTCTAAACTCGTTCAGAGTTTTTTAACTCGATCAAAGTTCAAAACTTGCTCTGCAAGTTCTTCTAAAACCAGTTCTGAGTTATTAACTCATCAAAAATTAATTTCAAACTTACCACGCAAGTTATCCTCGATATCAATCAAGAGGAATCAACCACGTTCCAATGAAGCAAAATGTCAGATCGTCAATGGAAAGCAAACTCGACGTGAGTATTCGAGAGAGGCATTCCATCGCCACCGTGAAGAACCCTGACTTAAACAAAGGGGAGGATCTCCGTCGATCTTCTTCTCTTTTGTAATTAGAAAATTCAAATTATATTCGAGGTTAAGAGAGTTGTAAACATTCTTTCTCTAAATCAGTTAGAAAGAATAAATCAAATTCAATTCTTTCATTTTTTTTATTGCAAATTTTTCCCACAAACAAAAGATGGCAACTCTGCTGGGGACTAGCTTTTTCACTGATGAAGAAGTGATGGCGTAATCCAAAATCAAGCTCGCTGGAACGATCGTTGAAACTCTGATCATCGAGTTCGACCAAGCCAAGTATGAGGAAGCCCTCTCCTCCGCATCCCTTAGCCCTAAGGCTACGCGTAAGATCCACAAAGTCTCTAAGGAGACTAAAGCTGCAGTTGTGGCCGACTCATCAAAGAACTGTCTCCCCTAGGGATTACACTGTTCATAAAGTCCCCTCTCTGAAGGAGAAGACTTAGCTTCGGCCAAACTCATCCACCAAGTTGAAGGTTCTGCACTCGCGCCAAAGCGACGAGTATCGGGTCACAAAAGGCCCATCGCGGCGACCAACTTCGTCAACACCGATGATATTGCTACAAAAGCCTTAAAATAGGCCAAGAAGAATACCACTCGATGAAGGAGAAGATCCTGATGATGGGCACAACACCGAGAGAGGCGATCCTCCAATCAACGCGAGCCATGTGTTTGTGAGCCTCAACACGAACTCTGCGTTTCTGCTTCAGAACACAGAAATCACGTTGACGAGCCCAAGTATGAGCCACACATAATCAGCTTAAAACGTAGCCCTCAAGGGCACGTTTTGGAAACAAAACACAATCCTCCGGGACTCGTTTTAACACCTAAACACAGTTCTTATCAACGCGTTTCAATTTCAAAACGCAACTCTCAGGAGTGCGCTCCACATACTGAACGCAACCATCAGGAATGCATTTCAGAACCAAAACGCAGACTGCAAGACTACGTTTCACTAGCAAAACACAGACTTCGTTCTAGCGTTAATTATGCTAAACATGACCCTCGTGTTCCTTCTTCGGAACACGATACAATTCGTCATGTTCAAAAAGATCAACGTGGATTCAAGATCCATGTTAAACAAGAACTAGTCCCACCCATTAACGGGGAGGGGTTTCTATCTCTGTCCTCACGCTTTGTGAGAGATTTATCCCAAATCTCCGACTTGCAGGAATTGCTGCTGAGAGGAAGATCTACGCAACAAACAACTCTTTCATGTCAATATGAGCGGCTTATTTTTACAACCCTCTCGAAATGTCATTGTTGCGCATCTGTGCCTAGGCTGTAGGCATATAAAATTGCTTATAGGTCCCTTAGCACAGCTCGGCACAAACCGACAGACCAACGAGGCGACGAGAGCGACGAATCGCACGCAAGCAACGGAATGCATCCATTTGCGTGCGGAATCGAGCCAACAATTCAGGGAGTCAACGAGTCATTCAACCATAGAATGGATTCGAACTCAAACGCCAAGGCGGATTTACTGCCAAATCAGGATCCGGACACCAAATCAGAGTCCAGATCAACAGTAAAGCTCGGATAAACCGATAAACCGCGAAACCAGATGACGGACGACGCGGCGAACACCCAAAAAGAGGCTCAGAAATCAAGTCATCGGTTCGGGGAGTCAACGAGTCATCCAAACAAGAGCGGACTCGGATGAATCACGACCGAATCAAGATCGGTTTCGGACTCGAACTCAGAAGTGGATTTACTGCCAAATCAGGAATCTGATTTACTGCCAAATCAGATCAACGAATCAGAGTCTGGATCAACCGAATCACGGACAGAACCCAAAGGCGGAAAACAGCAGAAACCCAAACCCAGATGGGCTCGGCCAAAACCGAGCCGCCTCAAGGTGGCTCGGCCAAAGCCGAGCCACCCTGAGGTGGCTCGGTGGCCGAGCCACCTTGAGGTGGCCGGCCCAGAGCCGAGCCACCTCAAGGTGGCCGGCTGCACTGTGCCCAAGGCACAGTGAGGGTAGCCTATAAATAGGCCCCCTTTTGTTCATTTTCAGAGGTTGGACTTTTGAGAGCCGAAACTCTGCCGGATTGAAGACTGAGCTTAGAGTTTTGAAGACTTGAAGACTTGGACATCCAGATCTGATCCTCGGCAAGCATCCAAGGCACAAAAGGCAGGAGTTCGAGAGAGGGGAAGAACAGATCTGAGATCTACACGAGATCACACTCTGGATCTAAGCTTGGTCTTAGATCCCGAGATCCGAGCGATTATTTCCTTGGTGAACTAATCCCTCCCGGCTATTATTCCCTTCGTGGAATAATACCCGTCAAATCGTGTAGATCCGACCGGATCTAGATCGTGCGGTGATCCACGGATTAACCCCGGCGTTGGCAAAAAACCCACAAAGCGAGCGACCGCAAACAGTCTCGCTGCCGAGATCGTCACGTCGCAGCCACGGATCTCAATCCCGGTCGTGGAGGAGGTCGAGTATGAGTTCGACCAAGCCAAGTTCGAGGAGTACGTGTCCTCGTCCGGATCTACCTCCCCCCGCAAGTCCAAGAAGTTCTCCTCCAGGAGAAAAGTTCGTTGGTTCGAAGAAGCTCGGAAAGCCAACGAAGCTCTCACCCCAGCTGACGCCAAAGTCGCGTCGGGTGAAGTTCTGCCGACCTCCAACCAGGTCAACCCAACTCCCGCCAACGCCTCCACTGTTGAAGGTGTTGTGACTCTCTCAAAGAGAGCCCGCTAGAGGCGTCGTCAACGCCTTGCGCGGCAACTCGCCAAGGCGATGGAGTCTACAGACGGATTCCGCTACAACGCGGATCTGAAGGATAGAAGAGGCAAACAACCTCAACCACCAATGAACGGCGACTCCTCTAAGCCGCCAAAGAACGAATTGGTCCACGTCAAACGGAACCGTTCGACGCTTGAGGAGCGTATCCGCAAGCGCCGCGCGATGTCAGCGCAGGCACGGGCTCAAGTCCAGGAAGCCCGTAGAAGACTGCAAAAGGAGGTGACGAAGAAGCCACCACCAATCCACCAAGTCTGGAAGCCTAAGTATGAACAGCCTTCTAAGGAAGGTCAAACTCCGGCGAGTCAACCAAAGTCGCCGTTAATTCCTATGGCTACTCCGGGAGATCATGCAGAATCATCCCGAAGGAAGAAGCCAGTTTTGGAGCGTCTTGGTCCAATTCCCGACGAGAGAGGCAAAGCTCCAGTTCACGAGCGTCTGGGCCCGATGAAGAAGCCCAGAACGACTAAATACGCTGGGGGTCGCCATCACCTCCAGTATGACAAAGAGTTCAAGGCAACTGTGCGCACCAATTTGCGCATCGAAGTCCAAGAGCACACTGAAGACTCGCGCCCACAAAGGCACGTTTCGAGGTGTGTAACTTTTGAAAGCCCAAAGAAGGCGATCCAACCTCAGATGGAAACATTATCATCTGATGGGGATAGTGTTGTACCTGAGAAGTCGTGCCCGCACACGATAAGTTACTCCGACTGTCAAAATGACGAGTTGTACTATTGTGCTGGGGGTACGAATAAAATCAGGAAGAGGAGTCCTCGAGAACAGGAAATTCAATGCCCCTGTTCCAAACTCATTCGGGCGGTATTGTCTGAATGCAACTGCATCAAGGCGGTCCCCGAAAGAGTTTTAGTTTTTGAAAGACTCAGGGCAGAGACGCCAAAACCCAGGCCTAGGCGTTTCCAACGAAGAAGAAGGGTGATTGAAAACGGAGAATTTCCGAGAGTCACCACCAACATCACCAGCAAGGGGACATCGGCACGGGATGATTTCGAGTCGATTCTGAGAGCCTCCCGACCTAGAACCCGTCTGCAGTCCGGAACCATCGAGCGAGCAACCTATGGTAGGGTTCGGACAAGGCGCCCGTCAGAAGACGAAGAATCTGATGCCGGCTCCGCAGTCGCCTCAGACAATACAGTATCCAGCGAAGGACAACCCCGTGAGGCACTCATGATAAGTGCGTAGCGAGTGGCCAAAATGCTTGAAGACGCCTTGGCCAAGCAACAGGAAACTTTCAGGTTCGAAATGCAGATGGCCATTCAAAACATGAGAGAAATGCATGACCAGCAAATCCAAGCATTGACGAACCAACAAGGCGAGCCAAGTCGTCGTAACCCGGTTAATTTGGAAGACGAGGATACGAATGAAGCTCGTAATACCAATAATCCTCCCGTCAATGCGGGGGGTGGTAACGAGAATGCTAGTGAAAACACAGATGAAAATCTGAAAATTAAAAATCTCGAGAGCAAAATCAATACATTGATTTCCGCTCAAGAGACGAAGAAAACAGGCATTCCTTGCCCATACCCAAGAGAATGGGAATCAATCCCATATCCGGCGAAGTTTAATCTAATTAACTTCACGCCGTTTAATGGGATGGGTTCACCTACCCAGCATTTGATTTACTTCAAATCGCACTTGGGGGTGATCTCTGGTAATGAGCCTCTGATGGTGCGGTCATTCGTCGGCACTCTTCGCGGAGCCGCCTTCGATTGGTATCGCCGCCTCAAGCCAGGCAGCGTGAACAGCTGGGATGACATGGAGACCAAGTTCCTGGCCAACTTCTTCGACGACGACACCGAGATATCTAAGAAGGCGGAGAGAGGCCAACAGGCGACAAATGCTCCAGCACAGAATTTCAACCCGAGGGGGAAAGGTAAGGCACACGCTAATGCAGTAGATGCTAATCAAACCTTTCAATTGCAACCTCAGCAACAGCAGCAGCAGCAGCAACAAGCACCACAACAAGCTCGGGGGCAATGGCAATAATGGCCTCAGAAGCAAAAATCTTCAGAGCCGAGGTTTCCCAAGGTGTACTCCTTCAAAGATGACGAAGTTCGCACGAAGTTTCCCGGCATCTTTTGTAAATACTATTGCCGGAGAACAACAAAATTCAGCTGCAGCGATTGTGGATCGAAGAGCGGGGCAACAAAGTGACGGATCCGAGGTATTGTGCATTACCACAGAGCGGTCATCACCCTACCGAAAGTCATGCACCATCTCAAAGGACCAAATCCAAGGCGGAATTGATGTAGGCGATCATAAACCCGAAGCCGTCCAATGAAGTATGGAGCAAACGCGGTTCAATCAGCTTTGGGATCTAGTGCCACACGCGGTGGTTTGAACCAAAACGCATCACCAAAGGGGAATGAAACAGCTAAATACGACCCGCATGGACAGCGCCAAAAAGGGCTTGTGCTACATTACAGCCTCCAAACGGCCGAAGTCCTCTGGGTTTGCACCCGCGGACCTGTTTGAAGATGACAATGGCCGGGTCTCATCAAAGCAAGAAGTCCAAAGGAAAGGAATAGTCTGCTGCGGAGTCTCTGCTATCCCAGAGAAGATTGATAAAGAATCCAGCTTTTCGCTCTCTGAAGAAGAGCAAGAAGTTGTGCAACCAAGCGGAAATGAGTATCACTACAACTATCACCACCTAGTGAGCAGTGGGATGATAAATCAGGGACCAGCTAAAACTCGTACGATATGGGGGTTGATTTACGAGTCCTACACGGGTAGCAGCAGGCTCGACAACAGCAGTGTGATAAATCGAAGGAATAATGAATCCCCAGGAGGGCAGAATCCGAAGAGCTCGTTCAGTCGCCAAAACCGATTGGAAAAAGATCAAACCGGAAAGCTCGAAGACTCCGAACGCTTCGATATAATGGCCTCAAACTAGCCAATATTCCGCACGGATAAACGCTGTCATGAATTGCTGCGCGCTGTCCAAGGAAACTAGGGAGACTTTGCCAAGAAGCGTGGCCAATTCAGGAGGTGTTCCTGAGCTCAAGTCAAGCCGCTGCCTGAAAATTCAGAAGCCGCTGGAGTCAAACAAATGCCAACATAGCGACTCAAAACCTTCCCTGCATTACTTTCACCAAAGAGGATATGACAGAGAAGAATATGAACCACGATCGGACGCTATATCTTCATCGGGCTACATCTGGCTCCAGCAAAGTCACTCGAATCCAAGTGGATCCCGTTCTGCCTGTGGTATATGCCACTTCGTGATGCATTCCCGGCATTCCATTAGCAAGTTGGCGTCTACAGGCCAGCTGTGATTTACGGATTCAATACCAGCGGGGTCAAGCGCCCTTTGGAAAGCATCCGGGATAAAATGCCAAGATGGGTGATCTGAAGGACGGAACGTCACGATCTCTACTCTTT
>NC_033799.1:68700591-68715118 GCF_001876935.1 Asparagus officinalis | reverse complement strand
ATGAATATTATACTTTCTCTGAAATTATAAACAGAATTCAAAATGAGAAAAAACTAGAGAATAAGGTAAGTCTTGAAGAACTTCGGAAGGAACAAGGAAATTTAAAAATAGAACTTTTTGAATTAAAACAAAAAATAAAAATTTTAGAAACTTACCTAGAAAATAAAACCATAGAAGCATATGATAGTTTCAAAAATATAAAAAACTTTGAACATGAGGAAGATTCTGATGATAATGAATTTATAAATTCTATAGAAAAATATGTTGAGAAAAAACTTGTTAGTGCTGCAAATGGACAGTCTCTCAAAGCCAGATATAAACTCACCGATGCTTATATTTGCAATGATGGTCAAGAAATTAAAACCTCTTTTGTTCTATTCAAAGACCTCAAGCAAGGTATTATTCTGGGAACTCCTTTTATCAATAATCTTAAGCCTTTTATTGTAGATTCTCATGGAATACATACACAGGCCAGAGACCCTAATATCTCTTTTTGGTTTAATAAGGAACCAGAAGATATGTTAGTTAACGACCTTTTTTCTGCATTACAATTTAAAGAGGAATTCATAAATGTTCTTTCTAATACTGAAGACAAAGATTGCCCAGATTCTTTTAACACAAAGATTCTTAACAACAAAGGGTATATTCGTCTTTCATATATTAAAGAATTTTCTCGTATTCCTTATGACAACAGATATTTTGACATACCAGTACGTTTGAATGATGATCTTCTGGCCGCCTGCAGAGAAGAAATTGAAATACTTATCAAAGACAATTTAATAAAAGTTGATTATGACACATGCTGTTCGGACCCTGACTCTGAACATGGAGTTGCTAGTCAAATTATTGATTACAAGAGCTCAAATAATTTGGTCTGGGTTAATTATCAAGTACCAGAATATCAAATTGAAAATATTATACATGGTAGAATATTATCAAAGTTTTATATCAAAATGGGTTTTTGGCAAATGCAGATCTTAGAAAAAAAATCGATGGAAAACTGTTCTCATCCTACCTTTCTCTTTCTATACTTGGAGGAGAAGGCCGCCAGGCTTTACTCACTTTTAACAAAAATATTTACAATTTTTAGAACAATATCTTCATGAATGTAGAGAATCTATCATCTTGTTACCTACTGTGATAATTCTCTTTTCAAAAAATTTTGAAGAACATTGGAAACAATTAGAATTATTCTTCCGATATTTTAATGAAATATTGATTTCAAACATACATTTTTAAACTTTTTGCAGGAAAAAGATGACTCATCAAGCTTTAATATTACAAGCTAAAGGAAAATCTCATTGCTTAGCTCCAGCATCTCCTTCAAAAAGGACCAAACACTTTTATAATCCAGGATTAAAATATCCTGATTATATGCTTGTTAATAATCTGTGGAACAACATTTGCGATCAAGAAAAACGACAAATCAGAGTTCATATGACTCATCTAGTCAACCTTTTAAAAGAAAAGGATGAGAAATTTCTTAAACAGAACAATCAGCTGAAAGAAAGATTCATAGATCTTTCGTATGAGATTAATTATCTCTATCCCTGTTCTAATAAAATTATACTAACATCTCATGAGATGTTTCAAATCCTCGGAATACCAGAATATATCAGGCAAGATATTTGTATGGAACGACTTAACAGAGAGCAGCTATGGTCCAAACTAAACATTTTGCCTCAAGACATTCAAGATGTTATTAAGGCAAAAGTTGTAGATGACAATATTGTCTCCCTTTTAAAAGAGCACAAGGAACAAACAATTTTTATCACAAATGGTTCTCCCAGGTTCACGATAAATATTAATCATCTTCATGTCTGCATCCCGCATCTTGATGCTAGACTTGTCTACGAATTACAAATCGCAAGGGAACCTCCATTCTTCTACAATCCATTAAGGCTTAGGGGTCTGCCAGCCATAATCAACACAGCCATCTTTTGGTGTCCAATAACTTTGGCACATCTTCAATTTAGCATTACAGCTACCTTACATGAATGAAGCGGACCTAACTATTTTCTGAGCTTACAAATTTGGGAAATCTCTACATTCTATGAAATGCTTCCTTGGAGTTCATGGTTTAATGAGGAACGCTATGATACATGCCTCGATCGCTTTCAAAGTACCATCCGTTTCTACCAAAAACTTGAAACTTTATTCTATGATTATTCCTACTTTATGACTGATGGGCTCCGAATCATCTGCACTGACATTTGCATGGGGGAAACCTCACATCACAGAGCTACAAAGGCAGTCATTGATAAATGGATGACCAATCCACCCATTGGGCCAGAAACCAAAGAAGCTTATGATGTCTTTATGGGTGTAAAACAATATCAAGAAGAAAAATATCGAGAGGAAGCCGTCTCTTCGAATAACGCATCAATTGACAGCGATTTGGTCGAGGAGATAACACATAGATGGGATGATCTCTGACATATGGTAAAATTCATATACCATTAACTTATGGTAACTACTGATTAATATCAACGGCTTAAACACTAAGTCGATCACACATTGTCTTTTCTAAAAGTTTAAAATATCAAACTTTTATAAATTTCTTACACAGCTAAATAAAGTAGACTGCAGCTAAAATACAGACCTACATACCTATAACCAATCAGCTTTGGATGCTTAACGAAGAAGAATTTTGGTCAAAAAGGCTACAAGAAGAGAAACTATTCTACCTTGGATACTGAAAGATGCTGCAAAGGCTAGGCTACTTAGGTGTTGACCAAAATTGAAGACGGTGGGGACCTCCAAGCTTTATAGAAGCTTTAAAGAATGAAAAGGAATCTTTTGCATAGTGCCAGAAAATGTCTATAAAAGGAGAAGAAGTTGAAGCATTATGTTCGCGGGGAAAATCGTTGCTTTCTTCATTGATTCCATTGCTATCTCGAATAACAGTTTTTTGGTTACAGAATATCTGGTCTTTTTTAGATCCGGTTACAATGAAAATCAAAAATAAAGAAAATTAAAAAAATTACAACTTTTTCTCCTTAGTCGAACAGATCGCGAGCTCCTGTTATTCGGTCACTCGCTTGCGTGGGTTGTTTGCCTGCGCCGGGGTTGTTTGCCGTGGACCACCGCGCGATCTAGATCCGAACAGATCTACGCAGTATAACGGGTATTATTTCACTAAGGAAATAATAGCCAGAGGGATTATTTCACCAAGGAAACAATCGCTCGAACCTCGGGATCAAAGACCAAGCTTTGATCCGGAGTGTAACAACGTAGATCTGAGATCTCGATCCCCTCGAACTCCTGCCTTTTTTGTGATGCGGGTGCTCGCCGAGAATCGGATCCGGACGTCCAAGTCTTCAAGCCTTCAAAAACTCCAAGATGAGGTCTCAATCCGGCAGAGTTTCGGCTCTCCAAAAGTTCTTCCAAAAGTCCCCCAAAATGATGAATGACCCCGCCTATTTATAGGCAACCAGATCTGTGCATTTGGCACAGATCTGGGCGGCCACCTCAGGGTGGCTCGGCTCATGCTCGCCTGCGGCGTTGCTCTGAACCCCGATTTGTTCTGAATCCTGATTTAGAAGTCTGGATCCCGATTAGGCAGTAAATCGGCTTTGGTGTCTGAGTTCGAATCCGTTATATGGTTGGATGACTCGTTGACTCCCTAGACCGTTGGTTTGATTCCGCCCGCGAGTGGATTCATTTCGTCGTTCACGTACGGTTCGTTAGCTTCGTAGCCTTGTTAATCCGCTTCATTGCGTGTCACTTGGCTTCGGTGTTGTGGACTGACGTTCGTGCTTAGACACATCGCCCGATGGTTCATTAGTTCGTGTTGAGCCGTGTTAAGGGACCTATAAGCAATTTTATATGCCTACACATTAGGGGAGGCGTTTTGGAGAGTTGAAGTCTTATCCTCTCTTGTGGAATCCCTCCAGTTTCCTCTTTTTAGTTTTAAGTTTTAGTTTGAGTTTGAGTGAGGTTTGCTTTTAATCTTTCTTTTGAGTGTTTTGTAAGATAAGTGTGTTCTACTACTAGCTCCAGCAGGATCTCCCAGCTTTTGGTTTGTAAGTGTTTAAGTTTGATTTCCTTCTAGTTTGTAAATCTCTTATGTAAATACTATCTAATTTACTTCTGTTACTGTTCATTTCCGCCTCTGTTACTGTTCATGCTTTTACTGTTCATTTTTACTATTCATTTCTATATTTTTCTTCTTTTATTTTTGATATACATGTGAACAAAGAAGAAGATATAGCTATAAACAATAGATATATCCTCTTCTCCGTCTACACAGTAATCCCCACAAGCTAGCTCTATCGTATCAAGGCTAAACAAGTCCTGGTCACGGTTGGTATCAAGCAAAGAGTGATCAATAAAGATGTTCAAAACTTAGCATCTAAACAAATATTTGCTAGATGGCAAGCTATCCTTACTGTGTTTGATTTTGATATAGAATTTATTAAGGGTGATAATAATAATTTACCTGATTTCCTCTCCAGGGAATTTCTACAAGGATATGGCACTGTCAAAATATCATTACCAAAGGGTTCTCTCACATGAAAAAGAGAGATCTTCTTCTACTCCCTTAACACAAGACGATAAGGGAACATATTCTTAATTTTATCAGAAAACATTGGATAAACTTGTCATCCTCGAAATGTCTGATCAGACTCTTTTACCGATTGAAATGGCAGCAAAAGTCATTCCCAAGGAATATTACTATATTCCGTCCATGTTTGATAAAACTACCCTCTACTATGAGAAAATTCTTAAAGAAACAGAAAGTGCATTCGCTCATCATAGATACCGAGGTAAAGAATATAGTTACTCTCGGCTAAGAATATATCGTATTATTCTATTAAATGAATGGAACTCTTATGGAAATCCTAACGTTCCGCGAAAGTTTAAAGAAAAAAATCTAATTGGTCCCCAACAATACAATTATTGGGACTATCAAGCAGCTTGGGAACATGTTCTGTACATTCAAAATCATCTGGGAAAGCATTCATGGTGGATACGATTTATGAATCAAATGTGTCTACAAAATTGGTTTATTGAAACCTTCTGGGCTAAATTTGTAGCCATCAAAGAAATTATGCCAAAAGAAATCCTTAAAAAACAAGGAAAAAATATATCTCCACTAGATATGCTTCAAATATCTATGGAATTTGGTCTGCCCTGGATTATGCAATGGGATTAGGATTGTGTTAACGGTACACCATCTTATTTTGCAAGAAGTGTTTCTGTAAAATGGTATGATAAATGGAATATTACGAACTATCTTAATGAAAGAAAAGGCTCTCTGCTCCCAGACTATAGCCCAGAATATGGAATAAAATCAAATCCTAGAAGATCTGATATGAAAGCGATACAAGAAAGTCTTTATGACAAATTTGCGCTACAATATCCAAATGCAAGTGAAGAAAAACTAAAGTCATTAACTTATGACGAAATGCTAATGATTCTAGCACCAATGGATACCATGTCCTCTACATCAGAACCTGCTGAGACATCAGAGCCTGTTAAAATAAAAGATGAACCCGCGCTTGAAGATACTCCCATGGATAGTGAAGATGGTTTTGACAACAATGGCGATGATTGTTACGGTATTGATCTATGATATACCATTAATTTATGGTAAAATTCGCCATTAACATATGGTAAAATTCATAGACCATTAACTTATGATAACTACTGATTAATATCAACGGCTTAAACACTAAGTCGATCACACATTGTCTTTTCCAAAAAGTTTAAAATATCTAACTTTTATAAATTTCTTATCAAGCTAAATAAAGTAGACTGCAGCTAAAATACAGGCCTATAGCCAATCAGCTTTAGATGCTTAACGAAGAAGAAATTTTGGGTCAAAAAGGCTACAAGAAGAGAAACTATTCTACCTTGGATACTGAAAGATTCTGCAAAATTGAAGACGGTGGGGACCTCCAAGCTTTAAAGAAGCTTTAAAGAATGAAAATGAATCTTTTGCATAGTACCAGAAAAAGTCTATAAAAGGAGAAGAAGTTGAAGCATTAGGGGAGGCGTTTTGGAGAGTTGAAGTCTTATCCTCTCTTGTGGAATCCCTCCAGTTTCCTCTTTTTAGTTTTAAGTTTTAAGTTTTTAGTTTGAGTTTGAGTGAGGTTTGCTTTTAATCTTTCTTTTGAGTGTTTTGTAAGATAAGTGTGCTCTACTACTAGCTCCAGCATGATCTCCCAGCTTTCGGTTTGTAAGTTTTTAAGTTTGATTTCTTTCTAGTTTGTAAATCGATCTCCTATGTAAATATATCTAGTTTGCTTCCGTTACTGTTCATTCCCGCCTCTGTTACTGTTCATTACTGTTCACGCTTTTACTGTTTAATTTTACTATTCATCTCTATATTTTTTTTCTTTTATTTTTGATATACATGTGAACGAAGAAGAAGATATAGCTATAAACAATAGATATATCCTCTCCTCCGTCTACACAGTAATCCCCACTAGCTAGCTCTATCGTATCAAGGCTAAACAAGTCCTGGTCACGGTTGGTATCAGAGCCAAGTTAGTCGGTGGAGGAGTCGGCCTGCGGTGGTGAACCAGTAGACCCCGTCAGCCGGTGTATATCCCCGTTAGAAACAACTCACTTTTTGATTCTTGTGCTTATTCTACAATAAAACAATTGTAGAAATTTGTAGTAAAAACTACTACAAATTCTGTATGCTTGATTGCTTTTATTTCTTAGCTTTAATTCTAAGCATTTTATTATTCAGCCTTATCGCTTTAATCATAAGCATTACTCTGGTTTTACTGCTTTCTTTGAATTGAATTTTAATTCTCTATATTTTTCTAGTATGATCTAGAATCTCTAGCATTTTCTAGTCCTCTTTATTTGTTCTCTTTTTACTTGCCTTCGTCGTAACTTACACAGCTTTGTTCTGTGTTCATCCGGTGTTGTTGACTGGTGGGGACATTGCGAACTTTTTTAGAGTCCTTATTATGCTTAATTTTTAGCTTGATCTTTTGTTATCTGCTTAAAGTCTTTTTATCCTTAACTAGTTGTCGCAGTTCACACGGTTTTGCCCGTTAAGCTTTGTTTGCGTCTAGGGCCTTTCTATCCGTGTTCATCTCTTGCTGTTGACAGGTTGGGTTTTAAAGTCTTTCTTAAGATGCCTAAGTTTTTAAGCTATCCTTATGTCAAAACCATGACGGTTAAAAATTCTTATCTCAAGACTAAAAATATAAATGTTATTGAAGATTTCACTAATAAATCATCTTTTGAAATCGATAAAGAATTCCTAAGGAAAGATTTTAACTCTTTAAAAAACAAAGAAAAAAGGAATGGTTTTTTCAAACATACGACAAAGAATTTAGATCATCCATTAGAACCTTGTATTATGATTTCATGCGAACCAACAAACAAAATATACCTTTTTTCTTATGGTTTGAAGCCATATATTTAGAAGATCTAAAAAACTCTCTTAAGCATCTTCCTATTGAAAATAACGCGTTTGTTTTAAAAACAATATCTAATACATGGAAAATAGATGAGAATAAAGAGATAGAATCTTTACATCCACCCTTTGAACCAATAAAGGTAGGAAATGAAGATATTAAAGCTGTCCCTATCACATCTTTAGAACCTTCTGGTTGGGTACCCGTGCAAAGGGATATTACCCTTGTGTCTGAACAAAATAATTTTTCCAATATTCACCTTCAGACAATAAGTAAACAAACTGATAGAATTGAAGATGTGATTCTCGACATGAAGAAACCTCTTTCTCACCCGATGATTATACCATCCTTTCCACCTCAGATTTTTACCAATACTAAATTAAGGAATAATAAACCTCTTGATGATCAAATCCAGGATTTTAATGAAGAATCATCCAAGAGATTAAAAGATATAGAAAAAGGAAAATCTCTTGCTATAAAAGTCCTATCTGATCTTGAATCACAATTTGATGATATAACCAACTCTGATCATGATTTTGACAAACCCCTAACAATCCAGAGTATAACAAAACATCCATATTCTTCCAATAATACAAAGAATTACTATAGGAGACCCACTCCCGCCGATATGCAATTTGAAGATATTAATAGCCAAAAAATAAGCTTCGATGGTAACTCCCTAGTTGAATGGAACCTTGATGCTTATACTGAGTATCAAATAATACATCTGTTACAAGAAATGCTTATATATGCCAATGCATGTAGACAATAAGGTAATCCTGAAAAAGACATTGCTAGTGGCATATGTTTATCCTTTTTCGGTCAATTACAAGGATGGTGGGATCGATATCTTACTGATTCACAAAAACATAATATTTTAAATAGTTATCGGTCAATTACAAGGATGGTGGGATCGATATCTTACTGATTCACAAAAACATAATATTTTAAATAGTTATAAAAAATCCCAATATGGTGAACCTATCCTTGATAAGACAGGACATGTGATTAATGATGCTGTCTATACCCTGCTCCTTGCTATATATCATCACTTTATAGGCCTTGTCGATAGCCTTCAAGAAAAAGTCAGGGAACAACTCATAAATTTTAGGTGTAAAACCCTTACAGACTTTAAATGGTACAAAGATGTGTTTTTGTCAAAAATTTACCAACTACATGACTGTAATAATCCTATTTGGAAAGAAAAGTTTATTTCTGGCCTTCCACCTTTATTTGCCGAAAAGGTTAGAACTTCCCTTAAAGAACAATGTAATGGCACCATTCTCTATGATCAAATCCCCTTCGGAGAATTAATCCAAAAGGTCAACACTATTGGTTTAAAACTTTGCAACGATATTAAAATTAAGAATCAATTAAAAAATCAAAACCTTTTAGGTAAAAGAGAATTGGGAGATTTTTGTTACCAATTTGGTTTTCAAATGGACAATCCTAGGATAAAAAATAGTCCTAAGAACTATCGTAAAACAAAATCTAATTATCAAAAAACACAAAATACCAATAAAACTGAAAGAATACCAAGAAAACCTCCTAAAAGAAATTTTAGGAAAAATAATACTACTAAGACTCCTACATGTTATAAATGTAAACAAAAAGGACATTATGCTAATAAATATTTTCGAAAGGATATGAAAAAGAAGATTAACGAGTTAATATTAAACTCCGATGAATTTACTGAAGAAGAAATCGAAAAACTTATTAATTCTTTAAATCTTATTGATGATAATTCTTCCTCTGATGATGAGTGCAACAATCTTTGCACTTCTAAAAATAAAAATAGTTCTGAAGATTCATCTATAACATCTTATAGTTCTTCTGAATTAAATACCCTAGATGAATAGGAACATTTTGTTCTTGAGACCATTAATGCCATTACTAATCCTCAAGAAAAGGAAATACAGTTAAAGAAGTACCTTGAGATGATAAAAAAGAATAAGAGTGCCTCTTCTACTCTAACATTTCCATCTAAAAAGGTATCTATTCAAGACCTCAAAAAGGAACAAAAGGAAGTCAAAATTCAGCTTAAAAATCTTAAACAAGAAATTTTAACCTTAAAATCTCAACCAAATAATACAAAATGCTCTAATAATATTGATTCTGTAGAAAAGTATATAAATCAAAAATAGAAATGTGATATTATTCTCAAAATTCAGTCCAGCTTCACTGTCAGAGATATTGCTTTAATTAACACTGGAGCAGACCTAAATTGTATTAGAGAAGGTATTGTCCCCTCTCAATACTTTGAAAAAACGACCCACAGCCTTTCTTCTGCAGGTGGACATAGTCTTAGTATTGAATATAAACTTTATGATGTTCATGTTTGCAATCAAGGTTTATGTTTGAAAACATCCTTTATCTTGGTCAAAGACTTACAACAAAGTATTATCCTTGGCACTCCTTTCATTAATCTTCTCAAACCCTTTTCCGTTGATGACAATGGCCTTCATTTTCATAGTAATGGGTTCAAATATACTATCAAGTTTAACAATGCCCCTGAAGAAGCTTATCGTAATCATTTAGTCTCATCTTTATCTTATAAAGAAAAATTCCTTCAAGACATTTCTGATGAGATTAAATTAGAAAAGATTGAAAAACAAATTAATGAAGAGAAATTTACTGAAAGAATAAAACTTTTCCAAGAAAAACTTGAAAAGGAAGTTTGTTCGGAGATCCCTCATGCTTTTTGGTTTAGAAAAAAACATGTTGTTAACCTCCCATATGAAAAAGATTTTTCTGAAAATAAAATCCCTACCAAAGCTCGTCCAATACAAATGAGTCAGAGGCTTTTAGAAATATGTAAGCAAGAGATTTCTGATCTACAAAAGAAAAACCTGATCAGACCCAGCTCTTCTCCTTGGAGTTGCGCAGCTTTTTATGTTGAGAATACTGCAGAACTTGAAAGAGGAGTTCCTAGATTGGTTATCGATTATAAACCTCTTAACAAAGTCTTACAATGGATTCGATATCCTATACCAAATAAACAAGATCTAATGAAGAGGTTACAAGGAACAAGATTATTTTCAAAGTTTGACATGAAATCAGGATTTTGGCAAGTACAAATTGCTGAAGAGGATCGTTATAAAACAGCCTTTACTGTCCCTTTCGGTCATTATGAGTGGAATGTTATGCCTTTTGGCTTAAAAAATGCTCCCTCTGAATTCCAGAAAATAATGAACGAAATATTTAATCCCTACACCTCTTTCACCATTGTTTACATTGATGATGTTCTTGTTTTTTCTAAAGATATCGACCAACATTGGAAACATCTACATATCTTCTTTAAAATCATTAAAGATAATGGTTTAGTTGTCTCCGCTAGAAAAATAAAACTCTTCCAAACCAAAATACAATTTTTAGGATATTCTATTAACAAAGGTACTATTTCTCCTATCCAAAGAGTCATTGCCTTTGCTGATAAATTTCCTGATGAGATAAAAGACACTAAGCAATTACAAAGATTTCTAGGATGTCTTAATTATGTTTCTGATTTCTATAAAGACCTTGCATATGATAGAAAAATTCTTAGTGACAGATTAAAAAAGGATTGTACCGAATGGACAGAAAGACATTCTGAAGCGGTCAAAAGGATAAAGGCTAAAGTAAAAACATTGCCTTGTTTATCTCTTCCAGATCCTACAGCTTTTAAAATAGTTGAAACAGATGCATCTGATTTTGGCTACGGGGGGGTTCTTAAGCAAAGAGTTAACAATAAATATGTTCTAGTAGCCTTTACTTCTGGTGCTTGGAATGACACTCGAAAAAACTATTCAACAATAAAAAAGGAAATGCTTGCTATTGTTCTATCTATCAATAAATTTCAAAGCGATCTATTAAACCAAAAATTCTTACTCAGAATTGACTGCATGTCTGCCAAATACGTTATCAATAAAGATGTTCAAAACTTAGCATCTAAACAAATATTTGCTAGATGGCAAGATATCCTTACTGTGTTTGATTTTGATATAGAATTTATTAAGGGTGATAATAATAATTTACATGATTTCCTCTCCAGGGAATTTCTACAAGGATATGGCACTGTCAAAATATCATTACCAAAGGGTTCTCTCACATGAAAAAGAGAGATCTTCTTCTACTCCCTTAACACAAGACGATAAGGGAACATATTCTTAATTTTATCAGAAAACATTGGATAAACTTGTCATCCTCGAAACCTCTGATCAGACTCTTTTACCGATTGAAATGACAGCAAAATTCCTTCCCAAGGAATATTACTATATTCCGTCCATGTTTGGTAAAACTACCCTCTACTATGAGAAAATTCTTAAAGAAACAGAAAGTGCATTCGCTCATCATAGATACTAAGGTAAAGAATATAGTTACTCTCGGCTAAGAGTATATCGTATTATTCCATTAAATGAATGGAACTCTTATGGAAATCTCAACGTTCCGCGAAAGTTTAAAGAAAAAACTCTAATTTGTCCCCAACAATACAATTATTGGGACTATCAAGCTGCTTGGGAACATGTTCTGTACATTCAAAATCATCTGGGAAAGCATTCATGGTGGATACGATTTATGAATCAAATGTGTCTACCAAATTGGTTTATTGAAACCTTCTGGGCTAAATTTGGAGCCATCAAAGAAATTATGCCAAAAGAAATCCTTAAAAAACAAGGAAAAAAATCTATCTCCACTAGATATGCTTCAAATATCTATGGAATTTGGTCTGCCCTGGATTATGCAATGGGATTGAGCCACTAGATATGCTTCAAATATCTATGGAATTTGGTCTGCCCTGGATTATGCAATGGGATTGAGATTGTGTTAACGGTACACCATCTTATTTTGCGAGAAGTATTTCTGTAAAATGGTATGATAAATGGAATATTGTGAACTATCTTAATGAAAGAAAAGGCTCTCTGCTCCCAGACTATAGCCCAGAATATGGAATAAAATCAAATCCTAGAAGATCTTATATGAAAGCGAAACCAGAAAGTCTTTATGACAAATTTGCGCTACAATATCCAAATGCAAGTGAAGAAAAACTAAAGTCATTAACTTATGACGAAATGCTAATGATACTAGCACCAATGAATACCACGTCCTCTACATCAGAACCTGCTGAGACATCAGAGCCTGTTAAAATAAAAGATGAAACCGCGCTTGAAGATACTCCCATGAATAGTGAAGATGGTTTTGACAACAATGGTGACGATTGTTACGGTATTGATCTATGATATACCATTAATTTATGGTAAAATTCGCCATTAACATATGGTAAAATTCATAGACCATTAACTTATGGTAACTACTGATTAATATCAACGGCTTAAACACTAAGTCGATCACACATTGTCTTTTCCAAAAAGTTTAAAATATCTAACTTTTATAAATTTCTTACACAGCTAAATAAAGTAGACTGCAGCTAAAATACAGGCCTATAGCCAATCAGCTTTAGATGCTTAACGAAGAAGAAATTTTGGGTCAAAAAGGCTACAAGAAGAGAAACTATTCTACCTTGGATACTGAAAGATGCTGCAAAATTGAAGACGGTGGGGACCTCCAAGCTTTAAAGAAGCTTTAAAGAATGAAAATGAATCTTTTGCATAGTGCCAGAAAAAGTCTATAAAAGGAGAAGAAGTTAAAGCATTAGGGGAGGCGTTTTGGAGAGTTGAAGTCTTATCCTCTCTTGTGGAATCCCTCCAGTTTCCACTTTTTAGTTTTAAGTTTTAAGTTTTTAGTTTGAGTTTTAGTGATGTTTGCTTTTAATCTTTCTTTTGAGTGTTTTGTAAGATAAGTGTGCTCTACTACTAGCTCCAACATGATCTCCCAGCTTTCGGTTTGTAAGTTTTTAAGTTTGATTTCTTTCTAGTTTGTAAATCTCCTATGTAAATATATCTAGTTTGCTTCCGTTACTGTTCATTCCCGCCTCGGTTACTGTTCATTACTGTTCACGCTTTTACTGTTCATTTTTTACTATTCATCTTTATATTTTCTTCTTTTATTTTTGATATACATGTGAATGAAGAAGAAGATATAGCTATAAACAATAGATATATCCTCTCCTCCGTCTACACAGTAATCCCCACTAGCTAGCTCTATCGTATCAAGGCTAAACAAGTCCTGGTCACGGTTAGTTCTCTTTCTTTGTTCTCCTTTTTCTTGCCTTCGTCGCAACTTACACAGCTTTAATCTGTGTTCATCCGGTGTTGTTGACTGGTAGGGACACTGCAAACTTTTTAGAGTTTCTACATTTGCTTAATACCTAGCTTGTTTACTTTGCTATCTTCTTTAAGTTTTTTTCCTTAACTAGTTGTCGTAGTTCACACGGTTTTCGCCCGCTAAGCTTTGTGTGCGTCTAGGGTCTTTCTGTCCATGTTCATCCCTTGCTGTTGACAGGTTGAGTCTTAAAGACTTTCTTAAGATGCCTAAGTTTCTAAGCTCTCTCTCTCCTGATAAGAATAATGCTTATATAAGAACTATGTCGGTTAAAAACTCAGAATCCTTAGATTACGAAAATATTGATCAAAGCATTCAAAATTGGAAAATACCTAAAGTTAGTACTAATGATATCTATTGTAAAGAAGGTTTTAAATTAAAAACATCATATCATGTTAAAACTATTGAAAAAACAAAAACTGTAACTTCTCACACAGAGAAATTACAACAACTTAAGTGGACGCCCACTAAGTTTCTTAGTCCTTGATGATCACTTGATTGAGCTATATTGTGGATGATCCACTCCGTTGAACTTGATCTACATATTCTAAAACCCCAACACACCAAATTTAGGGTGAACCCGTCGTGGTTTGACCCTCCGTAGAGCCATGTAAAAAGTTCTATTCATTCGATACCGTTAAAATTGATACGAGTGGATGAATGATCAAACCATGACGGTTCACCCTAATTTGGTGTGTTAGGATTTTAGAATATGTAGATCAAGTTCAACGGAGCAGATCATCCACAATGTAGCTCAATCAAGTGATCATTAATGACTAAGAAACTTAGTGGACATCCACTTAAATTGACATAAGTTTTCTATATATATATATATATATATATATATATATATATATATTGTAATTTATTAATATATATATATATATATATATATATATATATATATATATATATATATATATATATATATAGAGAGAGAGAGA
>NC_033799.1:68671087-68699525 GCF_001876935.1 Asparagus officinalis | reverse complement strand
TAGTATTATATGTTTTGGGATGAAAAAGTGGATTTTTTGGGTTTTAGAATTCCATAAATCATGTTTGTTTCAAAATCATTTTTGGTATATTGAATCCCTAAATTATAAAAACACATTATATTTTAGAATTTGTGAAATCCTCTCTTTGAGAGAGGATTTAGGCTGGATGTCTGACAGAAGCAATCCAGCTCATCTTTTCCTCAGCTCCCGAAGCCAAAACCCTCATTCCCGTCACCGCTGGGTTCTTCTCCCTCCTCTTTCACCCGCCTCCTCTATTTTCCGCTACCAAATCCTACCCGCCTCCTCTATTTTCCGCTACCAAATCCTACCCGCCTCCTCTTCCCGCTACCAAAACTGACTTGCCGCCTCCTCTTCCCGCTGAGTTCTTGTCGCCCTCCACTTTTACCCCGCCCACAAAACCCCACGATCATATCTCTGTGATCTGTTCGAAAACAAAGAGCAAGGATGATGAGGAAGTGCTCGCATTGTGGTAACAATGGCCACAACTTGCGAACTTGCCCCAATCGATGATGACGAGGAAGTCTCTCTTTGTGTTGTCTACAAGTTTTTGTCTTTAGAGAGAGGAAAGAGATGGAGCACGAATTTCAGGTGGTTTTCTATTTTATTTTTTGTCATTATTTCTAATTTCTGTTAATGGGTTTTGTTAATCAAGCACTTTGGTAGTTTTCCAGGTGATATTTTTGTTCTTATTTTTATTTTATTATCTCTAGTTAATGTTCATGGGTTTTTGTGAATCAAGCTCTTTGATGGCGATTTTGCCTTCTTCTAAGTCTTGCAGCTGTTCTGTTTGATAATTGGATAGAGCAACTTTATCTTGCTGATTTAATTAGAAATTGGTTCAGTCGATTAGATGAGAAAAAGGTTAAGGTAATTGTCTCCTTTTTCTTGTTTACCTTCATGTGTATTGAAATTTAATATTCTTCTCCCTTTTGTTTTGGGGATAAATAAAGGGAATTATGCATCCAATTATAGTTTGAACTTTAATCTAGAAAGTTATGTCATGCTAAAGGGAAGTCTATTGTATGGAAATATTCACTTAGAAAAACTAAAGTTTCTCGCTTGAACGATTTAGGTAGAAAGTCATGGCTGTTTTTTTAGGACTTAATGAACTCCGGTTAACTTTTGTTTGTTACATTTTTTATAAGTAATTTGAGGACAAGGACGCTACATTAACCCCCAGTAAAAAACAATAAAGAGAAAATCGAAACATCCTTATTACTTATCAGATTGGTTACTTGCTGGTTTATGTACCCATATATTATCCTATACTATATGATTTAGCGAAGGGGTAGTAAAAATTTAGCTATATAGTATATAGTAATATTAGCATACTGTTTTGTTCTTGCCCACCGTCACTCTTATTTTGATCTCTAAGATACTTAGGGTTTTATAAGAAACACAAGAAGATGATGGTATCTCATTATAATTTGGGTTCTTTTGCAGGTTTATGTATCCATTTATTATGATACTTGATGCAAATATGGATGGATATGATACTTTATAGCAACCTACATTGCACGCTGTGGAGCTTGGTTGTTTCAGTTTAAGTTTGTCACTGAGCTTGGTTACTTTGTGAGCTTTTGAGCTTACTTTGGTAACTTGTGAGTTAGATTGAGTAGGACTGTAGATGCTACAGGTGAATAAATTCTATACTTCAGGCGTTTTCATGAACTGTAAGTTTGACGTTTATGGACTCTAACAAATTTTGATATTTTGGCATTTATTTCAAATTTTTTTGAGATCTTTTAGGATTGAAAATTCGTAATGATCCTTATTATAGTAACTTAGTTGCAGAAGCATACTCCTTTTTATCCGAGTTGAAGATATTACATGTGACTCAGTTGAGTTTAAGTTTACATTGTGAGTTTGGTGGCTTGTTTTTTATGTGTTTTAGATGGCTTGTGAGCTAAAACGTTTCAGATTTAGTTTTTGATGGATTTGCGGCTAAAATGTTTTTTGATGTTGTTTTTGATGTTTCTGTTTTAGCTTCAGATTCAGTCTTTGATGGGTTTGTTAGTTTTTGACGTTTTTGATGGCTTGTGAGTTTTCTAATGTTTGTTTGTTTTTGATGGATTTGCGGCTATGATGATTGGTCACATATGGATTTGCAGCTATGATGATATCGTTAACAATTTTTGCATATGTCCAGCTTGCTTATTTGTGGCTGCTTGCTTGCATCCTTGGTTATATGAGCTGCTATTAAGAAGCAGGAGGGTTTTGTTTCAATTTTTGCAGCTGGTCTGAGCTTACATGAGGGTGTTGTTGCTTGTATTCTTGGATTCATCTTGCTTGTTTTGTGGCTGCTTGCTTGCAGCCTTGGTTATATGAGTTGCTTGCTCTGATAGCAGGATTTTGTTTCATTTGTTGCAGCTGGTATGAGCTTACTTGCGGTTGCTTACTTGCTGGTTATATGAGCTTGTTTGTAGACTGGTTACTTGCTGGTAATATGGCTTGCTTGCAGCCTTGGTTTGTTGCGAGTTTTAAGTCTAATCTAAGCTGCTTGTATTCTTGGGTCCAACTTGCTTTTGTGTGGACATGTTTTGTTTCATTTTTGATGCTGGTCTAAGCTTACTTGTGGAAGCTTACTTGCTGGTTATATGAGCTTGTTTGCATACTGTGATGGCTTGCTTGCAGGTGAGACTCATTTTTTGTTTGCGACTGCTTGCTTGCACCTTGATTATTTGAGCACTGAGCTTGTTTTTGATGGGTTGCGAGCTTGGTTATTTCAGTTTCAGTTTGTCTGAGCTTGGTTGCTTGTTTTTGATGGATTTGTGGCTATGATGATTGGTCATTCTTTGATAAGTTTTGTTTTTTGATGCATTTGTGGCTATGATGATTGATCGTATTTTGATAATGCCACCTATAATGTGCTCGCATTGTTTGCAGGCGGCATTCAATAATAAAAATATAATCTACATTGCTTTTGCAATTTTTAGATGAACCAATCCATTATTTGAATGCAATCTATAATGCAATTTTATTATGTAGGTGTTGAAAAAATGACCATTTCCTAAGCCTCTACGTTATCATTTATTTCTACATTTTATATTTTACATTGTCTCGGGTTAGTTTATGGCCATTTATAACCATTGGAGTGAAATTTTGAATGGGTATGCTTATCCCAATTGAATACAATTGTATTTATTTTTGGGAAAAAATGCTTCCAGGCCTCAAAAGCTAAGGAAACGTGCTTCCCACCCCCAAGACTTTGTCAACGGGTGTTTTACCCCCAAAAATAAAGATTCTGTTCTATGAGCCCCCAAAACACAAAACCCAAGATATTAAAATATGTGAAGACCATAATACCTTCTCTCTCTTTCTTTTTTATTAAAATATGATGAGGATTATTTTATTATTTTCGTTTTCTCTCTCTCTCTCTCTCTCTCTCTCTCTTTATCATGATGTACTGAGATGATAGTTGAAATGATTGATAAGGATTATTTTATTATTTTTATTTTTTATTATTTTGGTTGTTTGTATTGGGAGATTGTTAAAGTTACGTTTCCTAAGCCTCTACGTTATCATTTATTTCTACATTTTATATTTTACATTGTCTCGGGTTAGTTTATGGCCATTTATAACCATTGGAGTGAAATTTTGAATGGGTATGCTTATCCCAATTGAATACAATTGTATTTATTTTTGGGAAAAAATGCTTCCAGGCCTCAAAAGCTAAGGAAACGTGCTTCCCACCCCCAAGACTTTGTCAACGGGTGTTTTACCCCCAAAAATAAAGATTCTGTTCTATGAGCCCCCAAAACACAAAACCCAAGATATTAAAATATGTGAAGACCATAATACCTTCTCTCTCTTTCTTTTTTATTAAAATATGATGAGGATTATTTTATTATTTTCGTTTTCTCTCTCTCTCTCTCTCTCTCTCTCTCTCTTTATCATGATGTACTGAGATGATAGTTGAAATGATTGATAAGGATTATTTTATTATTTTTATTTTTTATTATTTTGGTTGTTTGTATTGGGAGATTGTTAAAGTTACGAGTTAATTATTAAGGTTACGAATTAATTGTTAATGTTACGGGTTAACTGTTAAGGTTATGAATCCTCTCTCTCTCTCTCTCTCTCTCTCTCTCTCTCTCTCTTTCTTTTTTTATTAAAATATGATGAGGATTATTTTATTATTTTTGTTTTCTCTCTCTCTTTATCATGATGTACTAAGATGATAGTTGAAATGATTGATGAGGATTATTTTATTATTTTCGGTTTTTATTATTTTGGTTGTTTGTATTGGGAGATTGTTAAAGTTACGGGTTAATTGTTAAGGTTATGAATTAATTGTTAATGTTACGGGCCAATTGTTAAGGTTATGAATCATCTCTCTCTCTCTCTCTCTATCATGATATTTCTTTGATGATATTAAAATGATTAAAGAGGATTATTATTTTATTATTTTTGTTTTTTATTATTTTTTTATTTTTAGAATATTCGTTGTTAAGGATAATGGTTGGTTGTAAAGGTTATGCATTGATTGTTAAGGTTACGGGTTGGTTGTTACGGTTAAGGGTTTGTTGTTAATGTTATGGGTTTGTTGTGTAGGTTACGGATTTGTTGTTAAGGTTATGGGTTTAATTGTTAAGGTTACGGGTTTAATTGTTAAGGTTACCGGTTTAATTGTTAAGGTTACGTATTTAATTGTTAAGGTTACGGGTTTAATTGTTACGGTTACGGTTTATTAATTGTTAAGGTTACGGTTTAATTGTTAAGGTTACGGGTTTAATTATTAAGGTTACGAGTTTAATTGTTAAGGTTACGGGTCAATTGTTAAGGTTATAGGTCCCTTCTCTCTCTCCCTCGTAATCTTAACAATTAAATCCGTAACCTTAATAATTAAACCGTAACATTAACAATTAAACCGATAACCTTAACAATTAAACCCATAACCTTAACGATTAAACCATAACCTTAACAATTAAACCGTAACCTTACCAATTAAACCATAACCTTAACAATTAAACCTGTAACCTTAACAATTAAACCTGTAACCTTAACAATTAAAACCGTAAGCATAATAATTAAACCCGTAACCTTAACAATTGACCCGTAACCTTAACAATTGACCCGTAACCTTAACAATTAAACTCGTAACCTTAACAATTAAACCCGTAACCTTAAAAATTAAATCGTAACATTAACAATTAATAAACCGTAACCGTAACAATTAAACCCGTAACCTTAACAATTAAATACATAACCTTAACAATTAAACCCGTAACCTTAACAATTAAACCCGTAACCTTAATAACAAATCCGTAACCTACACAACAAATCCATAACCTTAACAACAAACCCTTAACCATAACAACCAACCCGTAACCTTAACAATCAATGCATAACCTTTACAACCAACCATTATCCTTAACAGCGAATATTCTAAAAATACAAAAAGAATAAAAAATATAATAAAATAATAATCCTCTTTAATCATTTCAATATCATCAAAGAAACATCATGATAGAGAGAGAGAGAGAGAGAGAGAGAGAGAGAGAGAGAGAGAGAGAGAGATGATTCATAACCTTAACAATTAACCCATAACATTAACAATTAATTCGTAACCTTAACAATTAACCCGTAATTTTAACAATCTCTTAATACAAACAACCAAAATAATAAAAAATAAAAATAATAAAATAATCCTTATTAATTATTTCAACTATCATCTTAGTACATCATGATAAAGAGAGAGAGAGAAAAAAAATAATAAAATAATCCTCATCATATTTTAATAAAAAAAGAAAGAGAGAGAGAGGATTCATAACCTTAACAATTGACCCGTAACATTAACAATTAACTCGTAACCTTAACAATTAACCCGTAACTTTAACAATCTCCTAATACAAACAACCAAAATAATAAAAAATGAAAATAATAAAATAATCCCCGTCAATCATTTTAATTATCATCTTAGTACATCATGATAAAGAGAGAGAGAAAACAAAAATAATAAAATAATCCTCATCATATGTTAATAAAAAAAGAAAAAGAGAGAGAAGAGTATTATGGTCTTCACATATTTTAATGTCTTGGGTTTTGTGTTTTGGGGCTCAGATAACATAATCTTTATTTTTGGGAGTAAAACACCCGTTGACAAAGTCTTGGGGGTGGGAAGCACGTTTCCTTAGCTTTTGGGGGCTGAAAGTATTTTTTTCCTTTATTTTTTGTGGGAGGTAAGCCCACCAAAGGTTCTTATATTCACCAATTATTATTTTGGTAATCCTAAAACTTGTTTGCTACAACTATAGATTTCAAATTCTATTATAATGCTACAATTTAAGTTTAAAACAAACTAAATATTACAAATTATAGCATTTCAAATCCCAAAATATTGATAAAACAAACAAAGTTTTAGAAATCCCAACCCATGTTAAAAAACCAATGGATTTCAAATCCCATGGTGAAATCCATATCCTAAAATTATAGGATTTGAAACAAACACCCTCTAACCCTAGATACCAAATAGATATATTTTCTTACTCTATACTCCATGATGATATGTTATATTTTATGTAAATCAGTAACATATACCTCTATTTTTTGGCCGGTGCCAAAATCCGGCAAGGTCAGTCATGTGACCACTTAACGTCAAGATAGTTGTGCTTAGATTATGAGCTGAAAGTGAGTCTTTTTTCAAATTATGGCTCAAAAGTGTTGGTACAATTTGGGGATTTTCTTATCTTCTAAAGTTAAAATTGATTAGGACAAGTGAAATTAGAGATGAATTCTCCAACATTAAACCCTATTGGGGTCAAATTATAGTTACTCTAACCCAATTTAAACCTTGGAGGGAGAAGATCACCTCTAAGTTGAAACTAACTATTTTGAGACAAAATATAAATTAAAAAAAAACTTTTTCAGCATAAATATGAGCCTAACTACCTTTCATGTTGGAAGTTATGTTAGATTTATTTAAATTTTTAATATATTTTATATAAAATTAATGATCCTTGTGTGTTTTTGCAATGATACTTAGGGTCAATTTGACAACCGTACTTAGCATGATTTATTGGGAACAATTTTGATCCAAATTTACATTCTAAGATTGACAACTTACTACCCCAATATAATCCACTTTAGCATGCCAAACTTTAGCCATTATTCTTATTAGACCAATCTATGGTGTGTTGGTTTGAAATAAATCAGTTTATGTCTGGTTCTAAAAACATTACAAAAATAAAGAACTGACTTGTGTACAGTTTTGTCAAAAATCGACATGTAAATCTAAGTTTAGTCGTACAAATTATGAAACAAACTCTAATGATAAATCTCTATAGAAAATCCAAATTATACTAATAAAGAATTAATTTTGCGATGAGAAAAACACAAGAAAAATCCTTATAAAATAGGCACGTCTAAAAAGCATGAGACCTTGAGCCGATCCATTTCTGGCTGGGCCAGTACCCGACCCGAGGGCAAGAAAAGCCTAAAATTTTGAGCCTACCTTGGTTCCGAGATCAGCTTTAGGCACCGTCATTAGTGCCCAGCCTGGACATGGTAGCACCGAACCACAAACCCCGGGCCGGGTTCAAGCTACCCGGACTTGGCTCGCTTCAGGGAACCGTTGACTATAACGACTAGTAAAATAGTTGTTATGGCCGGGCAAGGCAGACCGAAAATGGTCAATAATGGCTATTTTGGGTTAAATGACCAAAATACCCCAAACAGTAAAGAAAAAAAGGCCAAAACTTAGGGTATCTTGGTTATTTGACTGGGGGTTGCCGCTAGAAATAGATAGATTTTTCATTTGGTTTCTCAACCAAAAATCATCATCTTCTCTCTTATAATCTCTAATACTCTTTCGTATACTCTCAAATATTCTCTCCTAAATCTCTAATTCTCTTAATTCCAATGGTTTTCTCCTTTGATTTTGATAGGGCAATTTTTTATTTTCGACCTTTTGTAAATTTTATTTAGCGTTTTCGGCCTACTTTGCACTTAATTACTAATTTCAACCTAATTTTAGCCAACAGGCTAAAACCAGATCGAAATTGATAAATAAGTGCAATGAAGTTTAGTAAAAAATAAGTTATATGGGATTCTCAATCTCGTGTAGTTAGAACTATGCTAAACTACAAGGGGTTTTGAATCCTGTGTAGTTTTGGAGTGCAGTAAACCTCACGAGATTCAAAATCCAGTGGAGTTTTGATTAATCCAAACTCCATGGGATTTTGAATCTCATTGAGCTTTAGGGTAGCATTCATAGAGAGCTAATTCTATGTGGCTATAACCGTACAATATTAAGGGATTTAGAATCCTGTGAAGCTACAGAAAATGCAGAAACATCCCAACTTGCTATCTATCTCATTCACAACCTATTATATGTACATAATATTGCATGTATTTAATCTCATATACATCTATATCTTTCGCAACCTGTTATATATATACACAATCAACATATGTCCAATCACATATACACAAAATCCAACCACATAGAAGAAATACCAACCAAATATATATACGAAATTCTAAACCACATACATGAAATTCCAACCACATATATACACGAAAACCCATCCACACAAATAATAATTTTGACCAATTTAGCCACAATCTAACCATATATATTCACGAAATATCCATAATTACAAAATAAATATCGTATCATATAAAAAATGGCATACATCCTAAAAGTCCTCCCCTCCTTCCTCTCCCTCTCTTACCCTTTCCCTTGCCTCTTACCCATCGTCCACGCACCCAATGTCTGTAATCATGAGACTTGATGATCTTACTATCTGGTTGTGTATGAGGCTAAGATGTGTCAGCTCCATCATCGTGTGTCGCACTAGAACCCGTCTTATATTTTTATAAAACCTTAAAAATTTAAATATTTTGTGATAAATAATAATAAATATGTTATATATTTATAAATAACATATTATGATGTTTGAGTATGCTAGGAGTTGATTTGAGATCAATTCAATATATATATATATATATATGAGTGCAAATGCACAAAACATGCATGATGTATAAATCTGAAAAAATAATAACTAGTGGAGAGATTTTGTATTTTACATACTAATACAGTGTGAATATGGAAACACATAAAAGACCAAAGCTATAGGACTCTTCAGCAGCTTTCCAACATATCTTTAATCACCTTATTCTAAGGTCGGATGCGAAAGTTACAGCCAAAATATCAAAGCGTATGTTTCTAGTCAGACTGGGTTTCCAGTTTTGGGTTTCCAGATTTGGGTTTCGGGTTTTGGGCTGTATTTATTCAGGTTTGCTACCATATATATACATATTTATACATAAAAAACACTTCTTTTCTTATGTGTTCCAAACCCTAGCATCCCCTCTCCTCCTCTCTCAAACCCTAGCCCTAAACTTGTGTTCTCGGGGAAGTTTCATGAGGCGAAAGCACACATACATACATACATACATATATATATATATATACATACATAGATAAATACATACATACATATGTACATTTATATATATATGTATGTATATGTATATGTATATAAGAGCAAATGCACAAATCATGCTCGATGTATAAATCTAAAAATTTATGACTAGTGAAGAGATTTTGCATTTTACATACTGATACATTGTGAATATGGTAAAACTTAAAGGACCAAAGTTGTATATATCTTTAGCATCTTTCAAAAAAATCTTTAATCACCTCATTCTGAGGTTGGATACGAAAGTTATAGCCAAAATACCGAAGAGTATGTTTCTAGTCAGACTGTGTTTTCTAGTTTCGGGTTTTGGCCTGTAGTTTTTCGGGTTTGCTGTCATATATACACATGTTTAAATATGAAAAATACCTCTTTTCTCCTATGTTACAAACCCTAGCAGCCCCTCTCCTCCTCTCTCAAACCCTAGCCCTAAACTTGTGTTCTCAGGGAAGTTTCATGAGGCGAAAGTGAGAAGAAGGCGAGATTTGCGGCGTTTGGCATCAAGGGATCATTCTCACATATTTTTGGGAGTTTATCAACACCCCTCAAGTGAGTAACATCTCACCTAGCCCTACCCTATGTTCTTAAAAGTTTTCTAATGATTTTAATGGGTTTTTGTTGAGCCTAAAATGTATATTTGAGTATAAAAAGATGTTCTTTATAGCATATGATGCGAAAATCTTATGTTTCAGTTTATCAAAAGTCCACCAATGTTTTGGATAATAAAGATCTAGATCTAAAATTTATTAATCATGAATTAAATCACAAGTTTTTCTTTTTAAAACGTTTAAATATGTATATATAAATGTTTAGGGTTTCGACGATATATTTACATGCTAATATTCTGTTTCATGTTGTTTCATATATGTTAATATCAGTAAAATTATGCTTGGAAAATAATGATGTCACTTCTAGATTTGTTTCGAAGCAGACAGAAACCTGTGAATGGTTTCTACCTATTTCGGTTGATCACCGGCACAGTTTGTGCATGTTTACTTTTCTTGTGTGCTTTAATGTGAACGATGAGTCGCCTCGAATATTTGGTGTTAGAAATTATTGTTTATTATGATCTTCATATGTGAGATGGCTTACGGACATGAGTTTAGATTTGTACACCGAGACACGTGCGAAATTAGTGTATATGCATCCTTTTCATATATCTCATCGATATTCTACACATTTCATTTAGTCCATATGTTGGGCAATTATTATGTGCAGTCAATGTGTTGGACATTCATCATATTCAGTCTATGTGTTGGACATTTATTATATTCAGTTCATGTATTGGACATTCATCATTCAGTCCATGTGTTAGACAATTTATATATACAGTCTATATGTTGGGCATCCACTACACCTAGTCTTAGTCCATGTGTTGGACACCTGTTTAAACCTTGAGTATGACACTTACACTTACATAGGCTGGACATGACACTTATGTGGGTTTTGATATGACATGGTATTTGAGTTCTGAGATGGGTTAGTCTTCTTTATATTATTGTTCTTGTATTAGATCTTGGGTTTGGTATTTAGGGATTTACAATTTGAGATACAAGGTATATACATGAGGGTTCATTTTTTGGATTATTTCGCTCGACGTACCTATGCTCGTGTTGTAATTTCCTAAATACTAAAATTCTCTTATTGTTAGGATCAATGATTTCATGTATATATGTATTAACTGTATTTTCTATATGCAACGAGCCCTCTCACTTTGGGTTGGTTGTGATGTTGCTCGCTAGCGCTTTGACGCTCGTTGTCCCCTCCCATTTTAGGTAACGTTCCAGGTGCACGAAGAGTCGTAGGCTGATGATGATACTTATTAGCGTCCATCTTTCATTTGTAGTTTTATTTTATTTATGGAGCTCCACTGTAGATATTTTGTTTAGACATTTGAGAGTTATGTTCTAGAAGTTGTAAATGTTGTGTGCCTTATTTTCTTTTACCAGATATTTTGTATTTGAGACTTGTTGAGATCTCCCGACTAGTTATTTCATAGATTCACTTTATATTTTTGTATGTTGGATGATGAAATATTAATTTTATCTCTATTATTTTATCATATATATCTTGTATTATCTTTTACTTGCTTTTGTACCTACACCTGTTGTTGACTCTACTAGAGAGATAGTAATTGTGATGGTGAAACATGTTATTACACGGTGTGGTGCATAGCAAGTTTGACATTCCTGGTTTTAACTCGGACTGCAGCCTTGTGTGAACGCAGGGGCGCCACAATTTTCATGTGTATGCCTGTAAAAATTGGCGTGTCCTCTCCTTGAGTCCTTCAAACTCATCAACATGATTCCTATAGAATACATTCACTATTCTGTGTCTAATCTTGTTGAATACTAATATTACTTTTGGATCCTAAATCTCAGCAATACTCTCATTTATATCTTCCTCAATCTCATCAAATGCATGGATCTGCAATTTAATCAATATATACACAACTTAGCAAGTAGTATAATTTTAAAAGAAGAATATTCTTTTTAAATGAGTTTAAAAACTTACATAATCTCCCTGAATCATAGACCTCTGGATGTAAGCATCTGATGGGGAGTGTGGTATGAATCTAGTTGTTGGGTGTGGATCATATACGATCAATATGTGTATGATATCCTAATACCAATGCATATACTCGTTAGAACCCACTGGATTGCTCTCATGCTCTTTAAGATTCCACCTATCATTCCACCTGATTATGTACGGTTTATAGTATCACCTTTACTTCGCATGATGTGATAACATTTGACACATACGATCAATTTACTCAACATGATACAACACATGTTGTTCTAGATTAAATTATTACAAGACACGATTTGACACATGCATCTGCACAATCTCAAAACAGATTAACGGGACTCTAGCCTTCCACAAATCAGTGCTCGCTCTGTAAATAGGTTGAATCGAGATCTTCTAGAGCATATGGCATTCACTTGAACTGAAAATTTAGTTTTTAAAAACATGTATTAGCATCTATAGAAAAATTTGAATATAAATTTTGAATTGTTTCTTACTTTACCTATTTGTGTTACACGATATCTAGCTTATTTGTATAACACTCTGCATGCCTGGTCAGGGTTTTGTAGAATGACCTCCTCACATTATATCTATTTAACATAGAAAAGATATTAGAACAAATTCAATATAAATAAAATTAAGTAATAAAAGTAATTGTAAATGTTACATTAATATACCTACATCTTAATAGCAACTAACCTAAGTGATTACGATGCATCTGCAAAGTAGGTCGTACAATATGTATGCATTTCCACGACCAAACCTGTAGCAATGTCATGCACTCATTAAAATACTTATTCTTCATCAAGGAAACTTTGGCTAGTTCTCTCTAAAGATATGTCAATACCACACTACCACATGATAGAGTGCCACACACCTCAAAATCCTCAAGTAGGGTCAGCTATTGTGCATGTACAAGATTTTTGCCAGTATCGGGAAATAACATAATGCCTATCATGTGTAATATGTAAGCATGAGCAAAATACTAAATTGTCTCCTTTTTGGTGTCAATAGCTATATCTCTCATAAATGCCTCTCGAAGTCACGATAGTTTCATCGTACACTTTTCAAATGAGGAACCTACCCAAGAAGCCTCTCACATACATCATCCCAATTATGATCATCAGTGCCTATAACAATGGGGTCATCAATTTGGAGCCCAAGTATGATGGCTACATCCTAAAGTGTAATGGTAAGATCCCCTATATGCAAATCAAAGGTGTTGGCATGTGGCCTCCACCTATCAATGAGAGCACGGATAAGGGCCCAGTCAAGCCTAATCTATCTCATTAAAGAACACTCCAAAAAACCAACCTGACTAACCAACTGTAGTGCTTGATCATCCTCCATCTCCAACTTGAACGACTCTAGGAATGATCAACAATGCTGATCTCTAGTACGTCCTGCACATTAATCCAAATTAAGAAAAGCTTTTGGAATACAAAATTTTAAATTCACGCAAAATAGAAAATACATACTTATTTATTTTACATGTCCTAACCTAATCATGTGTGAATGATGACTGGTCTAAAGGTGTAGTACATGACCTTGGATCGGTCTACGGTCTATAGTATATCTCTTTGCAATTAAAATACAATACATTAGATTTTCTAGTTAAAAGACTTAATCTTATGTACTCAATCAGAACTAAATAATACAAGCATAGAAAGGGAACTAAAAGTGAAATGTGTGCAAGGAGTAGCTTATATCAACATATAAAGAGCACACTACAAGGATTATTCTGTTATAAGACACCACATAAATATTCCATTCAAGATTTAATAAAGAAGGTTGTACATCATAACAAGAGTATTGCAAGTAGTAGCTAATAAAAACATATACTACAAAGACATAAGTCCCATAATCTATACAATCGAGCCCCAAATAATCAACTCCTAAGCCTAGTTGGATAGTTGTTTTTATTATGGCCCAGTTGATTGCACCAACAACACCTATTTTTCCTCCTAACTCCTTCTCATCCTTCGTCCATATATTTCTAATCCGTATAGAATGGGGCACTCCACTATACTCTTATACAGAGGAGGTAATATCTGTAGCCCACCATATGTCTAATGTCAACTATCGTATGGTGGACGAAAATCTCCTTGTATATTTGTTGGTAGTTATAAATTGAATACCACTCGGCTGCCAATTCATAGTGTGATATCCTTGCACCCCCTCTAAATCTGAACATGCCACTATAATATGGGTACATGGAAGTCAATGTAATTATGGTATATTACAAGTGAATGTGCAAGTATAACGACCAAACCTGTAGCAAAGTCATGCACCTCTTAAAATCATTATTCTTCATCAAGGAAACACTGGCTAGTTCTTTCTAAATGTATGCCAATACCATACTACCACATGATAGAGTGCCACATACCTCAAAATCTTCAAGTAGGGTTAGCTATTGTGCATGTACAAGATTTTTGCCCATATCGGGAAATAACATATTGTGTATCATGTGTAATATATAAGCATGAGCAAAATACTAAATCGTCTCCTTTGTAGTGTCAACTATATCTCCCTCAAATGCCTCTAGAAGTCACAATAGTTTCATCACACACTTTTCAAACGAGGAACCTGCCCAAGAAGCTTCTCATATACATTCTCCCAATTACGATCATCAGTGCCTATAACAATATGACCACCAATTTGGAGTCCAAGTATGATGACTACGTCCTGAAGTGTAATGGTAAGGTCCTCTATATGCATATGAAAGGTGTTGGTCTCTGGTCTCTCATCCAGTCAAGCCTAATCTATCTCAATAAAGAACACCCCAAAAAACTAGCCTGACTAACCAACTGTAGTGCTTGATCATCCTCCATTTCCCGACCCGAATGTCTCTAGGAATGATAAACAATGCTAATCTCTAGAACGTACTACACATTAATCCAAATTAAGAAAATCTTTTAGAATACACAAATTTAAATTCACGCAAAAATAGAAAAATACATATTTGTTTTACTTGTCCTAACCCAGTCATGTATGAACGATGACTAGTCTGAAGGTGTAGTGCTTGACCTCGGATCAGTGCAGGGTCTATAGTATATCTCTCTATAATTAAAATACAATACATTAGATTTTCTAGTTAAAAGACTTAATCTTAGGTACTTAATCAGAACTAAATAATACAAGCATTAAAAGGGAACTAAAAATGAAATGCTCGTAAGGAGTAGCTTATATCAACACATAAAGAGCACACTGTTTGTGGAAAAATTTACAGTAAAAAGACAGTGAAAGAAAATTAATTAACTTGTATTCTCTCAAAATCGATTACAATTTGGATTTCCTGATTACAAAAGAGAAGAGAATGATCTGGATTCTCCCCTTTGTTTAAAACCGGGTTCTTCACGGTGGCGATGGAGTGCCTCCTTCGAATGCTCGCGTCGAATTTGCTCTCCGTTGACGATCCGAACGTCTTGATTCACTGGAATGATGTCTTCTCCTCACGGTTTGACGCTGTGGAGAACTTGCAAAGCAAGTTTTAGAACTCTGAACGAGTTTAGAATAACTCTGTGAAAGAGTTGATTTGAACCGAAGATCAGTTAATAAGCCAAGGCTAGAAGAAAGCTCCGGTGGTCGATCGTTGCTGAGGATGAACGTCGATCTCCCCCTCGCTGCCAAGCCAAAGATCTCCTCTTCGCTGCTAAAAAGAGGATCAATCCGAGTCAAGAAGTTCCAACCCTTAACTCAGTTGAGTTTCTTCATTTTTATAGGGGATTAAGGGGGTGTAACCGCCCCTTAAATCACTCCTAAGTGGGGTGTAACCGCCCCCAAATTGTGGGAAACAGTTTTGGATCTGTTTAAGAGTTTAAGGGGTGCAATCCCCCCTAAAATCTCTCCATAATGGGGTGTAACCGACCCCATTAAGTAGAGATACAGTTTTAAAACCGTATAGGTTCTATTTGAACCAGTCAAACACAAAAAAAACGCAGGTCTGACCCCCGCATTTTGATGTTGTAACGCATGTTCGACTCCGGCATTTTGATGTTGACACGCGGGGAGAACCTCCGCGTTTTGGTGTTGATACGCGGGGAGAACCTCCGCGTTTTGGTGTTGACACATGGAAAGGACCTCCGCGTTTTGTTGTTGACACACGGGGAGGACCTCCGCGTTTTGTTCTGGGAGTTTGGAATGCGGCCACGAGCTATGCGTTTTGAATCTGGGACGCGTAGGTGAGCTCTGCATCTCAATTTGAAGATACCGTCGATTTGTAGTCTCTTTTGCTAGAGCGTTGTAAAGATCACCATCTTATAATCTTCATCTTGGCTCCTTGAAAATATGAATATCTTTAAATTGTAACCTTCTGGAAGTCGTCAGATTGTAACCTCCATCATCGGTGTTTGATGGGGGATCAGTTATCTATTGTGATTTTTAGAAAGCCTACACACACTATAAGGATATTCTGTTACAAGACATCACATAGATATTCTGTTCAAGATTTATTAAAGAAGGTTTTATATTATAGCAAGAGTATTGTAAGTAGTCACTAATATCAACATATATTACAAAAAAGTAAGTCACATAATCCATACAATCGGGCCCCAAATAATCAATTCCTAAGCCTAGTTGGATAGCTATTTATGTTGTGGCCCAGTTGATTGCACTAACTACACCTATTTTTCCTCTAACTCCTTATCATCCCTCGTCCATAGTATTTCTAATCCATGTAGAATGGGGGCGCTCCACTGTTCTCTTAAACGGAGGAGGTAATATATGTGGCCTACTATGTGTCCAATATCAACTATTGTATGGTGGACGAAAATACTCCTTGTATGTTTGTTGGTACCACTCTGCGGTGAATTCATAGTGTGATATCCTTGCACCCACCTCTAATCTGAATAAGCCGCTACAATATAGGCACATGGAAGCCAATATAATTGTAGTATGTTACAAGTGCATGTACATGCATGATCAACAAGTATATTAACTTTGTAAGAACGATTTTCTCTATGTGAGTATCCGACCTCCTGTTTGTTAAAATTGTATCTAACAACACGACATGATCGAACATAAATAATCCTCTCATAGTTGCTCAAGCACTAATTTCTCCGTTGCACATCTAACTTCCAAAGAAGATTTTGGAGATGCACTTGTCCATGCTATCTATTGAAGTTATCCTAAATATGTCTTAAGCAATACCGATGGTCGGTGATGGAAATCCCTCTTTCCAGTGCTCTTGGAATTCCTTTCATCCTATCTGATATGAATGTAATTGTTCTCGCTTGAACACTAGGAATATGAAAACTAATACATGTAAAAAAAATCATGATCAATTTTCAGTGTTTTAAACTTCAACAACTACAAATACCAAAGGAAATAAACCACCAGCTGCATCAACTTTAGTTGCAATGAGCAATACAATTTTATATTTACCATACAAATGGGTGCCGTCAATACTAAGAATAGGATGACAATGATTGAATCCCTCGATACAAGGACCAAATGCCAAAAATACCCTCATGAATTGTCTATGTCCACCATCAACGGGCTTTGATGAAACCTTGTACACTATCCCATGATTTTTTAAGTGCTTCAAGATAATGTTGTAATATCTCATAAGATTTGTCCTAATCCTAGATTATTTTTGTCATCGCCTTCCTCTATGCATTCCAACACTTGATGTAGGATACGTCCAAAGTTAGTCACTTTGAGCGCTAAAACACGAATATCCTTTGGATTTAGATCGAGATCTTCCCTTAGTTTAGGCATAATCAATAAATATATGAAAGAAGTGGATGCATGTTTATGATTCATCTCTAATCGAGTAATGCTACATGTGCGTACTCTTTTGTAGTATGTTATTTTAAATTGCCTGCCTACTCTTACCCCAAGCGTGAATTAAGCTTCGAAGGACACTTTGTATTTCCATCGTGGTGAGCACTAACATCTTCTTCGTCATCTACTTTGTTATAGAAACAAGCTATAATATAACTTATTCGATTACTTTTCGTCTACTTAGGCTTGACATTTTTTTATGGACCATAAACGAATGGCATGAACCAACTTCTCCTTGTTTTCAAATAGATCGCCCTTCCTGAATGTGAAGTCATCGCCATGTGTGTCATCATTTAAATTTGTGCCAATAGGAATATTTTTCATCATTGAGTTAGCAATCCATCCATCTCCATGAAATTCATCGGGTGATGGATGCCCTAATATTACGTACTCATTATTAGAATAACAACAGTCAATCAATTGGTGGTCTCCTTCATTACGGTCGATCAAACATATCATGCTATTAATTTGCAAGCCATCTTCTTCATCATCATCCTTGGAGTCTTCTTCAACATCATTAATTTGTAAGTCGACTTCTTCATCATCATCCCCAGTGGAAGGCCTAATATCTTGATGGAGATGGAGAGCTTTGTCATCAAAGGCCTTTGAAGTCCCTACACAGGAAGGCCCGCTCAAGTATTGTGAATGTGTCAAATCCATATCTAGTTGCGGAGATAAAAAACCAATCGAGTCAACTTCAAGGTCCTCCAACACATGAGAGTACACTGCGCTATAATTCACTGTTTTGCCCAAATTCTTTTGATGATTTTCAATAAATAATTTCATTGAATGTTTTACAAGATATAATGTATACATATATACAACAAGAGTAAGAAACAGGAAAGTCAAAGGAGGCTAAGAGAGGTCCATCCCCGCTCTAAGCGTCGAAGGTAAGAAATCGCTGGGGCAGCCCGCAGAGGAGTTGAGCAATCTCCTCCTCCATTCGATTCCCCTTCTTCCTCATCGAGATCGAGTCCCCCTCTAAATGCTTCCACCTCTACCAACTCATTCAAACATTTGCCTACAATGAGAGGATAATGAAAGCGATCAGGTGGGTTCCTCATCTGGGCTGGAAGCTGCTCTAAGAGGTAGTCAAACCTGGCCTTACAGGCTATCACCACTTTAGTTTTCCCAATGAGACCCTGGCGATACCCTCAATGATCCCCTAGTGGTAAGGCTCCGGCTTAAGGTGGGCATTACAGCTTTGGGCCATCACTAGAGACTCCTGCAAGTGGGCAACCTCCCCAAAAGCTTGACAAGTGCTACATGCTCCTCGTCTAGTTGACGTCTCACATGCACCACCGCCTGCTTCTCGATCTCGACATGCGCTAAAGCACGGTCCCTCTCCTGAAGAGCCTCGTCCAGTCTCCTAGCCTTCCTCTTGCTCTCCGCAAGCTCCTCCTTAAGCCTATCAACCTCAGAATCTCCCGAGATTGGCGTCTCCGCAGCCCCTTCTGAGTCTACCCCTCTGCTGGCCCTCAGGGAAGTAACCTCCCCAAGAAGCTTAAGATATAAAATCCGAACCTGCTCTATCTGGCTATATATCTCTGACTCCACCAAAGCGTCTCGAACCAAGTACCTACAAAGGCTTAGGTGGAGACTGACATCAGTAACCCTCTACAAAAACTCCTCATCCCAAGGGAGCCAAAACTGCTCGACCGCCCTCGACTAAGTCGTGCAAGAACCCAAGATCGTCCCCCTGATGTTGAGGTGGTGAGCAGGTTTGTGGTGGTGCTCTGGGTCAGGCTCCCACACATATCAAGGGCCGACCCCTGGTGTCTTGATGAGGTATTGTCTCATCCTCTCCCATTCTTCTTCTCCGGTCTCAACGACGCGGTGAAGAAAGGGATATTCCAGCCCTTTAGGAGACGTTGTTTCCTTAGCTGGCTCTTTCCTATAGTGGAATGACTCGCCACGATGGACGGATGACTCTTCGCCAGCAAAGGTTCTAGCCTCAGCTCTAATCTCTCCTTAGGGAGCCTTAGCCCCTTTTTCTGGAGCCGATTCGTTCAAATGGATGACATCGGTCTCGACTCCCTCAGCCACTACTTGAGGCACTTCTTCTTCATCCCTCTACAACATCCTCCTTCTTCTATGGACGAGGGCAGTAGAAGGATCCTCCTTGGCCATCTCGGCCTCCATAAGGGGAAAGTTGCGGCAAAGATGCTTCACGGGTCTAGCAGATGACCCTTCCTAGGGATCAACCAAAGGAGCAATCAGCACCATCACCACTTCCATTGTCCCTAAGATAAGGGTTGAAGCCCTCTCCTGGTCCTTAGCATAAGGAGGCATGATCGATTCATTAGCAACCCACAAGACCGAGTTGTCAAGTAGATGGTCAACTTAATGAGAGCAAGCGTACGCCTTAATCTAGTCAAGTGCATCCCTCTCAGCGTCAAGCAAGTCACCCTCCATGAGTGCCTCCCTCTTTATTTCGGGCCAATTTGAGCACCCGAACTCCAGGTCGTCCCCCATGACCCATATGAACTTTTCCTTCTAGTCCTTGTGCGAGTTCGGAAGGCCGGTGATGAGCCTGAACTTCCCTACCATTTGAAAATGGAAATGAGGCTCATTCTGGTTCACCTTCACAGTCACCAACTGGCACAAGACCCGCAAGAATGGCTTTATCGCCAACCAATGGCAGATCATCATGAACACCATCAGAATTACGATGGTGTTTGACTTCATTTGGGCTGGCGATACCCCAAGCATAGTGAAAACTTGCTGGAGGAAAGGGTGTAGGGGCATCTGCAGACTATATTCCAAAATGCCTCAGATAGAGCGGATCCCGATCTGGTCCATGATCATAGATGGCCTCCGACCTTGTTGGGGCCATCAACTCATACGCTTGAGGGATATCAAACCTCCCATGGAGCGTCCTCTTCTATGCCAGAGTCACACAAGGCTGCATCATATAGGCTAGATCTTCCAGCATTTTGGATCTATGCGAGAAGAGCACGTCAGTCTACTGGATCTAACGCCATCTTAGAAAAAAATTGATTGCCGGAAGAGATGGATGGGAAAGATCTTGAGTTCTCTAAAGGGAATTTCAAAAGACAACAACTTCCACCTTCATGGATCCAGCTCTATATATAGGCAACTGAATTTACAACTGCCAAAATCTAAACTGTTGGATCCAACTCTAGCCAACGGCCCAGATTAATTATCAAAATATGAAGCGGCATCTTAGAATTGAGGCTCAGCCTACTCACCTCAAATGGCCTGCAATCTGCCAAGAAAAGCAAAGCTGTAAAACCTAAAAAGAATGTGCAGTGACGACAGCCACATAAAATCTCACATGACTTTTTAGTTCTCTCATTTAATGCACACCCACGTCCATCCAAGATAACTTTCATTTCATTCGGACCCGGCTAAAGCCGAGTCCAAGTGAAAGGAGCTAACTATTATAGTGTTCTCAATCACCAATGTGCGACCCTTTGCTAGTAACGAACATGTGTACTTCTGCATGCAATACCTCAATCAAATTGGTGGCCAAAGACTAGCGAGGATTCTAACTTAGCCGACTCGCCGAGTCAACATCCTCTTATGTCATCTTGAATGGTAGAATTTGTTGATCCTCTTATCGAAGACAACTCGCTATGAGCCCACTTGACCAACGATCACCATTGCGAGGTCGACTCGAGAGGTGTTACTTCTCGGCTAAGCCAAAGGACAACCTTGAATCTCTCCCGCTGACACAACATTGACGTCACATTTAATGCTTGGCAGGCATCATCATGCCTCTAGCCCTGATAGTCTTCATGACTCATCGGACCACGTCAGCATCGTCATGCCTTCGATCACTTCCTATTTAATCCTGAGGTGATCTCTCCTCTACTCGCCGACCGACATGTGTAAAGTGTATGTTGATGTAGCTGCCAGCTCATACTTCCTCACTGCCATTCTATACTCGACCGAAGTGACTATTCTACCCTTCTGTCACCATTATAAATAGAGGTACTATTCTTTATTAATGAAGATTCTGATCTTCTAAGATCTAATCTCTAATCTAAACTATTCTAAGCTACATCTGCTAACTACACTACACATAAGAACTCTCACAGTTCTTTATTTCCCACTTAAGTTTACCAGCTGACTTGACTGTCAGAGAAACTATAGGGAAATCAGTCCCCATCCTCTCATGAGTTTCTACTTGTGAAGGATTCAGTCACTCAACTCAGAATCGGATATTCGGGGGAAGAAAATAGCCCCACTTCAACCTTATCCATCCCTATAATTGACTGTTTGATCACTTAACATCAACAATTTTGATTATTATTAAATTCATGGGTTTGGACCAAGGGGAGGATTTATCTAAGAGATGGATTTTAATCCACAATCTCATTCGAGGAGAAGGACCCAATGTTGTAGATAATAGCTTTGCAAGATTAGTCTTTTTTTAATATTTGAGGTGTTTTTTGTGGATTTTTGTGTATTTTGAAATCTTGCATTCTTATGATGATTTGGATTGAAATGAGTGATTTGGGTAATGGATTATCCCGTATTTTTGGTTTGGATTTTGAAACCTTAAGCTCTAATGGTGGATTGATTAATACTTGATGTTTTGAAGTGTAAATTGGTGGAACAGTTTGCTTTTGGCAGTATAAAACTTGGGTAGAAGTTAGTTTTTTATTTGATTTTGAAGCAAAAGAGTATTTACTTAGAAACATTTTAGAAAACATAGATTCTAGCATGAGCGCATGCACTCAGTGAAATCCTGAGAACATATTATTTTATTGTGGTTGAGCTCACATGTCCAAATAATGAGCTCAAGCGCTCAGGCGGATTTTTAAAAAATGATGTCTCTATCGGTTTTCCTCAGTTTGCTATTAGAATTTGGCTAACGTACCATCAGGGTAAGCGCACACACCTAACATTTGAGCATATGCACTCAACACAAGAAAGCAAATTCTGTTGATTTTGAGATATTGATCCATTTGAGTTTGTCTCTCATAATTTATTAGTTTCCTTGCATGGATTATGATATCAGTTATGCAATTAATCTTGTTCTTGCTATCTTAAGATAAAGTAGATGATATATTTATTGTTTGACTATAGTTCTATGTTTATAATTGTTTCATTGAATTTAGATATATCCATGTTTAAGTATGCAATTAAGATATATTTGTTGTCAAAACTCAGTCTCGATATCTTCTAATCATGCAGCCTTCTTGTGAGCATGGCTATTCTTAGCATCCATATGTGACTGGGCTCTGGCCATGAGTTGGTCAAAGTCGGCTACTCGGTTCATAATGCAAGAATCATACAACTTGTCCTAGAGACCCACGATGATCGCAGCTATGTCGACCATGTTGTCAGGGTCCTCCACTTTTAGGTATTTGGCCTGGAATCTCTCCTCAAGGTCTCCCTGGTCTCTGTCTAATTTGCATCAATAGAGCAGAGGGTTTCTTTTGCTTTGTATCTGCCAGAAAATGATGCACAAATTTCTAGCATAGTTTCTTGAAGTTGTGTATGGACTAATTGCCCAGTGACTTCTATCATATCTTTGAGCTACCACTGAGAGTGATTGGGGGGAACTCAATAGATGATAGGATTGTTCACCTGCTGCATGCACATTAAATCATAAAAAATTTGTGCGCGATCGATTGGATTACCTTCTCCCTTATATTTCTCAATGTGTGGCATCTTGAGCTTTGGGAAGGAAGTGTATATAATGCAATCAACAAGAGGAGTATTTCCGCCAATAACATCAACCACTGCATTGAACATTTAATCATATTAAGAAGCTAAATTGATCATGGAGAGATTAGCTCTTGTCGTTGGGGTTTGAGTTGTATAGGTAGGTCTCATACCTTGCAACATCACCTGTGCGGCCTGAATAGGGCTGAGGCTTGAACTCTCACCCGTTGCCTCCATATGATAGTGAGGTTGTAGTGGCTCGATGGCAAAATGAGTATGTTGCTGATGTGTTAGGGGAGTAACTTCTATAACCCGTTCTTCCTAGTCTTGTTGTCGATGTTGCTCTTCATGGGGAGGAGCAACAGGTGATGAAGGCGGCTGGAGATGAAGAATATAGCTGATGAGATTAATTTGTAAGTGAAGTGAACTACTGTTAGAGAGACTGGGCTAGCCATTGATTGGACTCATCCAATTAGGCTTGGGTGATATAGCCAAAGTTGGAAACTTCTTTGGGGTTTGGAGTCGAGGATCGTTCATGATTGGCCATTTTCTCAAAAGAAGAAGAAGAAGAGGCCACATGGTAGGCACCAAACTACTGATGTTAGTTTGTTAATTAGGAGAGTAATAATGGTTTTGGAGGAGTTTAGGGTTCATTTATCTTCTTGGTTGGTTAATTATGACCGCAGCTAAAAATTCGTGCACACAGTAACAACGTTAGAGGATCAAAGTTGAATTTTCCGATGGGCCTTTGACCCCCAAGTCAATTACTGATTAAATAGTCAAAATATTGAATTTAGTTTTAGAGTATTCTATAACCCAAATTGCACATATCTTCATGCAGAATAATTCATTCCTATTTATAGGAAGCTACAGAGGATTTTTTTAGTAATTTGATCGGGTGGGTGCAGACAGTTGATCATATGGTGCTTTACACATATCGGTCACAAAGTAAGCAAGTCATTCTCGTATTTAATGTGATAGTGATATCATGGCTGAAATGCTAGCGTCATCAAGGAGTCATTATGACTTTGATAGAGAGTCATAATGACCCTAGCAATGTATTTAATGCGATGGCGACTGGGCTATATAGCTAAGCACTATGAATTTGTTAGGTCAATTCGTCGTTTGAGACATTCTGAAATTTAGTTGAGTGAAAGACGCCATTCATCTCGGAATTCCCGACTCATTGAGAAGATCCTGGCATGAAGGCGCTTTTTCTCTTAGGTTCAAGTACAGAGACCGAAGATGTCTTTCGTCTTGGATCTATACCTATGAAAATAGGTCGGCTATATGCATACTTAGGTTGGGTTTTTAAATTCGGAAACGTAGGACAATTAAACATGACACGTGGCCGCCTTAAGGGGGTGTATTGTACTTAGTAATTTTTAGGGTCCAACAATTTTAAATCTTAATATTTTTAAATTTATCATTAAATATATCAAATATTATTTTAAAATAGATATAGGGTTAGTTAAAAATAGAATTATAGTAGACTTAATAGTAAATTCAATAAAACTAAAAATTAAAAAGTTTTAAAAAATATGTGCCAGATAAGAATTTTTAAGAGGAAGCTCTCTAATTTGTTTGACTTAGGATATTAAAATGGAAAATTTAAAAAAAAATTGGTATATATGTTCTACAAAAAACAAGTGAGAATGTATATGAGCAAAGTAGGGAAGCCTATAAGGTATTTAAGTGAAATTAAGCCATGTTTTTTAAAGGCCAACTAATTAATATATGTAAAAATATGAAAATTAGTCACATACAACAACTATATATATTAAAATTTTAAAAGTTTCAGGACGGGGGCAAAAAATTATAGGTTACTTAAGTAATATTAGCTAAATTTGTACTTAGCTCCACCCTTAGTTATAGTTAGTTGTAGTTGCTGAATGGAGTCTAACGATCTGTAATTGTTTTCTTCTTAACCAGATGATTGATGCATTTTGAAGTTGTGAGATTGTATTACCTTAGGACATAACATGAAAAAAGCTAAACATGTTCAACAATGTTTGTTTTAATTTCCACAAGTAAGTGTTTTTAAATTTGATAGATTTTCTTAAATATTAAACCTCATAGAAAGTGAATATTGGATTAACATATTCTTTTAATGAAATAATCATTCAGGTGATGTATTGGTCCCGGGTAGGGCTGTCCATCCGGGCCGGCCCGGCCCGGCCCGGCCCGGAAAACCGGGCCCGGGCCGGGCAAAACCCAAGCCCGGACCCGGGCCCGGGCCTGAGCGGGCCGGACACCGGGCCGGCCCGGTTTGATTTTTTTTTAGAATTTTTTTTTAAATTTTAACAAAACCATAAACCATAAATTATTATAAAAAATGTCATAAATTTAATTAATAGCTTGAAATGAAATGACATAAATTACAAGTACAAAAAATGATAAAAATAACTTCTTTATTAATAATCGGTAAATCCTTTACAAATCCTTTACAAGTATAAATTTATTTCGAAATTCGTCGCATCACAATAGATGAGTACATCCCAACTAGGTTGGCACCTACTCACCCATATCACTATCATTTGCAACTTTTTTCGAAATAATTTAATTCAAATTTAAAGCTAAGAAAACAAAATTACAATTTTATGAATATTATCTAATCATTATATCTATCTGCTAGTCCCAACTCTTCAAATTTATCTTCAATCATAGCAATCCGTTCGATGCCTTGTGTTCGCTTCTCGTATCTCCACCAATCCTGTAAGCACATCACCGCTTGTACAGTATACGGATCTAAGCATGTCCTGTGGTCGTCGATCAAACGTCCTGCTGTGCTGAAAGCGGATTCCGAGGCTACAGTCGAAACCTGCACTGATAGTAAGTCACGAACCATGGTGGAAAGTATAGGATATGAAACTGATCCATATACTTTCCACCATTGCAAAATATCTAAAGCATTTCCTTGACATCTAACTAAAGAAGCAGAAAAATATTCATCTATTTCAGAAACATCTAATCCTGATGAAGTTCCAGATCCACCAGTTAGTTCAGCTACCATTGCATACCTATCAAAACTTACACTTTTACCTCGACCTGTGCTCGAAGCTGAAGGTGCCGAAGCTGAAGACTGTTGTGTAGCTACACCATATCTAGCTGCATACTCATCATATAAGGTTTGAAAATAATTTCTAATAGCTAAATAATGAGTAGTAGCAGTAAGGGTGGATCCATCATCTAAGTCTATAATCTGTCCACCATACAATGATTGTAACAAACTTCGAAGGCCAATTTCCTTCAAGCATGGATCAATAAGAACACCAATACCAAAAATATGAGGAATAGGCCTAAAATACTTATTAAATTTACTCTCCATTTCAAAAATTATACTTCCAAAAATATCATCCATACGATATTTTGTAAAATTTTTTTGAATATTTAAAATTTGTAAAGCAGCTAAAGTAATAGTTGGATAATAACAACCAGATAATAACATAGTAGCATCATAAAAAACTTGTAACATCTCATTTAATTTACATATAACTGTCCATTCATCTTCAGTTATTCCATAAGCACTACCAGAGCTAGAACTAGAAGCATAAAAATTTATAAAATCATTTATAATTTCTTTATATTCTATTGCTACAGATAACATTGCATAGGTGGAATTCCACCTATGGTCAACATCTTTTGGAATTAGTCTAGGCTTATAATTTTTTCTTTTACAACATTGTTTCCATCTTTTAATTCTCATTTCAGAAGCATTATGCATATTAGTAACTGTTCTAACTTTTTCTATCATGGGTTTAATTTCAGAAAATGCACTTTGAACAATTAAATTTAAAATATGACAGATACATCTAACATGAAAAAGCTCACCATGACATGGCAATGACAAAGTTATTTTCAGAAAATCAACAGCTACATTATTATTACTTGCATTATCTAGTGAAAGAGTAAATATTCTTTGATCAATTTCTAGTTTCATAAGTTCTTCAACAATTAAATTTGCAACATTAATACCAGTGTGTGACTCTTCAATTGCAATAAAAGAAACAACTCTTTTAAACATTTTCCAACTTTCATCAATCCAGTGTGCTGTTATACATAAATAACCAGTTTGCACTCTAGATGACCAAATATCAGAAGTTAAAGAAAATTTGCAGTTTAAATTTTTAAAATAAGAAATTATTTTTCCCTGTTCCTCAACATAATATTTTAAAATATCACGTTGACAGGTTTGACGAGAAAATTTTGTAAATGCAGGATAAAAACCATCTCTAAATAAATCTTCAAATTCATCATCTTCTACTAATTTAAAAGGAAGGTTTTTAAGAACAATAAACCTGATTACGCATTTCCGGGCTCGGGCAGCGTCATAATTCCAACTGCCGAGGGTACCTGAAGAGGATGATTGGGAAAGCATAGACTGCCGGATATCACCTTGTAGATTTTGGCCTTTGTTGTGTTTTTCAATATGCCGTTTGAGATGGTTGGTGCCGCTCTTATGATGAGCTTTGAATATCTGGCCGCACAACGCACATTTCGCATTCTGAGAGATGATCCTACCGTGTTCATCCTTGGTGACGTCTATCTTCTCAAAAAAATTCCATACATCAGACCTCGGCCTTTTTGGAGCTCTTGGTGCCGTAGATTCGTCGCCACCAGATTCAGGATTAACACCGGTAGGATGAGGAGTTGTTGTAGGAGGACTCATCTCTGGATCGGTAGGAGTTGCATGTTGCTCTTCATAATCAGACCCAGAAGCCATTTGTTGGAAGTATTAGAAAATACAAAAGATTATAGGATAGTATATTAGTATGAGATAGTATAAGATTGTATAAGAGAGTAGTAGAGAGAGAAATAGATGAGTTTTGTTGTGAGAAAATGAATTGAAACCCCCCCTCTATTTATAGAAGCAGCCCCCTAGGTAAATGACCAAAAAACCCTCGAAAAATAGCCGTTTTTTGACCGTTTTAAGGGGCAAAACGGTCAAAAGACCAAATCTGGCCGTTAGGCCAGATTTGGCCCGGGCCGGGCTGGGCAACGGTCACCTTTGTGACCGTTATGGCCGGGCCGGGCCGGGTCGGGCC